>NW_021703785.1:58309910-58385625 GCF_005190385.1 Monodon monoceros | reverse complement strand
GAATATTACTCAGCCATAAAAAAGAATGAAATAATGCCATTTGAAGCAAGATGGATGGACCTAGACGTTATCATACTAAGTGAAGTAAGCCAGACAGAGACAGACAATTATCATATGATATTGCTTATATGTGGAATCTAAAAAGAATGAAACAAGTGAACTTATTTACAAGGCAGAAATAGACTCACAGTCATAGAAAACAAACTTATGGTTACCAAAGGGGAGGGGGGAGGGATATATTAGGAGTTTGGAATTAAAATATACACATTACTATATATAAAATAGATAACCAACAAGGAGCTACTGTATAGCACAGGAAGCTATACTCAACATCTTGTAATAACCTATAATGGAAGAGAACGTAAAAAAAGAATATATATATATTTAACTTAATCACTTTGCTATACATCTGAAACTAACAAACACTGTAAACCAACTATATTTCAAAAAACTTTTTTTAAATTGTGAATTATATCAGAAAGGGTTCATTTCCTTTATATATAAAGGGCACCAACAAATTAATAAGAAAAATTCCAATAATCCAATGTAAAAAAAAATGAGCAAAACAGATGAACAATTCACAGAAAAGGAACTAAATATGGCCCTGCATATTTAGTATGAGAAGATATTCACTTTTATTCAAATGGGAAAAATGAAGAAGAATAATTCTATATTCTGGGAAAATGGGGAAATAGATTGATGGGGGTAAAAAGGTATACAACTTCTATGGAGGACAATTTAACCAAATCTGTCAAAATTGCAAATGCATTTATTCTTTGACCCAGCAATCACAATTCTAAGAATTTCTCCTATGTATATTATTTTACACATGTGAAATGACATATGTACAAAGTTACTTACTATAACACTGCAATAGCAAAAAGTATTTTAAAAATCCAAGTGGCAGGCAACAGGGGGCTAAACGAATTATGGTACAGCTCCACAATTCTTTATCTGAAACCCTAGGGTTTGATGTGGTTTGCATGTCAGAATGTTTTGAAATTCAGAAAGTTAATACAGTGCCGGTACTATATATTATGTAACACCCCAGAGGATTCTTAGGCAACACTCAGTAATCAAATCCATTAATATTTCTGTGGAAAAACTATGAATATTCATACAAAGTGGGAGAAGCAACTCATGTCAATTTGAATTATGTTTTTCCGGCAAAATGAGTTTGCCACAAACGTAGGAAAACTTTTGGTTTCAGGTTTTTTTCTTTTTTAAGTTAGAAATTACAGATAGGAGACTGTAGGCATGTCATCCATACCATGGAATACCACAGAGCTGTAAATAAATAAAAATACAGTTTCTGCACTCAACAATCTCCAAGGTACTCTAAGTAAAAAAAAAACAAAAACCTGTGTGTACAAAAGGGGGAGACAGCATAAAGTATGTACAGTAGTTTCCCTTTATCTGCAGGGGATACCTTCCAAGACCCCCAGTGGATGCCTGAAAGCATAGAAAGTGCCAAACCCTTTATATACTCTGTTTTTCTCTACACATACACACTCATGATAAAGTTTAATTTATAAATTAGGCACAATAAGAGATTAACAATAACTAATAATAAAATAGAACAATTATAACAATATAATGTAATACAAGTTATGTGAATGTGGTCTCTATCTCAAAACATCTTATTGCACAGATTTAATGCCTTTTCCATCCTCAGTAAGCACTTGTCACACACTGTGGCAATAACTTGCAGTTTGAGGAGTGACAGTAAAACTAGCATGAATTTCTTTTTCCTTCTTCACAATTTCAGGGTTAGAAGATTTGATCTTACTATAGATTTAAGCCACCGCAGCATAAGATTTTTTTTTCTTTCCTTAATAAGTCAAGAACTTTCACCTTTTCACTTAAAGGAAGCACTTTACGGTTTCTCTGGAATTTCCGAATTGCCAGTATCACTACGCCTGTGCTTTGGGCCATTATTAAGTAAAATGCACGTTTCTTGAACACAATCACTGTAACACCAAGATGGTTAACTTAATAACCTAGACGGCTACTAAGTGATTAACAGGCAGGATATGCTGGACAAAGGGATGATTCACATCCCAGGTGGGACAGAGAGGGTAGGAGAGAGATTTCATCACAATACTCAGAATGGCGCACAATTTAAAACTTAAGAACTTTTCATTTCTGGATTTTTCCATTTAATATTTTCAGACCTCTGTTGACCCCAAGTAATTGAAACCATGGAAAGCAAAGCCGCGGATAAGGGGGACTATTGTATGTATTTGCTTTTGTAAGCCAAAGATAGCTCTGAAAAGACTGCATTTATTTCTGGAGAGAGAAACTAAGGGGAGTTTAGGAACTATGGTTGAGAGACAGACTTCACTGTATATGTTTACATACCTCTCCTATGCAAATATATTACCATATCAGAGCAAATAAAAAACATTTACATTTTAATTGCTAAACATAGTGTGCATATTGATTACCAATGGATGCTCAGGCTTTATCCTTGTATGGAAGTTCCTCACGGTACCAAGTATTAAGTACCAGGTATGGGTCAGGCACTAAGATAGGTGCATTGCCCAGATTATAGCTGGGCATGTGAGGTAGGCATGAATATTCCCATTTTAGAGAGAAGGAAACTAAGTTTCAGTTAGAACCACACAACAGTAAGCGAGAGAACTGGGATTCATACCCAAGGCTACCTGAGCCTGAGTGCTATGGCACAAAAGAACATTGGAAAATAAGAAGAAGATGGTTATCTATTGAGAACATATGTGGAATTTATGACCAGACAATGATTCTTTTCTTGAGCACAATATTTGGGACATTTGAAATCTTGCTCTGCTCTAACTCCTCTGGGCATTGTTAATGCTATGGCACCAGTGAAGCCTGCAGAGCAAGGGGTCTGTGCCCTGGGTATGGGTTGGGGAGGGCAACTTGTCCATCACAAAGAGCTAAAGCCCTGTAGGGTCCAGTGTGGACATGTTTGCCCACAATGGACAAGTAGTCTGGTCAGAGAATGCACTGTCCTCTTCAGATTGCTCATTAGCACTGGCTGGGGAGGAAGGGGCAGGAAGGTGCTATGGACTGAGTGTTCTTGTCCCCTCAAAATTCAGATGTTGAAATCCTAATCCCCAGTGTTATGGTATATGGAGGTGGGATCTTTGGGAGGTAATTACGTTTAGATGAGGTTATGAGGATGGACCCCTCATGATGAGATTAGTGCCCTTATAAGACAAGACTTGAGAGAGATTGCTTCCTCTCCCTGCTCTCCACCATGTGAGGGTACAACAAGAAGATGGCCATCTGCAAACCAGAAGGTGGGTCCTCACCAGACACTGGATCTGCTGGCACCTTGACCTTTGACTTCCCAATCTCCAGAACTGTGAGAAATAATTATTATTTATTTCTGCCTGTTATGGCAGCCCAAGATGACTCTATCTCTGGAAAGGATCACTTCTGGTCTGAAGGACTGTATATTTGAAAGTACAGTTTGCAATTAATCAAAACTGACTAATACCAATTACATTTATCTTTTCAGTCATTATTCCCTTTGTTCTGTGATTGAAAGAAGCAAAGTAGAACAGTATAGACACTTTTCTCAGGATCAAGTACATCTGGACCCATTGATGTGGGAAAAACTGATGGAATCAGTGCCAGCTCCAAAACATGCAGGGTCTCTCCCTTCCCAGAACCTCAACGGGCCACACGCACATCTCCCAGTCTCATGTCCCCACCCTCCAGGAACAGAAACGAGATGGGAGTCCTTGAAAATTAAGCTGACCATTAACAAATGACTTCAGAAGAATTAAGGAAGTAATGAGTTCTAACAACTGACACAGATTTGAGGCTGGACTTCTCGGGTGACCAATTGCCTCTGTTTGTTCTAGGACTATCCCAGTTTTAGCACTGAAAATTCCATTCTAAGAGACCCATCAGTACTGGATAAATAAGGATGACTGGTCACCCTGCCTAGGTTTCAATTCCAGCTCCACCACTTCTTAGCTATGTGACCTTGAGCAAGATACTTAGCTACTCTGCATTTCAGCTTTTCCATGCTTAAGATGCAGAGAACAATAATACCCGCCCCACAGGGTTGTTATGAAGATTAAATGAATATTTGTAAAGTGCTTAGAACAGTGCTTGGTAAGAGCTATATGAGTGTTTGTTAAACAAAAGAAAGTGTGTTAAACTTTGTTGAGCCTTGTTGTCTTTGTTCATAACCAGTGTGTGCAGCAGACACTGAGCACACTTAAACTACATGACTGTGTTGGTGGAAACAGAAGCAAGAGGATATAAGTAACTTTCATCAAGACAGTTACTAGGTGAATCAATATGTCCAAAGCCAGGACAAGAAGCCAGCATACCATTTGTCCCTGCTCAGCCCACCCTTCTGATCCCTCTGGTTCACACCTTTTGCCCTCACTGATTGCACATAGTCGGCTCGTAATAAATATTTATTACATGAATGCATAACTTTTTCTCAGACAGGCCTATTCAGGGTTGCTGGAAGGAGTTTGTATTTTCACTTTCTCTTATTTATTTGCAAAGGAGCTAAATCTTAGCAGCTAATGCTAAGGTTCCTAGCACACTGCTTACTTATGATGAGATTTCCTGAGACTGTAAAATGAAGCAATTACTGAGAAGATAGAAGGTTCTTCTTCTTTGGCAGGTATTTATGGTCCTGAATCTGTGGGTAGCCTGAACACAAAAACGCGTGCGTTAGTCATAAATCGGTCAGTGCTCTGGACACCTAAAGACTTGAGAGGCTGCAGCGCGGCTTGGAAGGCTGCTTCTGGAGAGACGTTTGCACAGCCGTACACATGTACACTCAGTCACTTCCCTGCTCTCCTGTACAAACCTGTCTGCGTTCTGGGGACCTACCAGGACACATGGGCCCACCTGCTTGCTGGGTTCTACTCCAGCCAAGTCCCAAGTCAATGTCAGAGCCCATGCTGAACCACAGACCCCAAGATACACAGGGAAGCCCTGCAAAAGTCTCTACTCCTGCACTGCTTAACCAGCAGCATATGTTTTTTTGGCTAAAAGGTGTTTAAACGAAATCATTTTTTCCATATTACTTTGAAAAGTTTATTTCATCAGCATGAAAATGTTTAATAATATTATTTGGGGGTTTTACAAAAAAAGAAATCACCATTTTGAAGATGTTACTTTTTGATTAACTTAGGGAAAAGAGCACGGTGATATTTAACCCTTTCCTCAAAGGATGCAAGTGACTTGGGCTTTAGATGAACAGTGCTTTGGGAATCAAACAGCACCAATGTCTGTGCTAAATAGAGAAAGGGAGGCTGGTTCCCTACACTGCACAGGTGTAAGGTGATGTGCTTGGTTCAGTCTAAGTGATGACTGTAAGAAAATAGAGCAGCCCCCGCACCCCACCTCTGCTGCCCAGTCAGCTTTGCAAGGTCACTGATGTGCCACCAGGAAACTATGTGCCAGTGATATCTCCCCACAGCTGGCAGATTCTGGAACTATCGCAGCTCTATCCCCAGAGAGCCACATTCCCTAGAGGGGGCAAACACTTCGATGGAAAAGCTCTAGGAACCCCTGGAAGGCTGGGCTAGGGAATTCAGCCTCCAGCTTCCCTTTTTATTCAGCAGAAAGCATCCCTCTCTGATAGTTTTCACCCTGAGCAACAAAATCAGACTGCTCCAAGCTGCAGTCCTGAACAGGCCTGCTCCTGACACAGGTCCTAGTAGGCCTAGGACAAGAAATGTAAATGGAGGCACGCTTAGTATAGGTCTAGATATTTAAAAGCGACACAGCAAGCTAATAAACTGTGAAATGTGTCTACTCCTCCATCTTAATAAATACACCTGGAAGACCTAGTACACATTCTGAATTCACAGACTCCAGAACATGGGGGCTTAAGGAAAGCTGGGCCCTGTCACCCAGCTCCTAGCCTGTGATCCATCCTATTACCCTTTCCTCCCTTGGTTCTGTCCAACATCACAGAGAGCTGACAGCCCAGCCCTCGATTCCAAGCTCTGCCTTCACTGCCCACACAGCACCCCACTGACTCATCCTCAAGGCCAGATACCAGATCGCACACGGGCCCTGGAAGGGGGCTTGGGCTGCTGTTCAGCCGTTAAGGGTCC
Organism: Monodon monoceros; assembly: GCF_005190385.1. NCBI lineage: Eukaryota > Metazoa > Chordata > Mammalia > Artiodactyla > Monodontidae > Monodon > Monodon monoceros. The sequence goes on along the minus strand of NW_021703785.1, from coordinate 58,379,542 downwards.
TGGGTCCCAGCTCTCTAGGGGAAGTCTAGTAAAGGCTGTGCAAGCTCTGAGCAGGCTCATGGACCCTGTACCTGGAGGGCAGCTGTAGGCAGAGGGGAGCTCAGAGGAGCCCTCTCAAAAGCAGGGCCCGGGCCAGGCCTCACTCCCAGGGCATCAGCATTGAAGAGTAGAGAGGGCAAATCAGGGTAGCAGGCAGGAAAATGCAGTACCTCGTCAGGACTGCTCAGTTCCTTGATGCAGGAGCAACTTCTGCTTCCATGAACTGGGAGGAGGTGGGGAGAGTTGGGGAAGGGGGGCACCAAAAGGTCTGAGTACTGCTCCACTCAAGGGGTGTGAGTGAATGAAGGGGGGCATTTCACTCTAACAAGATGAATCAGGGTCAACTGTTTGGGACTTGGCATGGGCTTAAATTTTTATCTCTGGCAATATCCCCTGTCTTTCACAGACACAATGTCAAAGGAAGGTCAGACATTAAAGTAACCACAAGGATGGATCCTAAAAATATGTTCTTCGTAGCTGTAGGACTTTGAAGAACTTTTCCTTTAAATGAAGGAATGGGAGCGGGGATGGCATCTTAATCAAGCAGCCTTTCGAAGTCCTAATGGTTTTCAGGTTTTCTCAAGACCTTTCTATAAAACCAAAGGATATAGATGAATTAAAAAAAATTTAAGCAAATATGGGAGAAAAATAGTACAAAAGCCTGAGGTTTGGTGAAAGAAAAAATCAAGAACAGAGCAGCAGAAAATCAAGCTGATGAGAGCAAATGAAGCACCAACTGAACCTGAAGCAAAAAAGGTGATCTCGTGTGCAGCCTCTTGAGACTGTATATTATGATGCAAACACTGTATTTAGTTAACACTTTTGTTACAAGAAATTCAAATTCTCACTCTACCGACATCAAATTCTGTCTGTATTCTACACTGCAACTTGTATTTCTTCATACCCTCTCCTTTTGTGGGAGAACCTGTCCTTTCTCTTTTCTCTGTGCTCTTAATCTTGTCCCCATATTCAAAAGGGTCATAAGACATGGTGGGGACGGATTACTCTAAGAATGAGACGCCTCCAGACTTGGGTGTAGAGGTTAACAGAGTATGAAAAGGAACTTAGTGACCAAGAATTGAGGGAAGAGGCAAAAATTACTTTTGTCACCAGTAAGAAATTTTAGACTTCCAGAGGTTTAATAACTTGTCATAAAGCAAGAGTGGAAGCCAGAAAGAGCTGCAGACCCCCAAGTACCAAACCCGCTCCAGGCACCAGGGTTCAAGCACAGCTCCACTACCATTATCCCTGCACAGGGAAGAGCCCCAAAGCAAAAGAACACAATGGTTCACAGAGGAAATATGAAAAGCAGCACGAAAATAATTATGGGTTGGAAGGATTTACTCCAAAGGCTTAACTCTGTATAACCTGGCCAAGAGATCACACTGCTAAAGTGAAATATGATAGTGGTGGATATGAAACAAGCATTCAAAGGGCATAAACAAAGGCTTAGGCTACTCCAAGGAAAATATAAATTCAGTGATGTGATGGAAAATATAGGCTCACTTTGAGGGCAATTACTATATTGGGAAGATCTATTAATCTGTTGACAGTTTCTCAAAGAAAGTGATGGCAGCCTGCTAATTTGCCTCATTTGAATCCAGTCTGTACAAGGAGCTGGTAAATATATCCCAGGGAGCAGTGCTGTGCAGCAGGCGAGGGATGGATTGCCTTCATATATCTTGTTCATTTTTCATCTTTATGATTATTCTCTCCAGTTCCCTCCCATTCTCTTTTCCATTCTTTTGCCAACCCCCTCTCAGATCCACAAAATCCTCTGCTATGGAAAACTCTTTCTAGGATAAGGGAAGGGAGTGACGACTGATGGCTTAGGATTATGAATGGGGTCAACAATTGTTCTGCATTACCCAGACGCTTATTAAGCCAACCAAAAGGGTTGTCATCTCAGGTTCTCCTCTGCACACCTGGCTTCCCTGCATCTCTGCTGCCCCGCACCCCAGGACAACTTCACCTCTCACCCCTTTACAGCAGGAGGATGGCAATTTCTTTAATGCTTTTTCAAGGACTTTCATTTCTGTCCAAATAGCTTCTAGCACTGCCAAGTGAAAGGAGAGGTGTCACTATCATCCAGACTATAAACAAGCAGTATAGTCTTACGTGAATCCAGCTGAAAGAGAATTTTACTGGAAGGTCCCTATAGCAAACCACTTTTTCCAGATGTCAGAAAACCTGGGATCTGTGTGAAGAAAAATGCAGTGCTTTGGACCTTTCCTCTGTTATATCTGAAGAAGGACACAGATGAAAGTCCCCATAAAGAAAATGTTTGCTTCAACTCGTGCTGCTCTGCGCTCTGAGGTTGCCCCCAACAGCCCTTGATTTAGTACTTTAGAAGCACACTATTGTGTGAGCGGTGAAATTGTCCTGGGAAAGCAGGACTTGGACCCTGGGTTTTATTTACTGAAATAAAGACTGCAGAAATACATAGGGATGGAGAAAATTGTTCTGAAATATGTTCCTCGTTATAACCCCGTTGCCAGCACTTAAATAAAAGCGGGGTTTAAAGAAGACAATCCCTGCTTGGAGTCCCAGGGGAGCAATACTGTCTTAGAGATATCTGCTGACACAGCTGATGCACACTCAAGACGGCTGCCGAGATGAAGCGCTCTGTGGTTTCACAAAAGTAGAAGCAAATCCTTCAACTAAGGAACAGTCATACTGTGTGGAAATAAAACTACATCAGGCTCTGCTGATGTTAATTTATGAAGAACCTAGCTTATTTTCCTACATTGAGGAAGCACCTAATATAAACAACAAAACCCAAAGAATGAATTAGATTTTTTGGTAAATCATAAAATATTACCATAATAAAGCTACAACTTGACAACAGAATTGTTCTCTGGAGTACATCAAGAGCCCAGCTGGCCTTCCTATTGTCCTTCACCCACATTCCTTCCTCACTACTTCTTTCCCAAGTCTCTGTCCTCTGTTTGTCTTCTATATTTCTTCCCCAAACCCAGTTAATTGGGAATGTGTGCCCACTGTCAGAAAGTTTTGCTCTCTCCCTTCCAAGTGGTCAGGTACATATGCTTGCCATCCTCCTGGAGTTTTGAAGTCTTGCAATAGGTTAGGGGCACCCTGTTCTTTAATAAATAAAGTGGCTTGTGGGGAATCCAGCAGGCTCTGCGATATCTCCGGAGTTGCAGGGGTAGGGAGCTTGGGTCTTGGTGCAACTTCTGGCTCTGATTTTCTGCTCCTAAATTCCCTCTCTCTTGTCTGTTTCTTACCCCTGAAGTACGCTGGCCCTTTTCTGCTCTATATGCCCCTATGCTGGGCATCCTCCCCATTTCATCTCTCCCCAGAGTAGCAGACTTTTACTGAAGATTGGGGTTTATGAGGTCAGGTGATGAGCAACTGCAACACAAAAACTGTATGGAAAACAATTTAAAATTAGGCATCCTGAAATCAATATGTCAGCAAGTATTGCGAGGTTGAAAGGGGCCTTAAAGACTATTTAACCCAGCTGTCCTCAACTCTAACAGAACCAATGTCCCTTTTTTTATAACAAATATTTTCTAACATCTCATTTAGTATTCTAAAATGAACTCCACAGATAATATATTATACCTACATGCATAATTTTTAAATAATTAATACCTTTCTCTAATTATAATGTAAACTAAAATTAAAAGAAAATAATTTATAATTTTAAAAGGCATGCATTTTCCTATGTAAATATTCAGGCATAACCACTCTAAAAGACAAAGCCAGATGACAGTATCAGGAAAAAAAAATAAGGTTTTGCAATGGGCAAAAAAATGTGTAGATTACTGAGTGCCTTGTTTCGCACACTTTTCTGGGATATCTTTATCATTCATTCATTGCGTTTGAGCTAACAACTCTGTATGCTGTAAAAAAAAAAAAAATGGCAGCCCTGCAAATGATTCTTTTCCATAGAAAAGTAAAATGTGTCTAGTAGAGTATAAATGACTATTTCCCTTGGATACCAATCAGTTTCCATCTATTTGTCTATTTACAAATTTATCTCAGCATTCTATTAATTGGTGGGTTAAATAAGAATCTTTGACACAGGCTATATTAATCAGGGCTTGCCAGGGAAACAGAACCAATAGGATATATGCAAATATATACAAGACATTTATTATAGGAATTGGCTCATGTGATTATGGAGGCCAAGAAGTCCCAGGATCTGCTGTCTGCAAGCTGGTGAAACAGGAAAGCTAGTGGTATAATTCAGTCCAAGTCCAAAGGCCTGAGAATCCAGGGGCCAATGGTGTAAGTCTCAGTCTATATGTCCACGTCTGAATGCCCAAGAACCAGGAGCACCAGTGTCTCAGGGCAGGAGAAGCTGGATGTCTCGGCTCAATCAGAGGGGGCATATTTGCCCTTCCTCTTGTTTTATTTAGGCCCTCAACAGACTGAATGATGCCTTCTCGCATTGGTGAGTATGATCTGTTTACTCAGTTCACCAATTCAAATGCTAATCTCCTCCAGAAACACCCTCAACAGACACATCCAGAAATATTTTACCAGATATCTGGACATCCCTTACCTTGGTCAAGTTTAAATTAACCATTGCACAGGCTCATTTTATAGCTGAATGAAAGTCATAATTACAAGCACTTTCAAAAGTTATCCTTCAGAGGACCTTCAAGATGGTGGAGGAGTAAGACATGGAGATCACCTTCTTCCCCACAAATACATCAAAAATACATCTACACATGGAACAACTCCTACAGAACACCCACTGAATGCTGGCAGAAGACCTCAGACTTCCCAAAAGGCAAGAAACTCCCCACGTACCTGGGTAGGGCAAAAGAGAAAAGAGAAAACAGAGACAAAAGAATAGGGACGGGACCTGCACCAGTGGGAGGGAGCTGTGAAGGAGGAAAGGTTTCCACACACTAGGAAGCCCATTCGCAGGCAGAGACAGGGGTGGTGGGGGGGAAGCTTCAGAGCCCCGGAGGAGAGCGCAGCAACAGGGGTGCGGAGGGCAAAGCGGAGAGATTCCCGCACAGAGGATCGGTGCCGACCGGCACTCACCAGCCCAAGAGGCTTTTCTGCTCACCCGCTGGGGCGGGGTCGGGCTGGGAGCTGAGGCTCAGGCTTCAGAGGTCAGTTCCCAGGGAGAGGACAGGGGTTGGCTGTGTGAACACAGCCTGAAGGGGGCTAGTGCGCCACAGCTAGCCGGGAGGGAGTCTGGGAAAATGTCTGGACCTGCCAGAGATGCAAGAGACCATTGTTTTGGGGTATGCAAGGAGAGGAGATTCAGAATACTGAGTAAATGAAATTCAGAGATGGGCGCAAGCCACAGCTATCAGCGCGGACGCCAGAGATGGGCATGAAACGCTAAGGTTACTGTTGCAGCCACCAAGAAGCCTGTGTGCAAGCAGAGGTCACTGTCCACACCTCCCCCCCCGGGAGCCTGTGCAGCCCGCCACTGCCAGGGTCCTGTGATCCAGGGACAACTTCCCCAGGAGAACACACGGCGCACCTCAGGCTGTTGCAATGTCACGCCGGCCTCTGCCACCGCAGACTCGCCCCACGTTCGGTACCCCTCCCTCCCCCCGGCCTGAGTGAGCCAGAGCCCCCTAATCAGCGGCTCCTTTAACCCCGTCCTGTCTGAGCGAAGAACAGACACCCTCAGGTGACCTACACACAGAGGCGGGGCCAAATCCAAAGCTGAACCCCAGGAGCTGTGCGAACAAAGAAGAGAAAGGGAGATCTCTCCCAGCAGCCTCAGGGTCAGTGGATTAAATCCCCACAATCAACTTGATGTACCCTGAAACTGTGGAATACCTGAATAGACAACGAATCATCCCAAAATTGAGGTGGTGTGCTTTGGGAGCAACTGTAGACTTGGGGTTTGCTGTATGTAACTAACCAGTTTCTAATTTTTATGTTTATCTTAGTTTAGTTTTTAGCACTTGTTATCATTGGTGGATTTGGTTATTGGTTTGGTTGCTCTCTTCTTTTTTTTAATACTTTTTAAATTTTAATAATATTTTTTAAAAAATTTTATTTTAATAACTTTTATTTTATTTTATCTTTTCTTCTTTTTTTTTTTTTCTCCCTTTTCTTCTGAGCCGTGTCAGAAGGGTCTTGGTTCTCCGGACAGGTGTCAGGCCTGAGCCTCTGAGGTAGGAGAGCTGACTTCAGGACACTGGACCACCAGACACCTTCCGGCCCAACATAATATCAATTGGCGAGAGCTCTCCCAGACATCTCCATCTCAACGCTAAGACCAAGCTCCACCCAATGTCCAGCAAGCTTCAGTGCTTGACGCCACATGCCAAGCAACTAGCAAGACAGGAATACAACCCCACCCCTTAGCAGAGAGGCTGCCTAAAATCATAATAAGCTCATAGACACCCCAAAACACACCACCGGACTTGGTCCTGCCCACCAGAAAGATGAGATCCAGGCTCATCCACTAGAACACAGGCACCAGTCCCCTCCACCAGGAAGCCTACACAACCCACTGAACCAACCTTACCCAATGGGGGCAGACACCAAAAACAATGGGAACTAAAAACCTGTAGTCCGTGAAAAGGAGACCCCAAACACAGTAAGTTAAGCAAAATGAGAAGACAGAGAAATACACAGAAGATGAAGGAGCAAGGTAAAAAACCACCAGACCAAACAAATGGAGAGGAAATAGGCAGTCTACCTGAAAAAGAATTCAGAGTAATGATAGTAAAGATGATCCAAAATCTTGGAAACAGAATGGAGGAAATATAAGAAATGTTTAACAAGACCTAGAAGGACTAAAGAGCAAACAAACAATGATGAACAACACAATAAATGATATTAAAAATTCTCTAGAAGGAATCAGTAGCAGAATAACTGAGGCAGAAGAACAGATAAGTGACCTGAAAGATAAAATAGTGGAAATAACAACTGCAGAGCAGAATAAAGAAAAAAGAATGAAAAGAACTGAGGACGATCTCAGAGACCTCTGGGACAACATTAAATGCACCAACATTCGAATTATAAGGGTTCAAGGAGAAGAAGAGAAAAAGAAAGGGTCAGAGAAAACATTTGAAGAGAGTATAGTTGAAAACTTCCCTAACATGGGAAAGGAAATAGTCAATCCAGTCCAGGAAACGCAGAAAGTACTATACAGGATAATTCCAAGGAGAAACAAGCCAAGACACTTATTAATCAAACTATTGAAAATTAAATACAAAGAAAAAATATTAAAAGCAGCAAGGGAAAAACAACAAATAACATACAAGGGAGTCCCCATAAGGTTAACAGCTGATCTTTCAGCAGAAACTCTGCAAGCCAGTAGGGAGTGGCAGGACATACTTAAAGTGATGAAAGGGAAAAACCTACAACCAAGATTACTCTACACAGCAAGGATCTCATTCAGATTCGACGGAGAAATTAAAACCTTTACACACAAGCAAAAGCTAAGAGAATTCAGCACCACCAAACCAACTTTACAACAAATGCTAAAGGAACTTCTCTAGGCAGGAAACACAGAGAAGGAAAAGACCTACGAAAACAAACCCAAAACAATTAAGAAAATGGTAATAGGAACATCCATATCGATAATTACCTTAAATGTAAATGGATTGAATGCCCCAACCAAAAGACAAAGACTAGCTGAAAGGATACAAAAACATGACCCGTATATATGCTGTGTACAAGAGACCAACTTCAGACCTAGGGACACGTACAGACTAAAAGTGAGGGGATGGAAAAAGATATTCCAGGCAAATGGAAATCAAAAGAAAGCTGGAATACCAATACTCATATCAAACAAAATAGACTTTAAAATAAAGACTATTACAAGATACAAAGAAGGGCACTACATACTGATAAAAGGATCAATCCAAGAAGAAGATATAACAATTGTAAGTGTTTATGCACCCAACATAGGAGCAGCTCAATACATAAGGCAAATGTTAACAGCCTTAAAAGGAGAAATCAACAGTAACACAACCATAGTAGGAGAGTTTAACACCCCACTTTCACCAATGGAGAGATCAACCAAAATTAAAATAAATAAGGAAACAAAAGTTTTAAATGACACATTAAACAAGATGGACTTAATGGATATTTATAGGACATTCCATCCAAAAACAACAGAATACACTTTCTTCTCAAGTGCTCATGGAACATTCTCCAAGATAGATCATATCTTGGGTCACAAATCAAGCCTTGGTAAATTTAAGAAAATTGAAATCATGTCAAGTACCTTTTCTGACAACAGTGCTATGAGACTAGATATCAATTGCAGGAAAATATCTGTAAAAAATACAAACATATGGAGGCTAAACAATACATTACTAAATATCCAAGAGATCACTGAAGAAATCAAAGAGGAAATCAAAGAACACCTAGAACAAATGATGATGAAAACGCGATGGGATGCAGCAAAAGCAGTTCTAAGAGGGAAGTTTAGAGCAATACAATCCTACCTCAAAGAACACGAAACATCTCAAATAAAAAAACCTAACCTTACACCTAAAGCAATTAGAGAAAGAAGAACAAAAAAAATCCCAAAGTTAGCAGAAGGAAAGAAATCATAAAGATCAGATCAGAAATAAGTGAAAAAGAAATGAAGGAAATAATAGCAAAGATCAATAAAGCTAAAAGCTGCTTCTTTGAGTAGATAAACAAAATTGACAAACCATTAGCCAGACTCATCAAGAACAAAAGGGAGAAGACTCAAATCAACAGAATTAGAATGAAAAAGTAGAAGTAACAACTGACACCACAGAAGTACAAGGATCATGAGCGATACTACAAGCAGCTATATGCCAATAAAATGGACAACATGGAAGAAATGGACAAATTCTTGGAAAAGCATAACCTTCCGAGACTGAACCAGGAAGAAATAGAAAATATAAACAGACCAAACACAAGCACTGAAATTGAAACTGTAATTAAAAATCTTCGAACAAACAAAGCCCAGGACCAGATGGCTTCACAGGCGAATTCTATCAAACATTTAAAGAAGAGCTAACACCTATCCCTCTCAAAGTCTTCAAAAATATAGCAGAGGGAGGAACATGCCCAGACTCATTCTACAAAGCCACCTTCACCCTGATATCAAAAGCAGACAAAAATGTCACAAAAAAAGAAAACTACAGACCAATATCACTGATGAACATAGATGCAAAAATCCTCAACAAAATACTAGCAAACAGAATCCAATAGCACATTAAAAAGATCATATACCATGATCAAGTGGGGTTCATCCCAGGAATGCAAGGCTTCTTCAATATATGCAAATCAATCAATGTGATAAACCATATTAACAAAATGAAGGATAAAAACCATGTGATAATCTCAATAGATGCAGAAAATGCTTTTCACAAAATTCCACACCGATTTATGATAAAAACTCTCAAGAATGTAGGCATAGGGGAACTTATCTCAACATAATAAAGGCCATATATGACAAACCCATAGCCAAAATCATTCTCAATGGTGAAAAACTGAAAACATATAATCTAAGATCAGGAACAAGACAAGGATACCCACTCTCACCACTATTATTCAACATAGTTTTGGAAGTTTTAGCCACAGCAATCAGAGAAGAAAAAGAAATAAAAGGAATACAAATTGGAAAAGAAGTAAAACTGTCAGTGTTTGCAGATGACATAATACTATACATAGAGAATCCTAAAGATGATACCAGAAAACTACTACAGCTAATCAATGAATTTGGTAATGTAGCAGTATACAAAATTAATGCACAGAAATCTCTTGCATACCTATACACTAATGATGAAAAATCTGAAAGAGAAATTAAGGAAACACTCCCATTTACCACTGCAACAAAAAAGAATAAAATACCTAGGAATAAACCGACCTAAGGAGACAAAACACCTGTATGCAGAAAACTGTAAGACACTGATGAAAGAAATTAAAGATGATACCAACAGATGGAGAGATATACCATGTTTTTGGATTGGAAGAAGCAATATTGTGAAAATGCCTGTACTACGCAAAGCAATCTACAGATGCAGTGCAATCCCTTCAAATTACCAGTGACATTTTTCACATAACTAGAACCAAAAATTTCACAATTTGCATGGAAACACAAAAGACCCCGAACAGCCAAAGCAATCTTGAGAAAGAAAAACAGAGCTGGAGGAATCAGACTCCCTGACTTCAGACTATACTATAGTTCTCAGTAATCAAGACTTTATGGTACTGGCACGAATACAGAAATATAGATCAATGGAACAGGATAGAAAGCCCAGAGATAAACCCACGTACATATGGTCACCTTATTTTTGATATAGGAAGCAAGAGGATACAAATGGAGAAAAGACAGCCTCTTCAATAAGTGGTGCTGGGAAAACTGCACAGCTACATGTAAAAGAATGAATTAGAACACTCCCTAACACCACACATGTAAATAAACTCAAAATGGATTAAAGACCTAAATGTAAGGTCAGACACTATAAAACTCTTAGAGGAAAACAGAGGCAGAACACCCCATGGCATAAATAAGAGCAAGATCCTTTTTGACCCACCTCCTAAAGTAATGGAAATAAAAACAAAACTAAACACATGGGAACTAATGAAACTTAAATGCTTTTGCACAGCAAAGGAAACCATAAACAAGATGAAAAGACAGAATGGGAGAAAATATTTGCAAATGAATCAACTGACAAAGGGTTAATCTCCAAAATTTACAAGCAGCTCATGCAGCTCAATATCAAAAAAACAAACAACCCAATCCAAAAATGGGCAGAAGACCTAAATAGACATTACTCCAAAGAAGATATACAGATTGCCAACAAACACATGAAAGGATGCTCAACATCATTAATCATTAGAGAAATGCAAATCAAAACTACAGTGAGGTATCCCCTCACACCAGTCAGAATGGCCATCATCAAAAAATCTACAGACAATAAATGCTAGAGAGGGTGTGGAGAAAAGGGAACCCACTTGCACTGTTGGTGGGAATGTAAATTGATACAGCCACTATGGAGAACAGTATGGAGGTTCCTTAAAAAACTAAAAATTGAACTACCATATAACCCTGCAATCCCACTACTGGGCATATACCCTGAGAAAACCATAATTCAAAAAGATACATGTACCACAATGGTCATTGCAGCACTATTTACAATAGCCAGCACATGGAAGCAACCTAAGTGTCCATTGACAGATGAATGGTTAAAGATGTGGCACATATATACAATGGAATATTACTCAGCCATAAAAAGAAATGAAATTGAGTTATTTGTAGTGAGGTGGATGGACCTAGAATCTGTCATACAGAGTGAAGTAAATCAGAGAAAAATACCATATGCTAACACATATATGTGGAATCTAAAAAAAAAAATGGTTCTGAAGAACCTAGGGGCAGGACAGGAATAAAGATGCAGACGTAGAGAATGGACTTAAGGATTCAGGGAGAGGGAAGAGTAAGCTGGGATGAAGTGAGAGAGTAGCACTGACATACATACACTACCAAATGTAAAATAGCTAGCTAGTGAGAAGCAGCTGCATTGCACAGGGAGATCAGCTCGGTGCTTTGTGACCACCTAGAGGGATGGCATAGGGAGGGTGGGAGGGAGATGCAAGAGGGAGGGGAAATGGGGATATATGTATACATATAGCTGATTCACTTTGTTATACAGCAGAAACTAACAAAACATTGTTAAGCAATTATACTCCAATAAAGATGTTAAAATAAATAAATAAAAATGTTCAAATCAAAGTGGAAAATATTATCCTTCAACATAACTATATGTAGAATTATTACAAACATGGCAGTTAGAAAATCAGACTGATTGATGAAGACTCAAACACAAGGTTCAGTATTACCACTGGTGATGCCATTTTCCAAAATAGTGAACAATACTTGGTGAAGTGCTGAATGAAACAAAGCACTATCTTCCTTCAATATACACAGTAGGACCATTCTTCGAAAGTCTCATACTTCTTCAAACTAGGAAGAAGTATTTTTGTGTGTGTATATATATGTTAGTTTAAGTTCTAAGTTTGGAAAATTATATATATTGAGTTAGATTTTGGTTGGATAATTATCAACAGAGTTTCCACCTACTTGAATGTCTGAGCTATTAGGAAAGTGTGTAGATATGGATCATTCTTAATTGTGCAGGGCTGTTCTGGGAACAGCCAGGCCACTTAACATCCCTGACCTCCATCATGAGCCACTGGTTCATTCCAATCACTGCAACAACCAAAAATACACCCAAAGTACCAAAACCCACCATAGAGGTACTGTCCCTGTTGAAAACCACTAATCTAGTCCAAACACACCTTTGGTTCTTGAATCTCCTCTGTACGATCTTAAGTACATGCTCAATAAATATTTGTTGAATAAATGAAAATCTGAATGAAGGAAAGTGTGGAATTGTTGAATATTAGAGACTCTGGAGAGTAGTTAATTATGAATAAGCAGATACCTTTTATAGGCATAGAGAGTTTCTTGAGTCATCCATGCACTTAGAATGTTTTTTTTTTTTAACGGATTCTTAGAATACTCAATTCTTTCTTGAATTAGCAGAAACTTTAAGTTAAGTAGAGAACTAGTAAAGAGTTATAACCACATACCTTGAGGCAACCTTATTTATTCCTGTCTTCTGCCTCTTTATTTTCAACCTTTTTGGCATAGCGCTAGGTCATAGCCTGTATCACAACTTTCCTGACTTCAGCACTCACTCCTGCAAACAGCAGTGAAAATCACCTGTCCCCCTTCTAATGATCCTACAAGCGTTCCCAGTTGCCTTCTGCAACTGTCAAACTCTAGTTACAGTCATTGAGGCCTTCCACAAATGAATTCTTCCCACTACAAGCCCTATCTTCATCTCTCTGCCCTATTCTAGCAACTTTGGCCACTCCTCTGCCTTCTCTGCCTTCATGGCAAAGTCCTGCTTCTTCCCACATTCAAATCACTGCTTTGACAATCACCATCTCTATGAATTCTTTCTAGATTAGACATAAAAGGCCACATATCATACGATTCCATTTATATGAAATATAGAGAATAGGGAAATCCAGAGTGGTAGAAAGCAGATTAAGGGTTGCTCAGGGTTGGGGAAAGAGAGGAAAGAGGAGTGACTGTTTAGTAGTTACAGTGTTTCCTTTTGGTGTCATAAAACTATTCTAGATTTAGATAGAGGTGATGGTTGTACAACACGTGAAAGTACTAAATGCCACTGAATTGTACACTTTAGAAGTTAATTTTATGTTATATGAATTTAACCTCAATTAAAAAATTATAAAATCATAGATCCATATGAGATATAGTAATTTATCAATAAAGATATGGAGTAATGGGTAGGGAAGAGTTACTTACATACTTGTTTGTTGTCCAATTAGCTCACATAGTATCTAGGTGTCACCTCTTCCTGTTCAAGTCCAGGAACTATCTTTTTAGGGTTTATATTGCCAATTATGCCGACACTGCTAATTTCACGTCTTCCACCAGGAGACAAAAAATAGCCATATTGCTATTACTTGCAAAACCATGGCTCTTCAGAGCCTGTATGTACTGAAACATTACAGCTCTTGCCCCTGCATTTATTTGATGCTGGTTACATCATAGCCATGTGCATCCTGGTTTCCAAAGACTTCCTCCAAGGTTGTTATTGGCTCATGGATGATGAGCACAGATACAAGTCTTACCCAGAATACGTAGGCTAATGTGGACAACACTTTGTTTTCTGGTCATATGAAATTTACTGTTTAGAATTTCATAAAATAAACATAGAACAACACATCTTCTAACCATGTCTTCTCCTGTATTCTTTAGCCTGGAACCTCTGCATTCCTGCAATATGAACTTTTTCAATGTTGGCTATACCCTGCCTTTCACACACTACTACCAACAGGGAAGATAAGAAGAGCCTGTGGGCAGAGTGTTAAGAGTGGTCCCATTCACACAAGACATGTTGTTCTTTTACCCTGGGCAGCTTAAGGCTGACCTGGGAGAGTAGGTTGTCAGTACATCAGGTGGACACTGCAAGAGAGGACACTATTGGTAAGGCCACTTGTCATTGAGGAGTGATATTCTCGGAAGCCCTTGGAGGAGAAAGGCTCAAGTGCTTCCTTAGGTCTAAGAGTGGGACTGCTGTAGGGGCAAGTATGGCCCTCTCTGCTCTCTGTGAAGCAGCCTTCTCTGCTTTCTGTATGAAAGGAGGGATCTGCACACATCCACCTCTGTAGCTGAATAGCTTTCTTTCTCTCTCTTTAAATTGTAAATCTGCCAAGCAAGATCAAATTCTGAGTTTTTAGAAGCACCACCTTGGGGCTCAGCCAAATTTGAATTTTGCTTTTCAAATGAATAAAAATTGTTGCAAAAAAACAAAGTGGGTATTTCCAAAGTGAGAGATACTGGTGACTAAAGATCTGCTCCCTCTTCATCAATACAACATTCATGCTTGCCTACTGTCTTTCAAACTTAGAGAGAAACAGTAATTTTTTTTGAACACCTCTAATGGGATGTGTTCTAAGGACAAAATGAACTGCAAAACATTCTATAACTATTTGTTATTATCATATTGTTAGTAAAGTCAACATTGTAATTTAGAAACTGTTGTGTTCAAATGAGTACTTTTTTAGAAGTCTAGCAGAAGTGTCAAGCTAAGGAAAAAAACCTTTGGTTGGATAGTGGAAAAGGTGCTTAAATAGTGACATGTCTAGAATTATCAAAATTGCTGAAAAGTGTTTAAATTGTCTAAATGGTATAAAGCAGTACTATTTGAGACCTACTAGTGCAGGCTATAAAAGGCAAATGTAAGCAAACTATATGCATTCTTGCGCCCCAGTATTTTCCTTCTTTGTATTTCTTATTGATGTAGAGTAAGATTGAGAACAGAGTGAGAGAGAGTGTATGAAATGCCCCGATGAAACAGCTAAAATTGCCAGGCCTTGACATGGGTGACCTAGTATCTTTAGCCATGGTCTGTAAGAACCTGATCATCCACTCGCCTGACCATTGCAGACTCACACAACACAAGGCTTCTAAAGATCAAACCAGATGATCTATTCAGTTTACCCATTTTCCCAGATAAGTAAACTAAGGCTTAACAAGATATTTGCCCAAAACTCAGAGAATAGGAAGCCTAAGGTGAAATAGTGTCAAAACCGGAACTAGGACCTGGGACTAGTCGCCGTGCTAGTCTACTGTATCATTCCTCACTTCATTATATCAACCGTGAAGCATTTCACTGCTGTGTGGAAGGGATGTGCACACATCCACAACTGTGGAGTGAACAGCTTTCTGACTGGAAAAGTGATGTTTCAAAGTCAACCAGATAGAAACAGAAGTGAAAAATATCAACTTGTTTTCACAGCAACATTCTGTTGTCATCTCAGGTGTGGAAAAACGCTTCACTAGAGTCCACGTGGGATGAATACTGCCCTCCATAGAGGCTATGCAAGGCGTATGCTTCCAAAGGGCACTTTGTGCAGTCCTAAGCATCTTCCTCTCACCCATATTGGCTCTGTGAACTTAGAAATGCTTTTTGAGAAAACACAAAGTTAGACTCAGAGAAGATATGATAGGTCAAAGTTCGCACCTTCACCTGATTTAACAACTTGCCTTCAAAACCTTGTTATCAATGTCCTGAAGGACAGCAGGGAGGGAAAGCACATTTTTCCTCAGTTCATCAATTTTATAACTTTCTTCTTTGTTTACTTATGGTTCTTTGAAATTTATTCTGGAAATTTCTTCCTAAATCAGTAGGGGTAAAAAAAAAAAAGCAGTCTGAGAGATTCCAAGAAAACTTTTTGCTCTATAGGTTTGGTACCACATTAAGAACCAAGATCTTTGCTTACTGGAAGTCAGGGCCATGGAAATGGCTTACAACTTGAACTGCAGTGAAGACTCGTTAGTCATTACCTGTAAGACAGACCCAGTGAACATCATTCTTTGGCTTCCATAACTCTGATAATCCTCCCCAATAGTATTTTCATAAATCTTGATTCATATGAGGAAATATGAAGGCTTGTTGACAAGTGAGAGAAGAGGAATCTCATTTTGATATGGGGATTCCCCTCCAGAAATATGAACCCAATGCAGCTGAGTTGCTCAGCGCTGTAAAACAGCTACGAATAGATACTATCAGTGGGAAATCCAGAATTTATTTTGGAAAAATGTATCCTTAGTTTCAGTAGCTCATCTAGAGAACTTTTAGCCTTTGAAAGATATTGAATTGATCAGACCAATATCTCTGTGAATGCTTCAAACAATCTTAATGTGTAAAGAATGAGATTATAACAACAAATTTTAGTAGTAGTTTTGAAGGAGCTATTCATTCACTCATTCATTCTACATATATTATTAAATTTCTACTATGTGCCAGATACAGGGATGGGAGCTAGAAATATGGAGGTGAAGACAATGGACACAGTCCCTTGTCTCCAGAAAGATACTGAACAAATAATTACACAAGTGACTATAGATTTACAATTGTGAAAAGTCCAAGGAGCTATGCAATTATAAGATCAGGGACTAACTTTTTAGACAAGTTAAGGGAGGCCTCCTGGCAGGGAGAATGGTTATTTATAGTTATTCAAGTTGAACCCTTGAAAGATAAGGAAGAGGTAGCTGTTTTCCCCTTAAATATCTGTTTTTTATTCTTCAAGAAGTCTTCAGCATTTATTTTAATGCTATTTTCCCTTATCCCCACCAAATAGTCACTCAATAAAAAAGGCCTAACTTGGCACTTGGTTGAAGGTGGCAAAACTCTTATTTATGGCTACATTATCATGACTCAATTATCCAGACCCTAAATCAACTTCCTAAATCTAAGCTAGTCCCCATTCCTTGCTCATTAGCATGAAGGAAAGGAAACTGAACTCAGAGGTCCCACCTCCACTGTTGACTCACACACGCTCATTAATCACACCAAGTCACTAAACTGTTTAGGCACCTTTCCAGGCTACTTAGAGTAACACGTCCCTTATGTCTGTCACTAATTTTTCAGCTCCACAGTAATTTCAGTGTTCTCTGTGAGACACAGTGTGAGAAATAATTTACTCAAGTATGATTATTTTATTTGGGTAAAGATCAACAGGGACTAGAAAAAGAGACTATTTTAAAAGTCAACGATGCTTCTCAAGCTCCAGAGATGGCTCTCCTTTGGGATATTTTTAGCAGAAGTTTCTATAATACCCATCACAGATGGTTTTATCCTCCTTGATTCTTGCTCATTACTTCTTTGAAGACACAATGGCATTTTATTATCTCACCAACCATCTTGAATCTCCAAATGCCTCATTTCAATCAGTCAAGGGAAAACCAATTTTACATACTCAAAGAACATTTACTATATCGAAGATGTTTTTCTAGGTTAGTTTTGGGATCTCCTGTGAGTTTTTGTTAAGTGCATAGATTAGATCTTTATATGGACTATAGGAAAACACTATGAATTAGTCCCCAGTGTTCAAACTCTAGCTTGAAGTTTGAGTAATTCACAGCAGAGCTTCCCCACTTCCTCCATGTAATTGGCTGTTTTGGACCATTGAGAGCACTCTTCCTGTCCATGTGTCTCCAGCATTAATGCAGCAGCATTCACAGTCACATACGAACTCCCATTCTTTTGCACCTTTCTCAGGCTCATGGTCATAGCAATCACGCCCTTCTAATATCCAAGTCAGAGCCAGGGAAGGAACCAACAGCACAGGCTCTGCAAAGCCTCTAACCGAGTCCTTGTGATAAAAGGAAACAGCTCTCCTCACAGGGCAGCTCCAAGGGCCTCTGAGAAGATAACAAACAAAGAATTTCCTCCATCTGTGCCCTGGGTTGTGTGTCTTTATCACCCTCCCAGGTGTAAGGTTCTAAAGCAGCCTCTTCCATTTTGGCGGCTTTTAGTTTACTTTGTCCAGCATTTCAGAGGCGTCTCCTGCCTCTGTCCTCAGACTGGAGAAGAGAAACTCAGCAGAAATAATAGGATTTGTTTGTCCTCAGTTGACCTCCAAGGAAACGAGGACAGTGAGAGGCTAAGAAGGCAAGGTCTCTCAAGAGTGTACCAGTGGTCAAAGCTGGCTTTAAGTGGCGCCTCTCCAAACAGCCCAAATCAGTGTCAAACCACCAGCCCATGCAGCCTTTCCAAGATGCTCTGAGTGTTTATTCAGCCACTAAGTGTTCTGCCCAAAGTGGACCCCACCCAGTGGTGAGCTAAGGCAAATCAAACATTCATTCACACAGTTGGGAGTGACATGCCCACTCAGCCCAGGCTCTGATGCCTGCAAAGTCTAGCTGCAGCTGGCTCCAAGCTCACAGGTGCCAGGCACCTGGCCAAGCATGGCAGTTATCTCTGGGGTTGGGCAGGAGGAGATGTTTGCTCAAGGCACCTTCTCCCCTCATCCCCAGAGCAACAGTGAAAGACACTGTGTGTTGTGGAAAGAGGATAGGTTCAAGTCCCATTGACCAAATTTTGGACCCCAACTCAGTCTCTTTCTACCTATGCATCCCTGAGCAAGTTCCTTAATGGAACTGGGACTTAGTTTACCCATCTGTAAAGTGAACATAATGATAATACCATCTCATAGTGTTGTTGTGAGGATCACAAAAGTAAAGAACCTGCTAGACTCTGGACATATAGGGGGAGGGCAGATAAATGATAGCGAGAAGCAAAAAGCCTTTCCCCAAAGAGTGACCAGGTTCTGTTTGTGCTGTAGCTGGTATGGTAGGGATTCTCTACGTCCCAGGTCTGCTCTTGAGACCCTGATGGGCTGTGCATACAGCCAGATGTATGGTGTGATAGGAAGGTCAGCCTGGTAGACAGAGGCCTGGCCTGTCTCTGCTTTTAACCTGTTCTCTGGTTTTGAGCGATTCACCTACTTCTCTGGGTCCCACTTAGTTATTTATAAAATGGGATTGTTTTGTTTATCTTTAAGGCTTTGTGTTTGAATCATTCCCTTGTCACTTACTAGTTACATAACTTAGAAATAACTTCCCGAGAGCCTCTTTCTTCTCAAAATGCCTTTATCTGAGGGGCTCAGCTACCCAGAGTATTAATTATTAGCTCTCAGAAAGGCAACACACAAGTCTTCATTAGAGATTTTGTCCAAAATCCAACATCTATGGAATGTCCTCTCCTCTACATTTAGACCACAGTTATGATCTCCACTGTAGGCACCCAAGGGTGCGAGATCCTCAACCTTGACCAAAGGCTCCTTTACAGTTTGTAAACAGTATTTCCTAATGAAGGTAAACAGACTTAGAAATATTTTCAACTCCCAAGCATGAGAAGTAAGAGTTTTCTTAGTAAAAGAGTTAGTCAGAAAATCAAATATCAGAACTTCCTTTTCTCTAAAGGCTCAGTTGCCTCAGCTGAGCAAGCAGAAAGGGCTACCTCACCGCTGTGCTCCCAGGAACTTTTCTACCCTCCCCCCTCCAAATGGGTAGCACAGCCTAGGAGTGCATTTTATACTTCCACATTCACAACTCATGAAAAACCCCAACAGGGTCCACTTATGGAGCCAATGGAGGAGCAAAAAAAAACTCTTCCCAAAACCAAGTATTTCTGCTACGGAAACTGCTGTTCCAATCTTGGTTTAAAAGAGTATGGGAAATATTGAATGACGTTAACTTTCCTACAGGACTGTGGTTTCTCTTACACACTTTCTGCCACAGAATTCAGCTAAAAACAATATATGATGTCATCTCAATAATTTGCTGATTAAAACATCCCCCAAAAAAGATACCCATCATACCCAGGGGGCCACCTACTCAGTTGGTCTCCAAATTAATGTTTATATTTCTATCTTTAGGCATCAAGAGAGGTTGAGAACTTTCTATACAGTGTTGGCGTACTCTTCCTATATCTCTAGGTTAGGCATCTCAGCCTGAAGAAGAAATGCTAATAAAATACATAAGCACGTTCCTGTGTGCTGTTTATGCATATGTCTCAAAACATCTGCTCCTGGCTTCTTCTGAGACATTCTTCTCAGGTGTTAGAATTTGTAGTTATTTTGATAAAGAACCATTGGCATACATACCTCCCTATACATCTTACAGTAAGGTTTTCCACAGAACACCAGGATTAAGTGTCTATCTTTTGCAGGAAAGGAACATCTTTTGTTTACTTTTTCTCAACATCCTTCTTTGATGGATTTTTTAACCAGTATCTGTAAAATTCCCCATGGAGCTCACTCAGATCATAAAAAGTGTTCAGAAAGCTTTATCTGTTATTCTACTGTGTATCCCTAGCGCCTAGAACTAGTGGGCCCTCAATAAACACTCTCTGGATAAATGAGAATGCCTTAAAATTATATTATAAAACAGAGAGTAAAGCACATTTGGGGAGCCATTAAGTCATAGATGGGGAAGAAATCTTGAACAGGGAGTGTATACTTTTCCTTTGAGTTGTAAGAAAAGAATAAAGAATAGAAGGTGGCAATGCATAGGAATGAGGCAGACCTGCCAAGGAACAAAGTGAAATCCTTCTTAATTGTTTGGGGAACACACACATACCACAGAGTCAGGCTGGCGAAAAGCCAAGTTCATGGTAAGGGTTTCCCGGTGACATTCACTCCCTGGTTCCAATATTTCTTCCTAACAGTGTGAGACCCACTGAATTACATAAATCTTTCCATGTTTGTGTCATTTGCTGGGGGCACAATGAGGACAGGGGATTATGGGAGCTTATTTTTACATTGTGGTAAAACTTATCTGGACTCAAATGTTCCCTCCCCCATTTCCTTCTCATCTATCCTGTCAAACGTTTCTTCAGTTCTTTCCCCTGATAGTCCTGACAAATTTTTGTTTCCAATGCAGAGCTCTACAAGAAGTATGAGAATTCAGAAACAAAAAGCCATAAGATGTGTTATTTTCTACAACCCTTTCCCACCCCCATGCTTCCATAACTTTGTGGTTTTCACATGACCTGAAATAAAACTGCACAATATGCTGGTAGGAGAGTTATATATCAGGTGTTAAGGAAAAACCACAAAATGCTCAGAATTTCAGCTTGATCCAAATGAACTGTATGTTCCAAATCATGTGCATTCCGCAGCCTCTTGAATTTGTAGCACCCATGATCAAACAAGGTTCTTCACTTACTATGCAGGTAGTCAGACCCTGAGAACAGTTTCTCAGGTCATTATAATATATATTGCAGATTTTAACATTTTTGTACATGTTAGATGTAATGTACATTATACACGTGTGTATACATTCAACAGATTCATTCAACAGCATTCACTCAACACGTATTTATTGGCTGTCTGTGCCATGCACTGTGATAGGTGGTGGGAAAACCATGGTAAACAAAACAAAGGCCCAGCTCTCAAAAAGCATATGTTCCATTAGAGGGGCATATTTAATAAACAAGTAAACACATAAAAAATATAAAATATGCCATACGGCTGTAAGTGTCTCAAAGAATAGTTAAGTGGGATAAAGGGACAGTGATAAGATAAGAGTGTCCTTTTAGGGAGGGAGGTCAGGGAAAGCCTCTATAATGAGGTGACCTTTAACCAGAGGCCTGAATGAATTGAGGAACTGAGCTAACAGGTACATGGCAGGGCAGGGGGGTGGGGGGGCGGTGGGGGGAAGGGACAGAGAGAAGATTCCAGACTAGAGACCAGCAAATGCACAGGCCATGAGATGGGAGCCAGCGTGGGTGTTTCAGAAATGACAAGCAGAGGGGTGTGTGAAGTGGCACAGCTAGTGGTGAAACTGAGAGCACTTGGACAATTCAAGGTAGGCATTTTCTATTCATCTCCATCTACTTTCATCATGTACAAAAGCAGGACTAATGTTATAGACATTAGTTAAGGACTAATGCCAAATCTTTATAAAATTTCAGGAGAAACTGGGAAATTTGGACTTTTGTATGAGATCTCCTAATGTTTTTGTGTTGGTTCAAATTTTTAAAATATTCTGTGAGCCAAAAAAAAAAAACCACAAAAACATATGCAAGACAAATCTAGCCTACAAACAACAGTTTGTGGACTCTGCTCTAGATAAATAGAAGAATTACTTGATGCGTTTAAATGTCAGGTCTTTGCACCCTACCTTTGGCCACCAAATTTTAAAATACTGTACATTGGTGTCCAGTCAAAGCTAGAGCTCTATTTATCACTCTATTTATATCACTACTTTTAGCTCTAATCACATTTTATTAGAGTTAGTTGTGTGGATCTCCATTGTTCTAACTTAAATATAAAGTTGCCTGAAGACTCTACCTTATTTGATTTAGTATTACTCTCAGTACGCAGAAGTTATCTATATCTTAAGTGTTACATAAATGTTTCCACAATGAAGTTACTAAGATAATTAATCTGAATGAATCGTTTGAATGATAACAATTTGACTAAAATAATTGATATGCTTATCAAAAGTAGTTACAAATATAAGAATAAAGTCAGAGATGAAAAATATTTTAAATGCTTCAAAAATCAGTGTAAGAATTACATTGTATTTGTAACAATCATAATTAAAATATCAGGAAGATGCACTACAATTTGATAGCGTGTCAGAGTCATGAGCAAGCACTTGAGAATTTCTAAAATATCATTCCATGGAAGCAAGAGGGACAATACCAGATATGATCCTGATATAGCCATGATGATGCTGTCCTCTGCAGTACAGAATAGGACGTGTGTTGACCAATCCAAATTAAGAATGTTTTAAAATAAAGGGGCCCTTCCTTTAGGTTTTCACCCCTTTCTCACTTCCTATATGGGCTGGTGGAGCATTGTTGTTTACGTTCAGGCCTGAAGCACAGATGTGTACACAAAGCTAATACAGCCACCACGTTGCACTGCATTTGGCAGTTTCCTTCCATATGTGTGATCTCATTTGAGTCTCTCAACTACCCTTTAAGATCAAACAAATATTATTACCATACATACATGAGAAAACAAACTCAGAGAAACCAAGTATCCAGCTCAATGTTCACAGCTACCTCATGTGAGAGCCCATACTAGATAGATCTAGAACCTTCCAAACCCAAAGCCAGAGATCTTTCTACTATATCACGTTGTTCTTTTTACATATATAAAGGTTAAGAAATAGACATCTCTTCTAATAAAATTTTAAAATTTAGTATAAGTCATTTTTCAAGATTAAAACTCAGCCCCATATTCCCAACTTCTTCCATATTATTAGGGATTTTATAAGTTTGTGATACTCCTAATATCAATATTCTGAGTCAGATAAAATGAAATACATTCTGATGTTTCTCAGAGGAAGGAGACAGTCCCATATGATCAGGAATTGTATGATAAAGTAGGAATTATATCCAAGGCATTGATTTAGTCTTTTCTATTTTGAGTTTGGCTAGAAATGGAAATAGAGAACTAAATGATTCTGGTCATGGTGTTAAGCTAAAACATGAGCATCAAATCATGAATCTTTGTAATGAATGATTTGCGCTTTTATGCCAAATGCAAAACATGGTCTGTCAAGCTATTGTAAATTCTAACTACTATAAATCACAATGTATGTAAGTGCAGGGAATAAAATTAAGGCCTAAAAAATAGAGTTAAAACAACTATTCCTTAATGAAAATTGCCCTATCACTGTAACATCAAAGTATTAGAAACCAAGCATGTATCTTGCTTGAAAGTTTCAACTGAAAAAATTCTTGACCCTACTAAACAGTAGAAAACTAGGGAGTCATAATGTAAAAGACTGAATACTGTTACCAAATTGTGAGATTATAGGAAGCACTATTTTAATAAATATAAATGCAACCTACATAAATTGGTTTAAAAAATAATAAAATTTTAAACCATTAAACCTAGAAAAAGAAAAGCTATAAACACTGTGATGGCATTTTCAAATATGCTATTGGAAAGAACATCATATTATTTACCCACATCAGCTTAACCAGAATTATGAGGTTAAGGCTATATATAATTTACCCCTAAGAAAAAGTAATCATATAGTGAAAATGATAGGTTTTTTGGTAGCAATTCAAAATGGGGTAATTGTAACCAAAAATTATATGGCAATTTTAAAATGAGAAAAACTTGTTGGAATATAGGTGAAGAAGACAAAGGGTGTTTACTTGAATTTGCAGTTGGAAAGTATGCTCTCTTGGCTAGCCCTAGAAATAGTTCCTGTGAAAATAAGTGTAGATCATTGGAGAAGTTATTTCATTTTTATAAGCCTCAGTTTTCATATTTGCAACATAAGAGCAATAATATAAATCCTAATTATTTCATATGGATGGTATGAGGAGAAAATGAGTTTTAAAACTGAGTTAAAAGGCAAACATGACTGTTATTTTTGTTATTAACTTCTGTATCATTAGTAGTGTTTGCTAAGATAATGTTGCAGCTGTTATGACATTCTTAATAAAATAAAAAAGGAAAATCGATGTCTACTTCACTGGATATTTTTGGTTGCCATTCAGAATCCATTCTCCTCTTTCCCCATTCATGTAAACAGTCTTTTGTGTACCACCCGTCCCCCATTATCCATCAAATACTTTACGTTGAGCCAGATTGTCTTATTTCTCATCACTCTGACCACAATAATTAGCACAGAGATGACTTCATAACTTGATATATAGATGAGCATAAACTTAATCAGAATTAATGATATATGCTGAGATATTTGCTGTGACTTACAAAAAAGAAAACTTTTTTGAAATCTTAGTAATTAGAAATTACAAAGCCCTCCCATTTCATCTTTGACCTAATAGTCAAATTATCATTTTTAATTTAGAAAATAATTTAATAACCTTAGAAATCAAAACTTGAGATATAGCTAAAACTGATAAATGAGGGAAATTATTAATTTCAATATTTGTATTATTAAATGAAAACAATGAAAATAAATGAACAAGGTATTAAGAAAAAATTTAAGGAAATCAGTATAATTGGAAAACAGAAAAATCAATAAATTAATAATCATAGAAGTTGATTATTTGAAATCAACAATATGGAACATAAAATACTGGCAAATTTTACTAAGAAAACAGAAGTAAACAAATAAACATGAAGAAGATATATAATAAAAATACAGAAGAAATTCAAATACTGATTTTTTTTGTGTGTGTGTGGTACGTGGACCTCTCACTGCTGTGGCCTCTCCCACTGCGGAGCACAGGCTCCGGACGCGCAGGCCCAGCAGCCATGGCTCACGGGCCCAGCCTCTCCATGGCATGTGGGATCCTCCCGGACCAGGGCACGAACCCATGTCCCCTGCATCGGCAGGCAGACTCTCAACCACTGCACCACCAGGGAAGCCCCTGATTATTAAATTACAGAAAAATTAAGAAAATCTTAATCACTCCAGAAAACAAGAAAATTTTATTGGTAGAACAAATTTGTTCAGAAGCCCTTTAAATATAGAAAGCAAAAAGGAATGAATTAATGGAAGTAAACACAACTCTGTAATTATACATAAGAAGACTTGCATAAGTGGGAAGTGGGTCTAGAAGACTTCAAATGCAGAGCAATGTACATAACGAATAGTGTCTAGAAGATGAGTTTGCTGATCACTAGACTTAGAGAGCATCCATGACAGTAGTTTTCTCCATCCATCCATTCATTCCCTTACTTGGGACAAGATATAAGCAGTAGACTTTTGCTTCTGAGGGTGCAGTAAGAAATACAAGTGCTTAGGTCCAAAAGACAGGGAAGTCCGATGAGAGCCTAATTATATCCTGGGGGGAGAGGTAATCCCACTTACCCAGAAGATGAGCCACTGGCACATACTGCCCAGCTGCTGAATAACTTACCTCTCCCCTGTAATAACTGAAAGTAACTGCAATATACAGTAGCATCCATATAAAAATAGGAGGGAATCTGAAAGAAGCATAAACACAGACTCAACAAACACCCTGATAAAATACCAAACTTAACAAATAGGAGTGTTAACACTTGAGGATACAATTAATAGAATAAACAAATAGAACAAGAGAAGGTATCATATATATGAAATATGAAAAAGTCATTATGTAAAAGAACCAGTTAGAGATCTTAAAAATGAAAAATTATAGGGCTTCCCTGGTGGCGCAGTGGTTGAGAGTCCGCCTGCCGATGCAGGGGACGTGGGTTCGTGCCCTGGTCCGGGAAGATCCCACATGCCGCAGAGCGGCTGGGCCCATGAGCCATGGCCACTGAGCCTGTGTGTCCAGGGCCTGTGCTCCACAACGGGAGAGGGCACAATAGTGAGAGGGCCGCGTACCGCAAAAAAAAAAAAAAAAAAAAAGAAAGACAAATTATAATCTTTGAAGCAAACTCAAGAGATTGGCTGAATAGCAGAATAAATACTGCCATCTATTAATAAATTAGTAATTTCAAAGATTAAGCTAAGGAATTCTCCCAGAAAACAATGTAAACAAGAATGTGATGGATATTATAAAAGTTTAGAGCATGGAGGGATGATCCAAAGTTTAAACACTTGTCTAATAAGAGTTGAAGAAAGAACCATGGGTACATCACACCAGAGTAAGATTACCAGAGACTGACCAGCCAAGCCTGCCTACAGCCAACAAGCAGACTCCTGAGAAGAGCACATCTCCCCTTTGGGAAACTTTAAGTATTTGTTCTGACAAGCGGAATGAAATTTCTGTTTTCTTAGCCTTTCTCATACCTTCTACCTACAGATTCATATGCTGACTCTTTTGATAATTCTAACTGCTAGATATGTGGTCAGCTTCCTATTTCCAGGTCTTCAGGATTGCCTTGATGGGTTTTCCCCATACAAGGAATGGTTGGGAAACAACTGGCTACAACAAATCTCTCCTAAGTACCAGTTCCAAACTGGCCTTCAGACTTATTCTCCTGAATTCCTAAGGAAACGAGATCCATTCTGTCTACTAAAGTTCCAATTGTCACTCCTCTTACCTCTAACCGGACCAAGGAATTGAGATCTTAATCATATAAGACTTGGATCCAGGATGTGGAACTAAAATATTTTTAATTCGGTATCTATTCCCCCCAAATTAGGCAGGGCTATGCCCCCATATCAGCAGGAAGTAGTCAGAACAGTCATTGCCCAGTTCCCTGAAAGATTTGGGGAAAGATAAAAACCAAAGTGGGGATTAAAACCAAGTCCCCCTAAAACAGAGAGTTCCTCCATTTATGATTAACATCTCTATCCAAAATGATTGTTCCCTTTCTTGTCCAATATCAGTCCTCAAGATTGAGAAGTATCAAAGAAAAGGGTGGAATGAAACTGAGTGAGGCCCCATGGGGCTCCCAGGCATAGAGGCCCATTTGTCCCCCA
Source organism: Monodon monoceros (assembly GCF_005190385.1). Lineage (NCBI taxonomy): Eukaryota > Metazoa > Chordata > Mammalia > Artiodactyla > Monodontidae > Monodon > Monodon monoceros. Next base: position 58,352,376 of record NW_021703785.1, on the reverse strand, counting down.
TTTCTTGTAGGCAAGATCCCAGCCTCCATGACCTTGATTGAGTTCCAAAGGTCAGATTCAAACAGAGAAACATTGTTTTCTTCAAGGTCAGGAGCCCACTGTGTCCCCCTTTGCCTGGCAAAGAAATAAGCCTATCCTTTTCTACTTCACCCCCCCCCAAAAAAAACAGAGCTGAAGAAAGAAAACAGAGAAAAGTGTGGGGGGGTAGAAAATCAAAATTAACAATTGTGAAGACAATTCACAGAGCTAAAGTAAAGCACATCTCTATTGTTATAGGGCCCATAGTACAATAGGTAACCATATTTTGATATAAGCAAAGTCCAAGGGCATTTAATAGAGGTGCCAGAGGGACTATGCCTTAGTGATAAAAATGAACTATTTCTAGAGTGAAGTCTACTCTACACATACCTAAGTGAAATTTAAAAACAGGTTTCAGTAGGAGCATATTGATCTACAAGAATCTTAACTACTGGCTAAAAAAAGCCATCACTCTTTAGAGGAAGACAACAAGATCCAGACAATCAATAAGATAGTATCACAATGTGCATCTTCAGTAAAAAAAAAATTACTAGATATGCTAAGGGGCAGGAAATGTGACAGATAATTGGGGGAAAATCTGTGAATTGACACCAACCCAGGAATGACAGAGATTGAGGAATGATAGACAAGGATGCTAAAGCAACTATTAAGATTATATACAAATATTTACAGGAAAACATGAACATAATGAGGAGAGACATGGAAGCTATTTAAATGAACCTAATGTAATGTCTAGAGATTAAAAATACAATATTTGTAATGAATATTTTACTGAATGAGATGAACAGCATATTAGACATTGCAAAACAAAAGGTCAATAAACTTGAAGGCACTAAGATAGGATTTATCCAAAACAAAACACTAAGAGATATGAGGTTGAAAATAAAATTACCAGAGCTTTAGTGGCCTCTGGAGTAATATCAAGTAGTCCAGTACTTTGTAATTGTAGTCTCAGAAGAAATTAAAATAATAATGGCTGAAGTTTTTCCAAATTTGACGAAAACTTTAAGCCCACTGACTCAAGAAACACAACAAATCCCAAGCAGAACACACACACACACACACACACACACACACACACACACACACAAAACATTCAAAGGCCTGTAAACATCAAATTGCTAAATATCAGTGATAAAGAGAACATCTTAAATGCAAACAAAGAATAAAGATCTCATGCACAGAGTAACAAAGATAATATACAAATTCTCAACAGAAACTATGCAAGCCAGAAGACAACGGAATTGTATTTTTCAAAGGGATGGGAAGAAAATCTATAATTCCAATAATTCTACATGCAGTAAAAATAGCCTTTAAAATAAAGGTGAAATAAAAGCTTTTTGAGGCAAACAAAGTTGAGGATGGAATATTATTCAGCCATAAAAAAGAAAACTTGCCATTTGTGACAGTATGGATAGGCCTTGAAGGCATTATGCTAAGTGAAATAAGTTAGACAGAGAAAAACAAATACCATATGATCTCACTTAAGTGGAATCTGAAAAAAAACAAACAACAAAAAAAAGCCCAAAAAATCAATTTCATAAATACAGAGATTATTGCTTGCCATAGGCAAGTGATGGGAGGTGGGTGAAATGGGTGAAGGTGGCCAAAAGATACAAACTTCCAGTTATAAAATAAGTTGTGAGCATGTAATATATAGCATGGTGACTATAGTTGATAATACTATATTATATACTTGAAAGTTGCTAAGACAGTAAATCTTAACATTTCTCATCACAAGAAAAAATGATTTGTAATAATATGTGGTGATAGATGTTAACTAGATCTACTGTGGTGATCATTACCCATTATATACAAATATTGGATAATGTATACCTGAAACTAATATAATGTTATATATCAATTATATCGTTTTTTCCTTTTTCTTTTACAGCAGGTTTTTATGTTACCTATTTTATACATATTAGTGTATATATGTCAATCCCACTCTCGCAGTTAATCCCACCACCACCCTACCCCGCTTCCCCCGCTTGGTGCCCATACATTTGTTCTCTACATCTGTGTCTCTATTTCTGCCTTGCAAATGGTTCTTCTGTACCATTTTTCTAGATTCCATGTATACGTGTTAATATACGATAACTGTTTTTCTCTTTCTGATTTAATCACTCTGTATGACAGTCTATAAGTCCATCCACATCTCTACAATGACCCAATTTTGTTCCTTTTCATGGTTAATATTCCATTGTATATATGTACCACATCTGCTTTATCCATTTGTCTGTCGATGGGCATTTGGGTTGCTTCCATAACCTGGATATTGTAAATAGTGCTGCAATGAACATTGGGGGTGCATGTGTCTTTTTGAATTATGGTTTCTCTGGGTATATGCCCAGTAGTGGGATTGCTGGGTCATATGGTAATTCTATTTTAGTTTTTTAAGGAACTTCCATACTGTTCTCCATAGTGGCTGTATCAATGTACATTCCCACCAACAGTGCAAGAGGGTTCCCTTTTCTCCACACCTTCTCTAGCATTTGTTGTTTGTAGATTTTCTGATGATGCCCATTCTAACCAGTGTGAGGTGATACCTCATTGTAGTTTTGATTTGCATTTCTCTAATAATTAGTGATGTTGAGCAGCTTTTCATGTGCCTCTTGGCCATCTCTATGCCTTCTTTGGAAAAATGTCTATTTAGGTCTTCTGTCCATTTGTTGGTTGGGTTGTTTGCTTTTTTATTATTGAGCTGCATGAGCCGTTTATATATTTTGGAGATTAATCCTTTGTCTGTTGATTCATTTGCGAATATTTTCTCCTATTCTGAGGGTTGTCTTTTCATCTTGTTTATGGTTTCCTTTGCTGTGCAAAAGCTTTTAAGTTTCATTCGGTCCCATTTGTTTATTTTTGTTTTTATTTCCATTTGTCTAGGAGGTAGGTCAAAAAGGATTTTGCTGTGATTTATGTCACAGAGTGTTCTGCCTCTGTTTTCCTCTACGAGTTTTGTAGTGTCTGGCCTTACATTTAGGTCTTTAATCCATTTTGAGTTTATTTATGTGTATGGTGTTAAGGAGTGTTCTACTTTCATTCTTTTACATGTAGCTGTCTGGTTTTCCCAGCACCACTTATTGAAGAGGCTGTTGTTTCTCCATTGTATATTCTTACCTCCTTTACCAAAGATTAGGTGACCATATGTGTGTGGGTATATCTATGGCTTTCTATCCTGTTCCATTGACCTATATTTCTGGTTTTGTGCCAGTACCATACTGCCTTGATTACTGTAGCTTTGTAGTATAGTCTGAAGTCAGGGAGTCTGATTCCTCCAGCTCCATTTTTTTTCCCCTCAAGATTGTTTTGGCTATTTGGGGTCTTTGTGTCTCCATACAAATTTTAAGATTTTTTGTTCTAGTTCTGTAAAAACTGCCATTGGTAATTTGATAGGGATTGTATTGAATCTGTAGAATGCTTTGGGTAGTATAGTCATTTTCACAATACTGATTCTTCCAATCAACGAAAATGGTATATCTCTCCATCTGTTTGTGTCATCTTTTATCTCTTTCATCAGTACCTTACAGTTTTCTGAGTACAGGTCTTTTACCTCCTTAGGTAGGTTCATTCTTAGATTTTTTGTTGTTGTTGTTGCAATGGTGAATGGGATTGTTTCCTAAATTTCTCTTTCTGATCTTTTTTTGTTAATGTATAAGGATGCAAAAGATTTCTGTGCATTAATTTTGTATCCTGCTACTTTACCAAATTCATTGATTAACTCTAGTGGTTTTCTGGTGGCATCTCTAGGATTCTCTATGCATAGTATCATGTCATCTGCAGTGACAGTTTTACTTCTTCTTTTCCAATTTGTATTCTTTTATTTCTTTTTTTCCTCTGATTGCCATGGCTAGGACATCCAATACTATGTTGAATAATAGTGGCAAGAGTGGACATCCTTGTCTTGCTCCTGATTTTAGAGGAAATGCTTTCAGTTTTTCACCATTGAGAACAATGTCGTCTGTGGGTTTGTCATATACGGCCTTTATTATGTTGAGGTAGATTCCCTCTATGCCTACTTTCTGGAGAGTTTTTATCATAAATGTGTGTTGAATTTTGTCAAAAGCTTTTTCTGCATCTATCGAGATGATCATATGGTTTTTATTCTTCAGTTTGTTAATATGGTGTATCATATTGATTGATTTGCACATATTGAAGAAACCTTGCATTCCTGGGATAAATCCCACATGATCATGGTGTATGATCCTTTTAATGTGTTGTTGGATTCTGTTTGCTAGTATTTTGTTGAGGATTTTTGCATCTATATTCATCAGTGATACTGGTCTGTAATTTTCTTTTTTTGTAGTATCTTTGTCTGGTTTTGGTATCAGGGTGATGGTGGCATTGTAGAATGAGTTTGGGAGTGTTCCTTCCTCTGCAAGTTTTTGGAAGAGTTTGAGAAGGATGGGGGTTAGCTCTTCTCTAAATGTTTGATACCATTCACCTGTGAAGCCATCTGGTCCTGGACTTTTGTTTGTTGGAAGATTTTTAATCACAGTTTCAATTTCATTACTTGTGACTGATCTGTTCATATTTTCTATTTCTTCCTGGTTCAGTCTTGGAAGGTTATACCTTTCTAAGAATGTGTCCATTTCTTCCAGGTTGTCCACTTTATTGACAGAGTTGCTTGTAGTAGTCTCTAATGATGCTTTGTTTCTGCAGTGTCTGTTGTAACTTCTCCTTTTTCGTTTCTAATTTTATTGATTTGAGTCCTCTCCTTCTTTTTCTTGATGAGTCTGGCTAAAGGTTTATCAGTTTAGTTTATCTTCTCAAAGAACCAGCTTTTAGTTTCATTGATCTTTGCTATTGTTTCCTTTGTTTCTATTTCATTTATTTCTGCTCTGACCTTTATGATTTCTTTCCTTCTACTAACTTTGGGTTTTCTTTGTTCTTCTTTCTCTAGTTCCTTTAGGTGTAAGGTTAGATTGTTTATTTGAGACTTTTCTTGTTTCTTGAGGTAGGACTGTATTGCTATAAACTTCCCTCTTAGAACTGCATCCCATAGGTTTCAGATCATCATGATTTCATTGTCATTTGTCCCTTGGTATTTTTTGATTTCCTCATTGATTTCTTCACTGATCTCTTGATTATTTAGTACCATATTGTTTAGCCTCCATGTGTTTGTGTTTTTTACAGGGTTTTTTCCTTGTAATTTATTTCTAATCTCATAGTGTTGTGGTCAGAAAAGATGCTTAATATGATTTCAATTTTCTTAAATTTACTGAGGCTTGATCTGTGACCCAAGATGTGACCTATTCTAGAGAAGGTTCTGTGTGCACTTGAGAAGAAACTGTAACTGTAATCTGCTGAATGTCCTATAAATATCAATTAAATCTATCTGGTCTATTGTGTCATTTAAAGCTTGTGTTTCCTTACTAATTTTCTGTCTGGATGATCTGTCCATTGGTGTAAGTGAGGTGTTAAAGTCTCCCATTATTATTGTGTTACTGTTGATTTCCTCTTTTATAGCTGTTAGCATTTTCCTTATGTATTGAGGTGCTCCTATGTTGGGTGCATATATATTTATAATTGTTACATCTTCTTCTTGGATTGATCCTTTGATCATTATGTAGTGTCCTTCCTTGTCTCTTGTAACATTCTTTATTTTAAAGTCTACTTTATCTGGTATGAGTACTGCTCCAGCTTTCTTTCGATTTCCATTTGCATCGAATATCTTTTTCCATCACCTCACTTTCAGTCTGTATGTGTCCTTAGGTCTGAAGTGTGTCTCTTGTAGACAGCATATATATGGGTCTTGTTTTTGTATCCATTCAGCAAGCCTGTGTCCTTTGTTTGGAGCATTTAATCCAATCACATTTAAGGTAATTATTATTATGTATATTCCTATTACCATTTTCTTAATTGTTTTGGATTTGTTTTTGTAGGTTCTTTTCTTCTCTTGTGTTTCCTGCTTAGAGAAGTTCCTTTAGCATTTGTTGTAGAACTGGTTTGGTGGTGCTGAATTCTCTTAGCTTTTGCTTGTCTGTAAAGCTTTTGATCTCTCTGTCAAATCTGAACGAGATCCTGGCCAGGCAGAGTAATCTTAGTTGTAAATTCTTCCCTTTCATCACTTTAAATATATCATTCGATTCCCTTCCGGCTTGAAGAATTTCTTCTCAGAAATCAGCTGTTAACCTTACAGAAGTTCCCTTGTATGTTTTTTGTCGTTTTTCCTTTGTTGCTTTTAGTAATTTTTCTTTGTCTTTAATTTTTGTCAGTTTGATTACTATGTGTCTTGGCGTGTTTCTCCTTGGGTTTATCTTGCCTGGGACTCTCTCTGCTTCCTGGACTTGAGTGGCTATTTCATTTCCCATGTTAGGGAAGTTTTTGACCATAATCTCTTTAAATATTTTCTTGGGTCCTTTCTCTCTCTCTTCTCCTTCTGGGATCCCTATAATGTGAATGTTAGTGCATTTATTGTTGTCCCAGAGGTCTCTTAGACTGTTTTCATTTATTCCTTCTAGTGTATTTTTCATTTCAGTTATTGTATTGTTCATCTCTGTTTGTTCTTTAATTCTTCTAAGTGTTTGTGCTTTAATTTTTCCAGGTTTTTGTTAAACATTTCTTTCATCTTATGGATCTTTGCCTCCATAATTTTTCCAGGGTCCTGGATCATCTTCACTATCATTATTCTGAATTCTTTTTCTGGAAGGTTGCCTATCTCTACTTCATTTAGTTGTTTTTCTGAGGTTTTATCTTTGTCCTTCATCTGGTACATAGTTCTCTGCCTTTTCATTTTGTCTATCTTTCTGTGAATGTGGTTTTTGCTCCCCAGGCTGCAGGATTATAGTCCTTCTTGCTTCTGCTGTCTGCCCTCTGTTGGATGAGGCTGTCTAAGAGGCTTGTGCAAGCTTCTTGATGGGAGGGACTGGTGGTGGGTAGAGCCAGGTGTTGCTCTGGTGGGCAGAGCTCAGTAAAACTTTAATTCACTTGTCTGCTGATGGTTGGGGCTGAGTTCCCTCCCTGTTGGTTGTTTGGCCTGAGGCGACCCAGCATTGGCACCTACAGGCTCTTTGGTGGGGTAATGGTGGACTCCAGGGGGATCACACCAAGGAGTACTTCCCAGAACTTCTGCTCCCAGTGTCCCTGTCCCCTCGGTGAGCCAAAGCCGCCCCCCGCCTCTGCAGGAGACCCTCCAACACTAGCAGGTGGGTCTTGTTCAGTCTCCTATGGGGTCACTGCTCCTTACCCCTGGGTCCTGATGTACACACTACTTTGTGTGTGCCCTCCAAGAGTGGAGTCTCTGTTTCCCCCAATCCTGTCAAAGTCCTGCAATCAAATCCCGCTAGCCTCCAAATTCTGATTCTCTGGGAATTCCTCCTCCCATTGCCGGACCCCCAGTTTGGGAAGCCTGACGTAGGGCTCAGAACCTTCACTCCAGTGGGTGGACTTCTGTGGTATAATTATTCTCTGGTTTGTGAGTCACCCACAAAGCAGTTATGGGATTTGATTTTATTGTGATTGCGCCCCTACTACCATCTCATTGTGGCTTCTTTGTCGTTGGATGTGGGGTATGTTTTTGGTGAGTTCCAGTGTCTTCCTGTTGATGACTGTTCAGCAGTTAATTGTGATTCTGGTGCCCTCACAAGAGGGAGTGAGTACATGTCCTTCTACTCTGCCATTTTAAACCGATCTCTATCAATCATATGTTAATTTTAAAAAGTCAGTTCCTTGGAAACATCAAGTTTGATGAGACCCTAGCTAAACTAATCATTATAGACAAGAACAAAATGATTGAAGTCACAAAATACCAATATCAGGAATGAGAGCAAAGGCATTATTACAGATCATACAGGCATTAAGAACAAGCTAAGTGCATATTATGAATAACATTAAAACAATAAATTGGACAATTTCAATGAAGTAAACAAATTCCTTGCAAATTCCAAATTGCCAAAACTGCCAGAAGAAATAGAAAACCACAATGAGATATCCACTACGTACACACTAGCCTAACTAAAATTAAAAACTGACAATATCAAATGTTGGGAGAATTTGGAACAACAGGAACTCATATATCTCTGGTATGAAAATCATGCAGTTGCTTTAGAAAACAAGTTGGCAGTTTCTTAAAAAATCATACAGATGCTTACCATTTCACCCAGCAACTCCATTTCTAAAGTATTTATATAATAGAAATGAAAGCATAGGTGCATGCAAAAATTCACAGCACCTCAATTCATAATCATCCAAAACTGGAAAGAATAAAAATGTCCATCATCAGGTGAATGAATACACAAGTTGTAATATATATGGACAACAGAATACTACAGAGGAATAAAAGGAATAAACTATGATACACTCAACAACATGGACAAGTCTTTTTAAAAAATTATTATTGGGTGAAAAAAAAAATCCAGACACAGAAGAGTACATACTGTATGATTCCATTTAAATGAAATTCTATAAAAGGCAAATATAATCTATAGTGACAGAAAGCAGGTTAGTGGTTGCCTGGGTCAGCAGTGGAGGGATTGACTAGGAAGTGGCACAGGGGAACTTTGGGGCATGATCAAATGTTCTCTACTTCAGTTATGGTGTGGTTTCACAGGAATATAAGTTTGTCAAAACTCATCAAAATGAACATTCAAAATGGGTACATTTTATGATAAATTATACGTCAGTAAAGTTGATTTTTTATAAAAGATTTTAAGATACGCTCTCTATTTCCCTTTCCAGCTACTTCTCTATTTTTTTTAGCTAAACTCTTTGAGGGGATTATTCATACTAGTTTTCTCTAACTTCCCTCTTCCTATTCCCTCTTAAGCCTGTTCTAACCAGGCTTTCATCTATACCACCCAAATAAAATTACTCTGGTCAAAGTCATTAATAACTTTGCCTTTGTTAAGTCCTTTTGCAAACCAATTCTTTCTTATATGACCCATCAGCTGTATTCTACATCATTGATCATTCCATCTTCTTGAGACACTTTGTCTTCCATTATCACATTCCATGGTTTTCCTCCTATCACAGTAGTTGCTTCTTCTCAGCTGCTGTTCTTCATCTCTCCTCAATCCTTAAGTTAAAATGAGGCCATTAGGGAGGGTCTTAATCCAATCCAAATGGTGTCTTTATTAGAATAGGAAATTTGGACACAAGGAGAGACAACAGATATATTTGTGCATAGAGGAAAGATCATGTGAGGGTACACCAAGAAGACCAAGGAGAGAGGCCTCTGAAGAAACCAAACCTGCCAACACCTTGATCTTAGACTTCCAGCCTCCAGAATTGGGAGAAAATAAATACTCAGTTGGTGGTATTTTGTAGCAGCCCTTGCAAACTACTACAACTAGCAATAATAAGCTAAAATATAAAATGGGGAAAATAATTTCATTCACCTAGACACACGACAATAAAATACCTAGGAAAAACCCTAACCAGGAAAAAAAATCAATGTTTTGCTTAATTATTCTTAGCACCTATCATCCCCATAAGCATCTTGCTTATGGCAGGAACCAAGTTTATCTTACCCACATTTTTATCCCCAGTGCCTGGCACATATGGTAGGTAGTAGGATCATCTGCTCATGGCCACTAGAGAAGTCTTTGTCCAACACCATCAGTCACAGGTGTTAAAGAGTGTTAAGAGTTTAGATTGTGGTCTCAGTTTTTACTCATTCCCACCCTTCCAGATCAAGAGGGCTTCCTTTCCCTCATAAGGATTTACCAAGAGCAAAAGTAATTACTTCAATTACATGTTCTTTAAACAAGTAAAGATTTAAGGCAAAAAATACTTGCTATAGTTGAAATACCATGCCCAATTATAGTGCGTTCTAGCCTCCGAGGGCCATAGCAATCTGTCAGAGACCCTCCAAGCTCCCTCTCTGTGCTATTGCTGCAGGTTCACAAGAACACAAGATGTAGGTTCAGGGACAATTTGAGGTTGTTCTTGCCTTAGGGACTCAGTTCCTGCCTCTTCCGCGAGCCCTCTTCTTCCAGATCTTCACGTGGCTGATTTTTTTCTCCTTATCCTTTGAGCCGCAGCTCAATGTCGTCTCCTAGGAGACACGCAAAGATTCAAGTTCCACCCGTATCTCTCATCTGGTCCCATTGTCTTGCTTTATTTTTCATGGCTTATCACCATCTAATAATTCTCTTTGGTTTGTTTGTGGTCTGTATTTTCTCCTCCAGCCTGCAAGCTCTAAGAAAGCAGAGACTTTCAGTCTTGCCTTCAGTCTTCAGGGCTGACCCCAGTACCTAGCCCTATGTCTGGTGCAGGGTGGACACAGAAATACGTACTGAGAAAACAAGTAATTGGACCAATAAAAGGAAGTCAAGCCTATTTCTTGGCCTGAGATTATACCAAACCTATAGTCCCTGACCCTGACCTTGATTTTTGAGAGGGACTATCTCTTTTCCCTCCTGGTTTTCACAAAAAAGGATTTTTTTCTTTTTTTTAACAAGTAACCCCTTGCTCCTCCCATCAAAGGGGAAGACTATTACTTGGGTTGAGGGTGATAGCCATTCTCTCACTTTTCTGGGTTGAAATAATCTATGAAAAGATCCTTCCTTCTGTAGCTGAACCAGTGGGAGGCTGTGCTGGGAGGCTCATTTTACCTCTCATACTGAAGTCTATCTTCAAGTTATCCATTATGAGTAATAAAGTGCTCCATCTGCTGACTCGTGTTTTATTTATCACTTGATTTGTAAATCAAGCAGGGAACAGGGTGGTATTTATTAGGCTCAAAGATCCCAGCAATGATCATTTATTAATTATCTCAGTGTGTTGTATTGTTTCTAAAGAATTAGGCTGCCATTCATAAAATGACACTTGACCATTTACTCCTTAGTAGAGTCGAGTCATCCATTAGGAAAGTTTGGGATTCATTGTTGCCATTGCCATCTTGACATCATTGCAAGTGCTCAAGGATGTTGAGATTAAAATATCATCTACAAAGAGATATTAAGACGGATGCTTTCTTTGAATGAAAGAGAGCCATTTACCTGGTTACAAAGGCCAAATAATAAAAAGAGCAGCAGTTTATATCAGATGCTAAGTTTTATCTCTGCACGTGTGTGTGTGCTTGCACATATACAAAAGTGGAATAGCCTTGCAGACTCTTACAGCAGACAGTAGTGAAATACCTGTGGACTGACTAATCTCAAAACATGCATGACCCATATGAAGAAAACTGTAATAATATGTAATAAGAAGAGAAAAGATCATGTCTTTATTTGGGAGACTGAATATTTTTAAATTATTTCTTTTTTCCAGTAGAAATTTTCTTAGAAAGAAAATGACTTAAAGTTAATTTGGATATATAAACAAGAAAAAAACAGGTAAGAAGATTTTAAAAAGTAAAGTAATCCAGAAGACTTGTATGACTGAGTATTAAAATATAGTACTGCTTTAATTAAGCAGTGTGGTACTGGCAAGAATCACGAGGCTAAAAACAGACTACATTATGTATAAGAATTTAATGTCTGAAAAGGAAACACACATTAATAGAGAAGGTAATGACTTATTCAATAAATAGTGCTTAGAAAATTGGCTGAATCTTCAAATATTAATATTACTCAGAATTTCACTCATACACTGTATAAAATAACTTCTAAATGGATTCCAAGGTTAAATGTAAAAATGGTATAATCAGGTTGGCATACAAGTATGTCTATTGGGATGAGAAAAACTTTCTAAACAAAAGCAATTGTATAAATCAAAAAGTAAAAATTGGTTTATTTGACTACATAAAGAACTAAAATGCCTATATGTCAAAAATACAATTAACAAACAACCAAATGGCAGGAAAAGCCTAAAAAATATTTTTACTCTTTCTGGAAGACAATATATTAGCATTCTTAATATATAAAAATTCTCACAAGTCAAATAGAAATAATCTAAAACTTATACACACATGTGCACACACACACACACACACACACACACACACACACACACAGCCTTTCACATAGACAATTTTGAAGAGGAGGAGACTGAGGCCCAGAAAAGCTAGATATTTTGACCAGGTCACACAGTTAATAAGTGGCAGATCCCAGGCAGACAAGTTCCAGAATCCACGCCATGCCATATTAATAGACAAAAGACTTGGCAGGGCAACAGCAAAATGCCAAAAGTGTTTTTTCCTGATTTATAGACCTGTGGGTAGTTTGTATTAACTTCCTTGGACAACTTGGAAGTGAATCTCTGACCACAATAGATCCCATACTGGCATCTATGCTCTTTCAGACAAGGGCGTTCCATGATGAATCTAGGGCCACGTTCTAAACAAAGGATTGCAGGCCCAGATCAATACAGCCCTAGACGGGACACTAGCTCAAAACCCAGGGACCCTACAGATACCACAAAGGCCCTTTGGAGCCCTAATGGATGGCTTTGTAGCCTCATCTTTTTTTTTTTAACATCTTTATTGGAGTATAATTGCTTTACAATGTTGTATTAGTTTCTGCTGTATAACAAAGTGAATCAGCTATACATAAACATATATCCCCATATCTCCTCCCTCCTGTATCTCCCTCCCACCCTCCCTGTCCCATCCCTCTAGGTGGACACAAAGCACAAAGCTGATCTCCCTGTGCTATGTGGCTGCTTCCCACTAGCTATCTATTTTACATTTGGTAGTATTTATAAGTCCATGCCACTCTCTCACTTCGTCCCAGCTTACCCTTCCCCCTCCCTGTGTCCTCAAGTCCATTCTCTACGTCTGCATCTTTATTCCTGTCCTGCCCCTAGGTTCTTCAGAACCCTTTTTTTGTTTTTTTTTAGATTCCATATATATGTGTTAGCATACGGTATTTGTTTTTCTCTTTCTCCCTTAACTTCACTCTGTATGACAGACTCTAGGTCCATCCAACTCACTACAAATAACTCAATTTCGTTCCTTTTTATGGCTGAGTAATATTCCATTGTATATATGTGCCACATCTTCTTTATCCATTCATCTGTCCATGGACACTTAGGTTGCTTCCATGTCCTGGCTATTGTAAATAGAGCTGCAGTGAACATTGTGGTACATGACTCTTTTTGAATTACGGTTTTCTCAGGGTATATGCCCAGTAGTGGGATTGCTGGGCCATATGGCAGTTCTTTTTTTAAGGAACCTCCATACTGTTCTCTATAGTGGCTGTATCAATTTACATTCCCAGCAGCAGTGCAAGAGGGTTCCCTTTTCTCCACACCCTCTCCAGCATTTATTGTTTGTAGATTTTTTGGTGATGGCCATTCTGACTGGTATGAGGTGATACCTCATTGTAGTTTTGATTTGCATTTCTCTAATGATTAATGATGTTGAGGATTCTTTCATGTGTTTGTTGGCAATCTGTATATCTTCTTTGGAGAATTGTCTATTTAGGTCTTCTGCCCATTTTTGGATTTGGTTGTTTGTTTTTCTGTTATTGAGTTGCATGAGCTGCCTGTATATTTTGGAGATTAATCTTTTGTCAGTTGCTTCATTTGAAAATATTTTCTCCCATTCTGAGGGTTGTCTTTTCATCTTTTTTATGGTTTCCTTTGCTGTGCAAAAGGTTTTAAGGTCCCATTTGTTTATTTTTGTTATTATTTCCATTTCTCTAGGAGGTGGGTCAAAAAGGATCTTGCTGTGATTTATGTCATAGAGTGTTCTGCCTCTGTTTTCCTCTAAGAGTTTGATAGTGTCTGACCTTACATTTAGGTCTTTAATCCATTTTGAGTTTATTTTTGTGTATGGTGTTAGGGAGTGTTCTACTTTCATTCTTTCACATGTAACTGTCCAGTTTTCCCAGCACCACTTATTGAAGAGGCTGTCTTTTCCATTGTATATTCTTGCCTTTATCAAAAATAAGGTGACCATACCCATATGTGTGTGGGTTTATCTCTGGGCTTTCTATCCTGTTCCATTGATCTATATTTCTCTTTTTGTGCCAGTACCATACTGTCTTGATTATTATAGCTTTGTAGTATAGTCTGAAGTCTGGGAGCCTGATTCCTCCAGCTCCATTTTTCTTTCTCAAGGTTGCTTTGGCTGTTCAGGGTCTTTTGAGTTTCCATACAAATTGTAAAATTTTTTGTTCTAGTTCTGTGAAAAATGCAATTGGTAGTTTGATAGGGATTGCACTGAATCTGTAGATTGCTTTGGGTAGTATATTCATTTTCACAATGCTGATTCTTCCAATCCAAGAATATGGTATATCTCTCCATTTGTTTGTACCATCTTTAATTTCTTTCATCAGTGTCTCATCTCTTTTTGAAATTATGTCCTGAGTCTCTGTCTTTCCTAGAGAGCAATCCCTTCACATGACCTATTCCACTAAGCAACAGATTTCTTAATCTATTATTTCTACAGAGGTGGAGGGACTCAGAATATCACATTTTTCTTGGGACATGAAATTGTTCTGGAACTGTTATGTTGGTATATTTAGCTTCATTTTGTTCCCTATTCCTTTCCCACCCCTACTTCCCCAACCACAATGATGATCTGGAGAGTCTCTTTTGCCCCAAGCATGAAGTACTATGTCCTGACATATGAAGCAGAGCACATGTCCACCTTTTATTATCTTTTTCTCTACCCTTTCCCCAGGGCTTAAAGAAAATTCATTTTTTTCTTTTTTTTTTTGCGGTACGTGGGCCTCTCACTGTTGTGGCCTCTCCCATTGCCAAGCACAGGCTCCACACGTGCAGGCTCAGCGGCCATGGCTCATGGGCCCAGCCGCTCTGCGGCATGTGGGATCTTCCCGGACTGGGGCACGAACCTGTGTCCCCTGCATTGGCAGGCAGACTCTCAACCACTGTGCCACCAGGGAAGCCCAGAAAATTCAAATTTTTGTTCCATTTCCTACCAACTTTAGGACAAGTCACCTCCTGAATTTGGTATCCTAGTACCTGCATAGATGCTCTGTTTTTCCTGTACTTGGGTTTCTCATACCACATACCAATTACCCAAATTCATCCCATAAGAGGCTATAAATGTCTCAGTTTTCTTCTTCTGACCTTGCTTCCCTGTTGCGCTTGCAGACTCCCAGACCACAAAAAGCAAATATCAGGAGTATTTTGGGGATATATGGCCAGATGACTTCATGATTACTCAGACCACTCCAAGCTACCCTAAAGTCACAGACTATGAGTCCTCAGTGCGTTTGTTCCATATTCTAACCTTGACCTCTCTCATTGTCTTTCTGCATTTCTGTTACATAAAGCATCTTCTTCTTGCCAGAAGAAGCATCCTCTAGCTACGACTAAGTCTTTCCAACATAGGTTGCTTTCACAAAAAAGGCCTTCAGCACTTACCTGTCGATTCCCCAGGGGCCAGGCCTCCATCCACTATGCTACTGGATGGCCTTGAAAGTTCTCACAACCCCACCTCACTTCTCCAATCTCAGCTCCCAGACCCTGGGAAATCCCACCCAGTCTTATGGGTGGGATGGGATTTTAAAGCAGCCACAGGGCAACACCACAGTTCCCAGTTGGAATCTTGTGGGTAATAGCCACCTCCCTTCAATCCACATTCTACACATTCCCATTCCCTGCCCTAATATTCCTTTGTTTACTTTTTTATTATGAATGCAGATGTTTGTTGCTGCCTTTACCCTTAGAATGGAAGCCCTATAAGGGTAAGAATGATTTAATTTATTTTTAATCTCTCCTACCCACTTTTTACCAGTGTCTGCCCCAAGATCTTATTCAGAGCAAGTGTTCTATATACATTTTATTTACTTTGTTTGCTTTAAAGAGTACATAGATATTTCAGGCCACAACAGAGTGTTCATGGCCATCATAAAGTTTCTTCAATATTTTGATACTACAGACAATGATTTGGAGGATGAGGGGGTAGAAAGGGAGGCAGCACTGGCAAGTCTGGGATTCTTTCTTTTGATCTTTTACAATTACCTTGCCCTGGAAATATGGTACTGTCCTTCCCTAGGCTGCACTAGGCCCCCAGTTTGACCACTACTTCAGCATATAGCGTTCTTCCCTTTACTTAGAATATAATTTCTGCCCACCCCAACCTTATCTTCCTGACAATCTGGCATTCCTTCTTCAGGGTTCATTCTAGGATTTTCTCCTCTAGAGGAACTTTTCTGTCTCCCAGCCTACAATGAGGTCTCTCTGCTCTGGACTCCCATATTATTGATACTTTATGGAAATCCCCCAATATACACTGCATATGTTAGATTTTAGCTTGGTTGCAAAAATAGAAAACTCCAGATTAACAGTGGCTTAAACAAGATAGAAATTTATTTCTCATGCTAAAACCAAAACAAATTAAGAGTAAGCAGTCCATGGTTGGTAAAGCTGCTTCTTGGTATCATCAGAGACCTAAGCTCCTATCTCTTCAGCCCTCTAGCATTTGATTTCTGTATTAAGTTCACTTCATGTTTCAAGACAGCTGCTGGAGTTTCAGGCCAGAAGAAGAAGGAAGGCAACTGTGAAAAAGCAGCCCCTACTGCTAAGTTAGCTTCCTTTAAGTATTCCTCTTGGCAAGTGCACGTAATATAGCTCCCTTTACATCTCCCCAGACCATACCTAACAGCAAAGCAAGCTGGGGAGTAGAACTGGTTATTCTTGGAGATTATGTACCCAGATACAAGCTGGGATTAATTTCTAAGGAGAAATGGGAAAGCAGATGTTGAGGTAGGTAACTGTAGCTTCTGGCACACAGCCCATATTGTGAACTATAATTACTTCTTTTTACATTTATCCTCTCTCTGCATCATAGCTTCTCGAGATCTAAGATTGATTTTATCATCTCTAAGTCTACAGCACCTTATATAATGCCCGGCATAAGGACAAGAACTTGTCTGTTCCATTCATCATGTCCATTACAACAGATACTCAAAAAGAAACAATACAGGAATGAATGAGGTACATCATTCCAATGTAAAAGTATGGCCTAATTAAATAAAATCAATTCAATTAAACAAGCATTTATTAAATACCATCTATTTTCAAGGAAATAAGATCAGGCTTCAAGCAAAAGGCTCAGTACATACTTTATCGATACTTCATAGAAGTAGCAGAAACTTAATCAAGACAAGGTACTGTTAGAGAATCCAAACCAACATGAAAGTCTAGGAAGAATTTTACCTTGTCAGTATCTGAGGACCTAATGTCAAGTTGCTTCTTCTCTCCCCATTGACCTGATCCAGACAGGGCATCCATAGACCAGGGGAAAGAGACTAAATGATTTGCCTGCCACTGACATATTTGAAGAGAAAACTGAAATCTAGCTTTAAGTCCATTAGATTGCAAACCACACTGTCAGTTCATAGCAAGTTTCAATATAGGTTCTTATTGATCAGTGAATGTCTTTTTTTTTTTTAATGGCTTTATTGAGTTATGATTTACATACCCCCAAATTCACTTAATTTTAAGTTTACCATTTTATGATTTTTTTTTTAGTAAGTGTATAGAGTTGTGCAGCATCCCAGTCTAATTTTAGAACATTTCCAGAGTTCAGAAAAGAAACCTCGTGCCCATTTGCAGTCACTCCCCTAGACCCAGGCAACCACCACTCTGCTTCCTGTCTTGGATTTGCCTTTTCTGGATATTTCCTATAAAATGGAATCATATAGTATTTGGTCTTTGTGTCTAGCTTTTTTCACTTTGCAAAATGTTTTTGAAAAAAAAAATGTTTTTGAGGTGCGCCCACATTGTAGCATGTATCAGCACTTCATTTCTTTCTATTGCCAAATAGCGATACTATAGTGTTCCGTTTTGTGCAGGTACCCCACTTTGTTGGCCATTTGGGCAAGTCTCTTTTTTACGGCAGGTTTCTCAGGGTCTTTAATAGGACAATATATATTTTGATTCTCCCAGTGGGGGCTTTGGGGCTCGAACCTATTTGCCTCTGGAGGGTTTGGTTCTGATTAAACATTTAAAAGATGGTTATCTCTGGAATTATGAGTGATTTTTATTATCTTCTTTTAGTTCTCTGTATTTCTTAGATCAGTGAATGTCTTTCAATGGACATCTTCTGGTTTTGGGTTTTCACCTAAACTTCACCACTGGTGAGTCAAAAACTCAACTCACTCTGGTGACTGGATTTATAACTGTCAACCAGAAAATATCTATACTGGTTAAATAAGAGTTTTCTTAAAAAATGCAAGAGCAGCATAAAGTGATTAATAAGCACAACCAACCCAATTTGGTGTGAACATCCCATGAATATAACCAAATCTAAGTTCTACAAGTTATCTTGATGACTCATTTTACAGGAAAATGTGTTGTAGTCCCAAGAACCTAAATACTCTTAGACTTTTCCTGAGAAGATTTCCCCTTTTTACAAGATAGGCTCAGTTAAAAGTAGCTACAAAAATGTTATTAAACTGACAAATTATTCTACTTAGATACCATGAAAAGCCTAGTTCATAAGATGCTTTCATTATTTGAATAATTTTTAAAAGAGTGTTAATTTTTTGAAAATGTAGCATGTAAAAAATAAGGACAGGTCCTTTCAACTTTTGATTACTAAATTTGAGACCCTGTGAAATGGAACTCAATATGACCCCTATCTAAAATGTCAATGTTTATTGTGTATTTTATCCTGGGAACAAGGCCTAATCCAGAGACATTCTGAGCGCATCAAATACGTAAATTGTTTTTCAAACACTTTGGAGTTACCACAAAACCTAAATTGCTTTTAGCCAACCAAGCACTTTCTCCCTTTAGTTTCAAAAGCCAGTTGTATTTTTTTTTAAAGAAAATCTAATTCAGATGTTACTGATTCACTTGCACTTAAATAATTAAAATGTTATTTTGCAAGAACTGATTGGTGTGCAAGAAAGCTCTTGAGCCTCTTGTCTAAACCTTTTTACGTCTGTTTTCTGAAAAATAGGAAATCTTACTTTGCCAAGAGTAAACCAACTGCAGTGGCACATTTGTGCTGAAAGTCTGATTTCAGTGTAAATCCAAAGTCATTATTTGGAGATGGATGAATGATGCTGAGGCATCTCCTCTGTCCTTTCCATCTCCAGAGGCTTTGCTGAAAACCAGCTTCTGAGCTCAGGTATATTCCCACCTCCAGATGCTGAGAGCAGAGAAGCAAAAACCCAGAGGCCTTTGTCAAGAATACAACTAGGAGCTCTGAGGCTTGTAACATTTCTTTTTAAAGGCAGTCTTGGTCTAGTTGATTTCCAAACATCAGTAAGATAGTTTTTCAAGCTTGTATGTATTGAACCATGAAAGTGAATGTGCATATTCCCAGGAGTCTAGAGTTCCCTATCAAGATTTACTTTTGTTTTGGGCGGCGGGGGTGGGAGTGGAAATGCAGTGGGAGTAGGGTTATCAAAATCTTCCGGAAATCAATATAAGGATGTTCTGGATTATTCGGATGACAATCTTGGAGCAAATAACTGTTGTACATACACAGCTTTATTTGAGATCACTGTCTGATTGTATGAACTAGTTCTATTTCAACCATCCCCTACTCATGAGTAAGACACTGTCTGCTACCTGCTCTGCATTATACCTTTCAATCTGCCACTCTCATTGTGAGGATTCACTGGAATGGCACACGTGATGAGAACCTGGCACTTTGGAAGCATTCCATAAATAGTAATATTACTTTGCAGACTCTCATACAACACATGAACACTCAACAGAGTATAGCTGCTGCCACTTCTTAAAGTGAACCCATTAAAAATAATCTGTATCAAGTTATTGCATCTAAGTGCAACATAATAAGCCCAGATCATATCTGTTTCCTGAGCTGCATTAGCAGGTAGTGGCCCTTAGCAAATTCTCACCTCCATCTAGACTCACAGCTGGTTTAAGGGAAATCCAAACCTATGGCTGCTGGCAATGAATATTCCTGGTGTTGATGTGAAAAGGGTGTCATAATACCTGTGCCATAATCCAGAATACTTCATGTTAGTAAAAGCTCTTCTTAAAATCCTGGGGTTGATAATGTGAGTATTCTGTCTTCAAGGAAAAACAATGCTTCACTTCTGAAAGGTTTCTTTCTGGCTTCTAGGTAAACACCCCAGCCTCAAAGGAGTCTGGGGCTTTGTCATTAGTACACTAAGAGAGCACCATTGACAGAGGGCAACTGGACACAGACAATAAAAAGCCATTAATTAGGATTCCATCAGTTGAGGCAACTGAACAAACATGTTTTGAGCACCTACTGTGTGCTCACTGTGCTCAGTGCCATTGGAGACAGAAAACAATGAGACCCAGTTCAGTACCTGTCTTCAAATTTAACGGGCTTGAGGAAAGAACAGATGAGATAGAAATACAAATAGTTAAGAATACAAGGAAATATATGTAAAAGACAACAAGAGACATGAAACGGTCCAAGGTAGCATAAAAGAAAATGGAGGCATATGGAGGAGATGACATTTTAAATGTATATAGAAATGATAACATTTAAAGGTAACTGTGAAGGATAATACTATTAGTGACAAATTTGTCTGTTTCTTACACCAGTTTTCTTGTTAAGCGTTCAGGCAATATTTTCATCTCCTCATCTCTCAGTGCCTGGAGCATAATAAACATTGATTAATGTTCA
Organism: Monodon monoceros; assembly: GCF_005190385.1. Lineage (NCBI taxonomy): Eukaryota > Metazoa > Chordata > Mammalia > Artiodactyla > Monodontidae > Monodon > Monodon monoceros. The sequence goes on along the minus strand of NW_021703785.1, from coordinate 58,331,897 downwards.
ATTAAGTAATGGAGTAATTAATAGGGTGTTTAAACTTAATTTATACTTGGAAGATGACAATAAACGTTAAATCATTGAATGAGTCAATGAGTACAATGTTCCAAATTAACTAATTTGGGGGGAAGATGACACCGCCTACCCTCCTCATTTACTTGGTAGGAAAACTGAAGTCCAGAATCTGACTGATGGGATGGGCCCAGCACACAGGGCTAGACAGCAGACAGCTAGGACTGGAACCCAAATCTTTTGACTATCAGGGAACCCAAATCTTTTGACTATCAGTGATCTTTCCACTCATTCCGGGAGATATCACTTTTTATTATTTGAATTCGAATTCATTTCTGTTAAGTAATCTCTAATTCAAAGTTTTATGGTTCTCTCTGGCAAAATGGAGCTTAACGGTGTCATTCCCTTTACGTCCACGGCTGAAGGCAGATTGATTTCTCCACATCACCGTGGCAATAGCAACTACTCCTTACAGAAACCCAAATCTAGCCAAAAAGGCTGCATAACCAGTTGTGGGTCCTGCCGGATCGGGCCTAGCTGGGAGAGGCTGGCATTTAGTTTCAGGGCACTGAGGGCACCCCTGCACTTGCTCCACAGAGCCACAGCAGCAAGAGTACGGGATGGAGTAGCGGGGGAGCAGGGACGAAGCTCAGGGTCATTGAAAGGATTGTTTTGTTTCATTGTGTTTTGTTTCACTTTTTACAAGTGATATCCACATTTCAAAACAAAGGAATAAGACTTCTGGTAGATTTCCTCAAAGGCAACCACTGAGAGATTTGCCAAAGCCATTGCCCCAGGGGTTAGTTTAGATAAACAAGGGCACTGGGAAGCCATGTAATCTAAACTTCTCCCTCTGGCCGATGCCAGCGTTTTAGCTGCCAATAAGTAGACGTGCTTTCTGCTTCCAAAAATAAAAAGTGATTATACTCTTGCTACCCAAGTCTACCCTTGGCTGCTCCATGGGCAATCACAAAGAGACGATGAGGGATGCACTTTGTGGTGTTGTTTTGGAAAGCTCTTGTTCAAAAAACTCTTGAGGGTGTGCTGTCACGGGGGTGCTGTGGGCAGGCAGTGGGCACCTACCAGAGCCCCTGAAAGTCACTCTCCAGCCAGGGACACATGGCTTCCATTAGTCAAGAGCTCACTGTTTTTCTGACCTGGAGTTCTCTCTCATTGTTGTTTATATCTGATGCTTCTCTAGGCCGGACATGAAGGTAAAAAAGGAAAACATGGAAAACGGGGTAACTATCTTTTTAAATTTACCATGTGTATTTTTCTTTTGTAAATTTGTCTACTTATGGCTTTATTTTTCTACTGTTCTGTACCTCTTTTATTGATTCATAGAAGTTCTTTACATCTTAAGGATATTACTTCTTCAACTCTTACATATGTTGTAAATTTTTTCCTGCTTGTGACTTGAGACTTTTGAGTTATAATTTATACAAAATGCATAGATCTTAAGTGTATAAGAAATTGGGTAAATATTAAAAAGAAAGCACACGCTAAGTTACTCTCTTAGAAATTTCATCTTTATTCTGAAATTATAGTAAATATAGGCAGATCTGGAATCCCATTTCAGGCCATCCTTCACTACTCACAGAAGTCTGCAACCTCCCTTCTATTCAGGGTGATGAGCTTGTCCCAATTTGCCTGGGACTTTACTGGTTTTAGAACTGGAAGTCCCTTAAAGACACACATATTAGTAATGTCCTCATACTAGTAATGAACATAGAATAGAATGGGAGAAAGGGGAATAACAGGCCATCCTCTACTCCTGCAGGCATCATTCAGAATTTGCCAAGGAGGGAAGAATATCTTCTTCAAGACTGTGAAGGTTAAAGAATGAGTATAATATGGGGGGAGGAGATCCTAATTAATAGTCTATTGTGAAAGATTTTGAGAATCTTGCACTTGGTATGACTTGAGCAATAAATTCTTAAACACTTGATTCCTTCTGATCTCTCTTCATGACTTTTACTTTTCCGAAGTTAGTTGTGTTCTAAACTAGGGATACCAGTGAAATGCTATCTAGTCTAGCATCCATTACCTTGTGAAAAATCAATTTTCACTTGGAATGAATGCATTATGTTTTGTGCAGGACCTTGTCTGTGGGCTTACAACCATATCCCCAGTGTGGCCCAGTGCAAGAAACAAAACATTCAATAAATGTCTGTTGAAGGAATGAATGAATGAGTGAATAAATTAATGCACCAGCAAAATACTTTTTATATACTTAAGGAACATATATTTATGAGAAGTCATGAGAAAAATATGGCATCATATGCAATATAGAGTCTACTTATTTAATCAAAACACATTTTTAAAAGGATATATTATAAATGCTGGGAGCATATATTATAGTCCCCCAAATCATAAAAGCTGAATTCAAGATATAAATTAACTTTATCTCCCTATCATCATAAACAATAATACAAGCTGCATTTAAAAAATTATTTGTCAGAACTTCCCTTGTGGCACAGTGGTTAAGAATCCGCCTGCCAATCCAGGGGACAGGGGTTTGATCCCTGGACCAGGAAGAACCCACATGCCATGGAGCAACAAAGCCCGTGCACCACAACTACTGAGCCTGCACTCTAGAGCCCGCAAGCCACAACTACTGAAGCCCGCGCACCTAGAGCCCGTGCTCCACAACAAGAGAATCCACCACAGTGAGAAGCCCGCACACCGCAACAAAGAGTAGCCCCCACTGGCTGCAACTAAAGAAAGCCCACGCATGTGCAACAATGAAGACCCAACGCAGCCAGAAATAAATAATCAAATAAATAAATAAATTTATTTTTAAAAAAAGTATTTGTCTTTTTAAACCATCATGACTACCTTTATTGTTTTAATTCCTGTAAGAGAAAACCCCCACTCATTGTGAAAATTTAAATAACACTTTAAGAAAAAAGTAGAAAATAAAAGTACTTCCCACGCATTAGTGGTAGCAACTGTTAACAACTCTCATATGCTCACTGATTTTTCTGTGCACATATGAACATATGTATATAAATATATGTATTTGTTTAATATGAATGTAATATACCATTATGTATATCTTTCCATGTCAAAACATAGATCTAACGTATCTTTATGGATGGCTGCATGATATTCCATTGTTAAAAAAACATGATTATAACACATAGATTTTAATAAGAATGAAAATTCTCAGAATTTGAGCCTCTAGGGAAAAATAATTACTAGTAACTTTAGAAGATCATTTCTTAGCAAATGAGTTAAAAGCCCCATGACTTGATGATCAGTAATACCATTCATTTCCAAAAGAAAAACAAAGCCCTGGTAAGGGTTGGGGGCAGTATCTGAAAAGCTAAGCTTGGCAACGGTCCAAAAGTGTCCTGTTGGTTCTAGAATATTGGGAAGGTTTATTGGTCGTGATTCATACCCGACAAGATATGAACAAGAGCCAGGCCACATAGTAACCTTTAAATTGTATAAAAATAAAAAAATTTTTTAAAAAGATTGACTCTATTAATCATGAGTCAAAAACATGAGTTTCAAAGATGTTCATTGTAACATTGTTTAACAACAGCCAGAAACAAAAATGGAAACTACCTAAACTTTCAACAATATGGAATTGGTTAAGTCCCCATCATGGAGTCATTAAAAAAATGTTGTAGACTATCTAGTGCATGAGAATTTTCCATGATATACCAAATGAAAAGAAGCAGTTTTTACAAAATTGCATTTTAGAAATTTTTCCAAATTATCATTTGGAAAAAGAACATACAGGGTAAAAAGTATACAGTATGAAAGCACTATTTAGAGAATATAGAGTAAAAACACATTAGAAGTAATATTAACACCAAAAGGTTAACAGCAATTATCTTCTAGAATTACTGTGGATTTAAAATTTTTCTCTTACTTTTTCTTAGCTTTCTTTTCTAAAATAAATATGTATTACTTTTGTAATGAGAAAAAAACTTTTTAATAAGAAAATAATTAAAGAAAAAGCGATAAATAAACTCAGCATAGATTTTTCAAGCAACAGAATGTAACCTCTTTCTTTAAAGGGATCACACACCCATTGACAGTCATAATTCTCCCAAAACAGATTGGTGAGAAGGTCAGTTGGGTGGGAGAGATGAGTGTATTAACAGACTGGCAAGCATATGATATGATTCTGACACCAGGTATTCATTTCACGATTTTCCAAAGAAGAAACAGAAGTTGGGAGAGAATAAGAGATTCGCCCAAGGTTACAGCAAGGAGTCTGGGTTCAAACCCAGTTCTACCTGATTCCAAGCTCACTGTCTTCTCACTTGCATGTAATACAGGGGTTTGTGAACAGGGGCTCTGGGACCAGCCTGCCTGGGTTCAAAGCTCTGCGCTGCCACTTACAAGCCATGTGGCCTCAGGTGGGTTATTTTTAACCTCCCCATGCCTCAGAAGTTTGTATAAAGTTGTGATATGTGTGAAGTTCTTAGAGCAATTCCTAACATAGAGCAAATACTGCATAAATGTTAGCTAATTTTACGACTGTATATCTGACCTGTGCCTTAGTCAGTGCTGACTAGTGTAGAGGGGGCACCTGACCCCAGTTAGGCCAGAAAGTACCCTTCCTGGATTTGGGAACCAGGAAGGTTGTGCTGTTTGGGAGGTTCTCACGGATTCTCATCTTCTTCAGATCTTAAGCACACATCTTAAAAGAGTTTGCATAGTCTGCGATCAAGCCATTGCTTGGCAAATCCACTGGATCTATATACTAAAGGCCCCCTGCCACTGCAGATCTATGAAACATGAGTCAGATCTATCCATGTGAGTTTCAAACACATTTACCAAGAAGCCAAGTAGGAAACTGCCATAGGTACATAGAGCCTGTTCCATCAGTTTTCTTACATCCCTCATCTAATGCAGGGGAAGTCTACAGAGCGCAGTCCCTGGTTGATGAAAGCTGGCTTTCCTTTCACATTCATAGGCCAAATGGACATTTGTTTCAGGGCACAGGAGAAGGATATTGGCATCCCCAAAACCCCGGGTATAACCCAGTGCAGCTTTTTCCCATGCCAGCTCCTCGGAACCCCATTTCTGGGACACGTTTATATTTGTTGTATGGAAAAAAAATGTTCTGTAGCCAAATAAATTTGGAAAGTATTGCATTAAACAAAATTGTAGAATTTCTCAGGATCGTTAAAATGCTAATATGGAGTATAAGCCTCTTACAGGGGAATATGATAAGCAACATTTCCTCACTGTATACCCTGTGTTCACATATTCAAGGACCTATATGTCATGGAACACATTTTGGGAAATGTTACTCTGACTCTGTAACCACAGGGCCTTATTGAAGGGTAAAACTGAGAAGTTCCTTGGCTGTGCAAGAATCTAGGTATAGAGGATGGTTAATTAAAGGGAAAGTAGGCAAATCTTTGGTCAAGAGGACTAAAACAGAAATGAAAAGCTTGACCAAAAGCAAAAATGAAGACAGTAGCAAGGTCAGAGATTCTTACTAGAAGGTGAGGGGAAGATGGGAAGGTGTATTAATTTTCTGAGGCTGCTATAACAAATTATGACAAACCTAGTGGCTTAAAACAGTATAAATGTATTCTCTGACACTTCTGGAGGTCAGAAATCCAAAAGGAGTTTTAAGGGGCTAAAATCAAAGTGTCAGCAGGGCTGGCTCCTTCTGGAGGCTCTAGGGGAGAATCCATTTCTTACCTTTCCAGCTTGTAGGAAGTGCCTTGGCTTATGGCCCCATCACTCCAATTTTTGCTTCTCTAATCACATTGCCTTCTCCCTTGTCTTACTTCCCTGCACTACTCTTATACAAGACCCTTGTGATTATGTTTCACCACCTGGATAATCTAGGATAAGATTCCCATTTCAGGATTCTTAATCACATATGCAAAGTTCTTTTTGCCATGTAAGGTAACGTATTCATACGTTCTGAGGATGGGAACCTGGACATTTTTGGGAGGCCATTTATCAGACTGCCACAGGAGAATAGAGGCTAGAGGGGGGGAAGGGAGGCGGGGAATGAATTGGTAAATCATGGTGAATCAAGATGGCTTGATCTCTTCACAAGCAACAGCAAAGATTTCCCCCTGCCAGTTCCACCAGCTAGCCATTCTCCCTTTATACTAGGATGGGTTAATGCTCCCCACAGGCACATTTAAGTGCAAAATGCAAGACAATCCCTCCATGTCTCACAGGCGGGGCCTAAAGCTTCACAGAAAATGCAGCAGACAACAAAATTTTCCATATAATTTGGATATTAGAAACAAAATTACAAAATAGATATGTGCAGAAAAAGACAGAGTTAAATTTGGGAGCTTAAAAAATCTGAGTAGGTTGCCATTTGTCTTTTCACCAGTTGTTATACCTATGTTTATGCATAGGATTTTAGAGCAACTATTTTGTTCTGTTAAGGATAAACACTGAAGAAGAAAACACATATACATGTACACACAAATTATAGAGTAGGACTTGAACCACTAGTGTGTTGAATGATACAAATAATATTATCCAGAGTTATTTTATATCATAGACAAATATTCTAAGGTACAGGGTACCCAAACTCTGCTGATGTGAGAACTTTGTCAATATCTTGGCAGAAAATCAAAAATGCCCTTAACTGGCCAGTCACTTGGCAGTCTGATGCTACCTTACCCGCCACAATTCCCAATTATCTAAGCAGGAATAGACAATGTCTTGATTTGAGGAATAGGGAGGAAGAGGCATCCATTCTTACAAAGCTACATCCATGCCCAGGAAGAAAGGGACGCTTCAAGTCTGGTTGTAAAGATCGCCACACAGGATATATGGTGTGGAGATAAACATAGGCCACACTTACATGTAAGTAGCATTTTTTCCCTAAAAATATGTTTAAAATAATTTAAAAATCCAATTCCTGAAGTTAATATATGTGCCAATGTGAGAAAAGCTAAGCTGTCAATTTTCACTTTGCCAATTTCCCGACGAGAAACAAAGATTTTTTTTCATGTGTGCGAGAATTCCCAAATTTAGTCAAGACTGGAATTTCACTGTTTTTATTTTTATAGCAGCAGTGTTTTGCCCATAGGGGGAAAAATAAAGAAACTAGGAAAAGAGACAATTTGCCATTGACTGAGAGACAAGACTGGGAGTGAGGGGTGGAAATCATAACAAATTTTCAATTTTCATCCTAAGGGATTTGGTTGGTTATTTGGTCAAACCCATATGAGGATGTCAAATGATGCTGATACAGGGCCCTTGAAAAATCACCTTTTGTTTTTGTGGAAAAAAGGAGAGAGGAAATTGAGGTGAAACTGCAAAATGTTTCTTTTTTTTTTTTTTCATGAAACCGGCAAAAGAGAAGGTCCTCTTTAGCCGCCAGTGCAAATGTTTTTGCAAAGTTCAACTGCCAAGTGTCCTTTAACGCCTGCCAGGTTTCATAATTGAAAGATACCCTTTTAAATGAACTTGCTGGCTTTCTATTGGGTGAGAGAAGCCTTCCCACATCTGGACGGTTCTCTTCCTTCCAGCGAGACCCAGCTCCTTCAAGGACTTCATCAAGATCTGTGATGTTAGAAGGTTCATCACCATGAGAGCAAAATACTCAATGGCACTATTTTAGACCAAGTAGATTGTTTAAGGCTTGTTATTCTACAAAATTATATGATGCAATGTAAATCATAATCTCTGAGCAGTGTCAGACAATTGTTCATACATGAGAATCTTACTGGTCTGCTACTAACTAAAACCAAATCTCATCTTCTTTTGAAAAACTTTGCAGAAAACCTGAACTGGGAGAATAACCAGATAAGTAGAGTGAAGGCAAACACTAACATCTATGAGAAAACTATTATTTTTGTAGAGCGAAAGGCTGCATAAAGACACCAAAAGTGTGTTTTCATTGCACTCCATCAAGACATTTAATAAAACTGCCATTCTTAACACACTACTGGCTACTTTAGAATTGTTTTCCCAGTTACTCAGCAGGAAACTAACATCTGAACCCACCAACCTTTTGAGTTGCAAATTCAATTTTAAACTTTTTATTTAAAAGGCCTCAAGAATATCTATCACTCCAGGCAGAGGGATGATAATAACATTAAGCTTTATGAATTATTACTTTCCAATCAAGGGTGACAGACTTGCTTATATGAACAGGGTGAGACTTTTCATAAGCAGTAGAGTTCCATCCAAGTTCTCCTGATTCGATTTTGCCAAAGAAAGGAAAAGGATATTACATTTTAAAATAAAATTCCTCCAAATAAAATCCTACCAAAGCTTAATGTCTGAGAGTTCTTGTGGTGCCTTTATGTTGTAAATGCTGAGGTTTTATATTACTTATATAAGCTTTAGTCTCCAATAGAGCTGGCAAACAAAACCCAAGAATGCTGAAACAGCTGTAGTACTCTATCTGAGTCATTTGGACCAAAACAGCATGGGGACATGAAACAGAAGTGTTCTCTCGGCCCACTGCAACTCTCTGCTTTTCATTTCAACTTCCAGACAAAGATCTAGTAATGGCTGCTAATCTCATGAAAACTCAGTAAGGCATACAAGTTGGATATTAAGGCTGATACTTGCTAATATTTGTAAAAGGTCCCTTCAAAGAAAGACTCCAGGTTCTTAGAATTAAATCCAATTCCTTAGAGGCTTTGATTGTATTATCATTACAAGGAGTGAACCTCACAGATATCCAAACAGCCAGTCCTAGTCAACAAGTATATATATTCTTTTCATTTTTAAGAATTTTATTGAAGTATAGTTGATTTACAATGTTGTATTAATTTCCACCGTACAGCAAAGTGACTCAGCTATACACATATACGTGCTCTTTTTCATATTCTTTTCCATTATGGTTTATCACAGGATACTGAAGAGTGTAAAGTGGTGCCCCCAATGAGCCTGCACAAATAAGATGACTCAGCAGTAGGCCTGATGGCATCTGTGCCATTCAGGTGGCTTCACTATGTAGATGTTGTTCTTCAACTAGATGCCTGAAAATGTGTCTCAAGGGGCTTAATATTCTTAACCTTAAACCTAGTCATTTTATTTCTGGGAGTCTAGCCTAAGGGGAAAATATCCTTAATGTGGAAAACCCTTACTCACAAAGATGTTTATCATAGTTCTCTATGAAATAGTCCAAAACTGGAATCAACCCAGAGGTACAACACTAGGAGCAAGACATGTATTTTAAATAAGAGAGCCAAACAAGGATGGCCACAATCCTCTACATTAAGCTGCATTAGTCCACACGCTCATCAATTCAGAGTCAGTTACAGGACTGGCCTGAGGTTTGCTGAGCAAATCCTAAGCAAATCAAGGATGTAAAGAATTATAATTTAAATAGCTTAAGATAAACTGTTTCTTAAAATCCTTTTAAAATAATCCAGAAGTATTTCTTCTACTATAAATAACTGACACATTAATTATAAACAATGCTTTAAGAGTGACATGCTAATTATAAATAATGCTTATCTGTAGGTCTTCCAAGACCCCCTAGGATGCAACTGCTCTCTTTCCATACACAGTTTAAGTTACTCAGTGTCTGAGGAAGCAATAAACTCTTTAGCTTTAAATGTATTTTATTAAAGCATGTGTCTCACAAATTCAGGTTGCCTCACCGCCATTAGTCTGAAATAGTAAATTTTTATTGCAATCCTTTAGTGCACATTTGTTCCTGGATCATTAACTCACTGTGAAACCTTAGGCAAGTCACTTAATCTCTCTGAGCCTCAGTTTATTCCTCCAGGGAAATAACAGTACTATTTTATCAATGGCTAATGTATGTGAAGTGCTCAGTAGAGCACGTGAAACAAAGTAGGCATTCAGTACATAACAGTTATTGTTTATGTTAGTTGTAGTCTTAGACAATATAGGGGTTTGGTTGCCATTTTAACATATTAATTTATAATTTCTCAGATTTGGGGACATTAAATCTATAATGATTAAAGTGACTTTGACCAGAGCCCAAGAGGGAGTGTCTACACCAGTACAAGGGAGGAAGAAAAGCTAAGGATTCATTCAACAAGCGTCATATCCAAATAATCCATCATATAGCTAGTAAGGCGACCCCTTTAAGGCCAAAGAGACTTGGCAAACAAGGGCTGGGTATCAACGAGGAAAGCCACATGAATGAGGAAATACACAAACACAGACTCAGGCTAATCACTGACATTAAATCACATTCCACTGTGCCCCAGTCCATCTTCTCCTTCTCTGTAGGCTAAGTCTTCTGAAAGAGATTACAGTTTCTTCAAATATCCATTTACAGAGAATTGTAATTATTTGACCTGTCTGGAGGTACCCTGGGAAACTCCACTTGCAAGACTGTCCTTATTTGATCTGATTCACGGATCACCTAAGGCAAACAGCCTTTTCTTCAGAGGTATTTGTCAAAAACATTTAGAGGCAAGTGATGAACACTGCAGCTGCCTGAAGTAGTAGAAAATAGTTGGTGCAAACAATAGACTAACCAAAAGACTTTAAAGGAAAAGATGAGATGAGATGTCCATAGGTGACTTTGAAAAGCTCCAACATATTCCTGGGAATCTAGAAGGCCACATGCATGTATGGGACTGTGTGCAAGCCCATGACTTTGCACATGCTCAGGGAAGATCAGAGAAGGCCCTTAAGTTCTCACCTCTAACTAAACGTGAGGCTCTGTACAGCAAGTAATGAAGGCTAAGGCTATACTGTCAACTTCTTTCCTGAGTGTTAAAGGTGTACTCCAACACGTACACAGAGTCCCTCAGCAAACACTGTGAAACTTACTGGTTCCAGGCATCTAAACAAAAAATCTCTTTCTAATCATTAGCTGACCAGAGCAGAGACTTCAGTGGCTACACAAAACAAAAAATACAGACGTTGCAGAATCCATTTACAAATGTCACTATTCCACTACCCCCACCATAACCTCAGAGGGGGAAGAATCTGATTTTCAGAGTGACCACATTATATTATTTTAAATATCTAATTTTTAACAAAAAGTTACAACACATGCAAAGATAAAGGACAGAATAGCCCATACACAGGGGGAAAATGTAGACATGACAAATTGTCCCTGAGGAAGATGAGACACTGGACATACTAGACACAGACTTTAAATCAGCGCTTTTAAATATGGGCAAAGAGGAGACCTTCAAGATGGCAGAGGAGTAAGACGTGGAGATCACCTTCCTCCCCACAAATACATCAGAAATACATCTACATGTGGAACAACCCCTACAGAACACCTACTGAATGCTGGCAGAAGACCTCAGACCTCCCAAAAGGCAAGAAACTCCCCACGTACCTGGGTAGGGCAAAAGAAAAAAGAAAAAACAGAGACAAAAGAATAGGGACGGGACCTGCACCAGTGGGAGGGAGCTGTGAAGGAGGAAAAGTTTCCACACACTAGGAAGCCCCTTCACTGGGGGAGACGGGGGTGGTGGGGGAGAAGCTTCAGAGCCACGGAGGAGAGCGCAGCAACAGGGGTGCAGAGGGCAAAGTGGAGAGATTCTCGCACAGAGGATCGCTGCCAACCAGCACTCACCAGCGTGAGAGGCTTGTCTGCTCACCCGCCAGAATGGGTGGAGGCTGGGAGCTGAGGCTCCGGCTTTGGAGGTCAGATCCCAGGGAGAGGACTGGGGTTGGCTGCATGAACACAGCCTGAAGGCGGCTAGTGCACCACAGCTAGCCGGGAGGGAGTCCAGGAAAAAGTCTGGAACTGCCTGAGAGGCAAGAGACAGTTGTTTCGGGGTGCGCGAGGAGAGGGCATTCAGAGTGCCACCTAGGCGAGCTCCAGAGAGACAAGCGAGCCACAGCTATCAGCGCAGACACCAAAGATGGGCATGAAACGCTAAGGCTGCTACTGCAGCCACCAAGAAGCCTGTGTGCAAGAATAGGTCACTCTCCATACCTCCCCTCCCAGGACTCTGTGCAGCCTGCCACTGCCAGGGTCCCATGATTCAGGGACAACTTCCCTGGGAGAACACATGGCTCGTCTCATGTTGTTGCAATGTCACACTGACCTCAGCCACCGCAGGCCTGCCCCACATTCCATACCCCTCCCTCCCCCTGGCCTGAGTGAGCCAGAGCCCCCTAAGCAGCTGCTCCTTTAACCCCGTACGGTTGGGCGGGAACAGACATCCTCAGGCGACCTACACGCAGAGGCGGGGCCAATCCAAAGCTGAACCCCAAGAGCTGTGAGAAAAAGAAGAGAAAGGGAAATCTCTCCCAGCAGTCTCAGGAGCAGTGGATTAAATCTCCACAATCAACTTGATGTACCCTGCCATCTGTGGAATACCTGAAAAGACAACAAATCACCCCAAAATTGAGGCGGTGGACTTTGGGAGGGACTGTACACTTGGGGTTTGCTGTATGTGACAGACTGGTTTCTGGTTTTATGTTTATCTTAGTTTAGTATTTAGAGTTTATTATCATTGGTAGATTTGTTTATTGATTTGGTTGCTCTCTCCTTTTTATTTATATATTTTATAGATAGATGTATATATATTTTTACTTTTCCTCTTTTTGTGAGTGTGTATGTACATCCTTCTTTGTGTGATTTTGTCTGTATAGCTTCGCTTTTACCATTTATCCTAGGGTTCTGTCTGTTTTCTTTTGTTTGTTTTAGTATAGATTTTAGCCCTTGTTATCATTGGTGGATTTGTGTTTTGGTTTGGTTGCTCTCTTCTTTCCTTTTTTTTATTACTTTTGAAATTTTTTTATTTTTAATAATTATTTTTTATTTTAATAACTTTAATTTTATTTTATTCTCTCTTTCTTTCTTTCTCCCTTTTCTTCTGAGCCGTGTGGCTGACAGGGTCTTGCTGCTCCCGCCGGGTCTCAGGTCTGTGCCTCTGAGGTGGGGCAGCCAAGTTCAGGACACTGGTACACCAGAGACCTCCCAGCTCCATGTAATAAATAGTGAAAGCTCTCTCAGAGATCTCCATCTCAACGCTAAGACTCAGCTCCACTCAACGACCAGCAAGCTACAGTGCTGGACACCGTAGGCCAAACAGCTAGCAAGACAGGAACACAATTCCACCCATTAGCAGAGAGGATGCCTAATATCAGAATAAGGTCATAGACACCTCAAAACACACCAAAGGATACGGTCCTGCCCACCAGAAAGACAACATCCAGCCTCATCCACCAGAACACAGGCACTAATCCCCTCCACCAGGAAGCCTACACAACCCACTGAACCAACCTTACCCACTTGGGGTAGACGCCAAAAACAATGGGGATTACGAACCTGCAGCCTGTGAAAAGGAGACCCCAAACACAGTAAGTTAAGCAAAATGAGAAGACACAGAAATACACAGCAGATGAAGGAGCAAGGTAAAAACCCACCAGACCAAACAAATGAAGGCGAAATCAGCAGTCTACCGGAAAAGGAATTCAGAGTAATGACAGTAAAGATGACCAAACTCTTGGAAATAGAATGGAGAAAACACAGGAAATGTTTAACAAGGACCTAGAAGAACTAAAGAGCAAACAAACAATGATGAAAAACACAATAAATGAAATTAAAAATTCTCTACAAGGAATCAATAGCAGAATAAGTGAGGCAGACCGGATAAGTGACCTGGAAAATAAAATAGTGGAAATAATCACTGCAGAGCTGAATAAAGAAAAAAGAATGAAAAGAATTGAGGACAGTCTTAGAGACTTCTGGGACAACATTAAGTGCACCAACATATGAATTATAGGGGTCCCAGAAGAAGAATAGAAAAAGAAAGGGACTGAGAAAATATTTGAAGAGATTATAGTTGAAAACTTCCCTAATATGGGAAAGGATATAATCCATCAAGTCCACAAAGCACAGAGAGTCCCATACAGGATAAATCCAAGGATAAACATGCCAAGACACATATTAATCAAAGTATCAAAAATTAAATACAAAGAAAAAATATTAATAGCAGCAAGGGAAAAACAACAAATAACATACAAGGGAATCCCCATAAGGTTAACAGCTGATCTTTCAGCAGAAACTCTATAAGCCAGAAGGGAGTGGCAAGACATATTTAAAGTGATGAAAGGGAAAAACGTGCAACCAAGATTACTCTACCCAGCAAGGATCTCATTCAGATTCGACAGAGAAATTAAAACCTTTACACACAAGCAAAAGCTAAGAGAATTCAGCTCCACCAAACCAGCTCTACAACAAATGCTAAAGGAACTTCTCTAGGGAGGAAACACAAGAGAAGGAAAAGACTTACAATAACAATCCCAAACAATTAAGAAACTGGTAATAGGAACATACATATAGATAACTATCTTAAACGTAAATGGATTAAAGGCTCCCACCAAAAGACACAGACTGGTTGAATGGATACAAAAACAAGACCAGTGTGTATGCTGTGTACAAAAGACCCACTTCACACCTAGGGACACATACAGACTGAAAGTGAGGGGATGGAAAAAGATATTCCATGCAAATGGAAATCAAAAGAAAGCTAGAGTAGCAATTCTCATATCAGACAAAATAGACTTTAAAATAAAGATTATTACAAGAGCCAAAGAAGGACACTACATAATGATCAAGGGATCAATCCAAGAAGAAGATATAACAACTGTAAATATTTATGCACCCAAAATAGGAGCACCTCCATAGATAAGGCAAATGCTAACAGCCATAAAACTGGAAATCAACAGTAACACAATCATAGTAGGGGACTTTAACACCTCACTTTCAACAATGGACAGTTAATCTAAAATTAAAATAAATAAGGAAACACAAGCTTTAAAGGATACATTAAACAAGATGGACTTGATTGATATTTATAGGACATTCCATCCAAAAACAACAGAATACACTTTCTTCTCAAGTGCTCATGGAACATTCTCCAAGATAGATCATATCTTGGGTCAGAAATCAAGTCTCGGTAAATTTAAGAAAACTGAAATTGTATCAAGTATCTTTTCCAACCACAATGTTATGAGACTAGATATCAATTACAGGAAGAAATCTGTAAATAACACCAACAAATGGAGGCTAAGCAATACACTACTTAATAACCATAAGACCACTGAATAATCAAAGAAGAAATCAAAAAATACCTAGAAACAAATGACAATGAAAACACGACAAACCAAAACCTATGGGATGCAGCCAAAGCATTCTAAGAGGGAAGTTTATAGCAGTACAATCCTACCTTAAGAAACAAGAAACATCTCAAATAAACAACCTAACCTTACACCTAAAGCAATTAGAGAAAGAGGAACAAAAAAATCCCAAAGTTAGCAGAAGAAAAGAAATCATACAGATCAGATCAGAAATAAGTGAAAAAGTAATGAAGGAAACAATAGCAAAGATCAATAAAACTAAAACCTTGTTCTTTGAGAAGATAATCAAAATTGATAAACCATTAGCCAGACTCATCAAGAAAAAAATGGAGAAGATCAAATCAAAAGAATTAGAAATGAAAAAGAAGTAACAATTGACACTGCAGAAATACAAAGGATCATGAGAGATCACTACAAGAAACTATATGTCAATAAAATGGACAACCTGGAAAAAATGGAAAAATTCTTAGAAAAGCACAACCTTCCAAGACTGAACCAGGAAGAAATAGAAAATATAAGCAGAACAATCACAAGCACTGAAATTGAAACTGTGATTAAAAATCTTCCAACAAACAAAAGCCCAGGACAAGATAGCTTCACAGATGAATTCGATCAAACATTTAGAAACAAGCTAACGCCTATCCTTCTCAAACTCTTCCAAAATATACCACAGGGAGGAACACTCCCAAACTCATTCTAGGTGCCACCATCACCCTGATACCAAAACTAGACAAAGATGTCACAAAGAAAGAAAACTACAGGCCAATATCACTGATGAACATACATTCAAAAAATTCCAACAAAATATTAGCAAACAGAATCCAACAGCACATTAAAAGGATCATACACCAAGATCAAGTGGGGTTTATCCCAGGAATGCAAGGATTCTTCAATATACACAAATCAGTCAATGTGATAAACCATATTACCAAATTGAAGGAGAAAAACCATATGATCATCACAATGGAGGCAGAAAAAGCATTTGACAAAATTCAACACCCATTATAATAAAAACCCTCCAGAAAGTAGGCATAGAGGGAACCAAACTCAACATAATAAAGGCCATATATGACAAACCCACAGACGACATTGTTCTCAATGGTGAAAAACAGAAACCATTTCCTCTAAGATCAGGAACAAGACAAGGTTGTCCATTCTCACCACTATTATTCAACATAATTTTGGAAGTTTTAGCCACAGCAATCAGAGAAGAAAAAGAAATAAAAGGAATCCAAATCAGAAAGAAGTAAACCTGTCAATGCTTGCAGATGACATGATACTATACATAGAGAATCTGAAAGATGCTAACAGAAAACTACTAGAGCTAATCAATGAATTTGGTAAAGTGGCAGGATACAAAATTAATGCACAGAAATCTCTTGCATTCCTGTACACTAATGATGAAAAATCTGAAAGAGAAATTAAGGAAACACTCCCATTTACCACTGCAACAAAAAGAATAAAATACCTAGGAATAAACCTACCTAAGGAGACAAAAGACCTGTATGCAGAAAATTTTAAGACACTGATGAAGGAAAATAAAGATGATACAAGCAGATGGAGAGGTATACCATGTTCTTGCATTGGAAGATTCAACATTATGAAAATGAATATACTACCCAAAGCAATCTACAGATTAAATGCAATTCCTATCAAGCTACCAATAGCATTTTTCACAGAACTAGAACAAAAAATTTCACAGTTTGTATGGAAACACAAAGGACCCCAAATAGCCAAAGCAATTTTGAGAAAGAAAAACAGAACTGGAGGAGTCAGGCTCCCGCAGTTCAGACTATACTAAAAAGGTACAGTAATGAAGACAGTATGGTACTGGCACAAAAACAGAAATATAGATCAATGGAACAGGATAGAAAGCCCAGAGATAAACCCACGTGCATATGGTCACCTTATCTTTGATAAAGGAGGCAAAAATATACAATGGAGAAATGACAGCCTGTTCAGTAAGTGGTGCTGGGAAAACTGGACAGCTACATGGAAAAGAATGAAATCAGAACACTCACTAACACCATACACAAAAATAAACTGAAAATGAATTAAAGACCTAAATGTAAGGCCAGACACTATGAAGTCTTAGAGGAAAACAGAGGCAGAACACTCTATGACATAAATCACAGCAAGGTCCTTTTTGACTCACGTCCTAGAGAAATGGAAATAAAAACAAAAATACACAAATGGGACCTGATGAAACTTAAAAGATTTTGCACAGCAGCAAAGGAAACCATAACCAAGGCGAAAAGACAACACTCAGAATGGGAGAAAACATTTGCAAATGAAGTAACTGACAATGGATTAACCTCCATAATCTACAAGTAGCTCACACAGCTCAATACCAAAAAATCAAGCCACCTAATCCAAAAATGGGCAGAAGACCTAAATAGACATTTCTCCAAAGAAGATATACAGATTGCCAACAAACACATGAAAGGATGCTCAGCATCACTAATCATTAGAGAACTGTAAGTCTAAACTACAATGAGATACCACCTCACACCAGTCAGAATGGCCATCATCAAATAATCTACAAACAATAAATGCTTGAGAGGGTGCCGAGAAAAAGGAACCCTCTTGCACTGATGGTGGGAATGTAAATTGATACAGCCACTATGGAGAACAGAATGGAGCTTCCTTAAAAAACTAAAAATAGAACCACCATATGACCCAGCAATCCCACTACTGGGCATATACTCTGAGAAAACCATAATTCAAAAAGACTCATGTACCACAATGTTCATTGCAGCTCTATTTAAAATAGCCAGGACATGGAAGCAACCTACGTGTCCAGGAGAGATGAATGGATGAAGAAGATGTGGCACATACATACAATGGAATATTACTCAACCATAAAAGAAACGAAATTGAGTTATTTGTAGTGAGGTGGATGGACCTAGAGCCTGTCATACAGAGTGAAGTAAGTTAGAAAGTGAAAAATAAATTCCATATGCTAACACATTTATATGAATCTAAAAAATAAAAAAAGTAGTTCTGGAGAACCTAGGGACAGGACAGGAATAAAGAGGCAGACGTGGAGAATGGACTTGAGGACACGGGGAAGGAAAGGGTAAGCAGCCGCATAGCACAGAGATATCAGCTTGGTGCTTTGTGACCACCTAGAGGGGTGGGATAGGGAGGGTGAGAGGGAGATGCAAGAGGGAGCAGGTATGGGGATATATGTATATGTATAGCTGATTCACTTTGTTGTAAAGCAGAAACTAACACACCATTGTTAAGCAATTATACTCCAATAAAGATATTAAAAATAAATAAATATATATGGGCAAAGAACTAAGGAATCATATCAGAAGAATTAATGGTAAGGACAAGAATGATATCACAACAAATAAAGAATAACAGTAAAGAGGTAAAAATTATAAAAATGTACTGAATATAAATTCTCAAATTGCAAAATATAATAAAAATGAAAAAATCACTGGGGGTAGGGTGCTCAGTATTAGAACTGAGCAGGCAGAAGAAAGAATCAGTGAACTTTAAGACAGATCAATTGAGGTTATCCAGTCTCTATAACTGAAATACCAAAGAAGAAAAATAAACAGAGACATAGAGAGCATCAAGCATACCAATATATGCATAAATGAAGACCCAGTAGCAGAAGTGACAGAGAAAGAGCAAAATGAATATTTGAGAAATAATGACCAAAAACTTCCCATATTTGATGAAAAACATTAGTCTGTACATCCAAAACGCTCAATGAACTCCAAGTAAGATAAAGTCAAAAAGAACCACACCTACTCACATCATAATAAAACTGTTGAACTACAAATAGAGAATCTGGAATGCAGCAAGTGAGAAAAAAACTCATCAGTTACAGTGGATCCTCTACTGGAGGGTGTTCTTACTAGATTAATAGCTGATTTCCCATCAGAAACTGTGGAGGCCATAAGCAGTTGAATCACATATTCAGAGGGCTGGGGGTGAAAAGTTTGTAAACCAAGAATTCTTTATACAGCAATACTATCCTTCAAAAAATGAAGAAGAAATTAGGATATTCCTAATAAGCAACTGAGATAATTTGTCACTAGCAGACCACCCTATAAAAGTTATTAAAGTGAGTCCTTTAGGCTAAGATAAAAGTATACTAGACAATAGCTCAAATTCACATGAAAATAAAGAGCATTGGTAAAGGTTATTACAACATGGTATAAACATATTTTTTGCTTATAACTCTTTTTTCTCTGAAATTATTCTTAGAAGTTTATAAAGTAATAATAATCTGTGTTTACTAGAAAGAAATAATTACCTGTGTTGATAAGCATACAATGTACAAATTTGTATTTGTTGACAATATCAACACAAAGGAGACAAGAAGGTATGGAGCTCTACAGGGGCAAAGTTTTTATACACTGTTAAAATGAAATTTGTATTAATCTTTACATCAACTATAACTCAATAAAACTTATTTTTTTAAAAACTTGAAAAACACTATAAACCTAGCAGACAATTAAACCTGGCAGACATCTATTGAACACTCCACACAACAACAGTAGAATACACATTTTTCTCAAGTACACACATAAGGTTTTCCAGGATACACCATATGTTAGGCCATAAAGCAAGTCTCAATAAATTTACAAGGATTAAAATCACAAGTGTGTTCTCCAACCACAGTGGAATAAAATCAGAAACCAATTACAGAAAGAAATTTGGGGAATTCACAAATATACAGAAATTCAACAACATGTTCTTAAGTAATAAATGAGTCAAAGAAGAAATCACAGGGGAAATTAATATACTTCGACATGAATGAAAATGAAAAGATAACATATAAAAACTTATGTGATGCAGCTATGAACACTGGGTGCATTTATCTTTTAAAATTAGAGTTACTGCCTTTTCCCGATAAATGCCCAGGAGTGGGATTGCTGGATCATAGGGTAACTCTATTTTTAGTTTTTTAAGCAATCTCAATACTGTTTCCATAGTGGCGGCACCAATTTACATTCCCACCAACAGTTTAGGAGGGTTCCCTTTTCTCCCCACCCTTTACCCTCCAGCATTTATTATTTGTAGACTTTTTGATGGACTAGGAATATTCTCTTTCCTCAGAGAGTAAATAATTCATGAAGGGTTGTTTCATGGAGCTATATTAGTATTTTAGGTAACAAAGTGAAAGATGAGAACATTTTAATGCAAAATACAAAATTTGGAACCCTCAAGTTACGTTTTTGTTGGTTTGTTTCTTGAAGTACATTTTATTTACAATGTTTCAGGTGTACAGCAAAGTGATATATATATATATATATATTCATTTTCAGATTCTTTTTCATTACTGGTTATTACAAGATACTGAATATATTTCCCTGTGCTATGCAGTAAATCCTTGTTGTTTATCTATTTTATATATAGTAGTGTGTATCTGTAAATCCCAAACTCCTAATTTATCACTCTCCTGCTCCTTTCCCCTTTGGTAACCAAAAGTTTGTTTTCTATGTCTGTGAGTCTGTTTCTGTTTTGTATACAAGTTCAGTTGTATCATATTTTATTTTTTTTAACATCTTTCTGGGAGTACAATGGCTTTACAATGTTGTGTTAGTTTGTGTTGTATAACAAAGTGAATCAGGTATATGTATACATACATCCCCATATCCCCTCCCTCTTGTGTCTCCCTCCCACCCTCCCTATCCCACCCCTCTAGGTGGTCACAAAGCACTGAGCTGACCTCCCTGTGCTATGCGGCTGCTTCCCACTCGCTATGTATTTTACTTTTGGTAGCGTACATATGTCAATGTTACCCTCTCACTTCATCCCAGCTTACTCTTCCCCTTCCCCATGTCCTCAAGTCCATTCTCTATGTCTGTGTCTTTATTCTTGTTCTACCCCTAGGTTTTTCAGAACCAATTTTTGTTTTTTTAGATTCCATATATATGTGTAGCATACAATATTTTTTTTCTCTTTCTGACTTACTTCACTCTGCATGACGGACTGTAGGTCCATCCACCTCACTACAAATAACTCCATTTCATTTCTTTTTATGGCTGAGTAATATTCCATTGTGTATATGTGCCACATCTTCTTTATCCATTCTTCTGTCGATGGACACTTAGGTTGCTTCCATGTCCTGGCTATTGTAAATAGTGCTGCAATGAACATTGTGGTACATGTATCTTTTTGAATTATGGTTTTCTCAGGGTATATGCCCAGTAGTGGGATTGCTGGGTCATATGGTAGTTCTATTTTTAGTTTTCTAAAGAACCTCCATTCTGTTCTCCATAGTGGCTGTATCAATTTACATTCCCACCATCAGTGCAAGAGTGTTCCCTTTTCTCCACACCCTCTCCAGCATTTATTGTTTGCAAATTTTTTGATGATGGCCATTCTGACCGCTGTGAGGTGATACCTCATTGTAGTTCTGATTTGTATTTCTCTAATGATTAATGATGTTGAACATTCTTTCATGTGTTTGTTGGCAATCTGTATGTCTTCTTTGGAGAAATGTCTGTTTAGGTCTTCTGCCCATTTTTGGATTGGGTTGTTTGTTTTTTTGATATTGAGCTGCATGAGCTGCTTGTGTATTTTGGAGATTAATCCTTTGTCTGTTGCTTCATTGGCAAATATTTTCTCCCATTCTAAGGGTTGTCTTTTCATCTTGTTTATGGTTTCCTTTGCTGTGTAAAATCTTTTAAGTTTCATTAGGTCCCATTTGTGTATTTTTGTTTTTATTTCCATTTCTCTAGGATGTGGGTCAAAAAGGATCTTGCTGTGACTTAAGTCAGAGAGTGTTCTGCCTATGTTTTCCATATCATATTTTAGATTCCACATATAAGTGATATCATATGACATTTGTCTTTCTCTGTCTGCCTTACTTCACCTAGTATGATAATCTCTAGGCCCATCCATGGTGCTGCAAATGGCAATATTTCCCTATTTTTTATGGCTAAGTAGTATTCCATTGTTCGTGTGTGTGTGTGTGTGTGTGTGTGTGTGTGTGTGTGTGTGTGTGTG
>NW_021703785.1:58181684-58309900 GCF_005190385.1 Monodon monoceros | reverse complement strand
TGTGTGTGTGTGTGTGTGTGTGTGTGTGTGTGTGTGTGTGTGTGTGTATGTATACCAAATCTTTATCCATTCATCTGTCAATGGACATTTAGGTTGCTTCCATGTCTTGGCTATTGTAAATAGTGCTTCTATGAATATTGGGGTGCATTTATCTTTTAAAATTAGAGTTTTTTCCAGATATATGCCCAGGAGTGGGATTTCTGGATCATATGGTAAATCTATTTTTGTTTTTTTAAGGAACCTCCGTACTGTTCTCCATAGTAGCTGCACAAATTTACATTCCTACCAACAGGGTAGGAGGGTTTAAAAAGGAACTATTTTAATAATTATATGCCAAAAAATTATATATTGTAGATGAACAGACAATTCCTAGGAAGAGAAATTACAGAAACTGACTCAGGAAGAAGTAGAAAATATAAATAAACCTTTACAAAGTAATCAATACTCTCCACAAAAGAAAAGCCCAGGACAAGATGGCTTCAGTGATAAATGCTACCAAGTGTTTAAAGAACACTTAATGCCAATCCTTCACAAACTCTTCCAAAAAATAGAAGATAATATTTCCCAACTCATTCTCTGAGATCAGTGTTACCTTGATACTAAAAACAGACAACGACATTACAAGAAAACAGACCTATATGCCTTATGAATGTACTTGCAAAAATTCTCAACAAAGTACTAGGATGGTTAATTCAGCAACATAAACAGAAAAGGAGGGGGAATTATACAAAATAATGAGTTGGAATTTATCCCTGAGATGCAACATTGATTCAACACACCAAAATTGATCAGTGTCATGCACCATATTAATAGAAAAAAAGAACAAATATCACAGAATCATCTCAATAAACACAGAAAAAGCATGTGACTAAATCCATGTTAAAAATGCTGTCATGTTAGAACACACAACAAACAAATGGAAAGGAGCTTTCTCAGCCTGATAAACAGCATCTGAGAAAAACCCGTAGCTAACATCCTACTTAACACTGAAAGCCTGAAAGCTTTCCCACTAATATCAGGAAAAGAGTGTTGTTTCTAGCCACTTCTACTCAACATTGTACTGGACTTTCTAATCAGGACAATTACTGAATAAAAAGAAATAAAACATATCCAGATTGGAAAGGAAGAAGTAAATCTGTCTACATTTGCTGATGACATGATCTTGTAAATCGAAAACTCTAAGGAATACAGAAACATCTATGAGTGCTAATAAACCAGTTCATCAAACTTGCAGGATATAAGCTCAATTTAGAAAAGTCAGTTTTACTTCTATGCACTGGCAAAGAACAATCAGAATATGAAATTAAGAAAATTTCATTTACAACAGTGTTAAAAAGAATAAAGTACTTGGGAATAAATTTAACAAAAATGTGTCAGACTTGTACAGTGAAAAATATAAAACATCACTGAAAGAAATTTTAAACATCTTAATAACTATAAATACATCCAGTGTTCATGGACTGGAAAACTTAAAACTATTTAGATAGGAATACTCACTATCTGGATTAATCTATAGATTCCAGAATATCTCTATCAAAATCCCAAATGCCTTTTTATGGCAAAAATTGACAAGCTAATCCTAAAGTTCATATGGAAATTCAAGGGACTCAGAATAACCAAAACAACCTGAAAAAGAAGAAAAAAGTTGGAAGATTCACACTGCTCAATTTTGAAAGCTACAGCACAAAGTTACAGCAATCAAGACTGTGGCATAAGGATAAGGATAGTCATATAGATTAACGGAATAGGGTTGAGAGTATAAAAATAAACCAATAAATTTATGATCAATTGACTTTTGACAAGGGTATCAAGACAATTCAATGAGGGAAACAATGGTCTTTTAAACAAATGGTGCAAAACAACTGGAAAGAATAAAGGCAGACCCTGCTTCACACTACGTACTAAAAAAAAGTATCAAAGATTTAAATGCAAAAGCCAGAACTACAAAGATCTTAGAATAAACAATAGCTAACGTTTCTTAAACACACCAGCAAAAACACAAGCAATGAAAGAAAAAAAATAGATAAATTGGACTATATCAAAACAAAATACTTTTATGTTTTGAAGGGCACGATCAAGAAAGTGAAAAGTCAGGCTTCCCTGGTGGTGCAGTGGTTGAGAGTCCACCTGCCGATGCAGGGGACACGGGTTCGTGCCCCGGTCGGGGAAGATCCCACATGCTGCGGAGCGGCTGGGCCCATGAGCCACGGCCGCTGAGCCTGCGCGTCTGGAGCCTGTGCTCGGCAAAGGGAGAGGCCACAACAGTGAGAGGCCCACGTACCGCAAAAAAAAAAAAAAAAAAAAAAAGAAAGTGAAAAGTCAACCCACAGAATAGGAGAAAATATTTGCAAACCATGTATCTGATAAGGGTCTAGTATCCGAAACATATAAAAACTATTATAAGCCAACAATAAAAAGATGAATTACCCAACTAAAAATCAGGCAGAGAATTTGAATAGACACTTATTCAAAGAAGACATACAAATAGCCAGCAAGCACATGAAAAGATGCTCAACATCATTAGTTGTTAGAGAAATACAAATCAAAACAATAATGATAATACTTCACATCCACTAGGATGGCTTTAATTAGAAAGGGAGTATATACTTATTGGTGAAGATCAGGTGAGATTGGAACTGTCATACAATGCTAATAGGAATATAAAATGATATAGTCACCTTAAAAATGAGTTGGGCAGTTCCTCAAAAAGTTAAATATAGAGTTATAATATCTCAGCAATTCCACTTCTAAGTATATATCCCAAGAGAATCAAAAACATATCTCCACAAAAATCTTATATGTGAATATGCATAAAAGTATTAATTATGATAGCTAAAAAGTGGAAATAACACAAGTGTCTATTAACTGGTGAACAGATAAATGAAATATGGAATATTCAAAGAATGGAATATTATTCAGTCATAAAAGGAATGAAGTTCTGACAATACTTGCTACAACACAGATGACCTTTGCAAGCATTATGCTAAGAGAAAGAAGCCAGACACAAGAGGCCACATATGGTATGATTCAGTTTATATGATATATCCAAAATAGGCAAATCCATAGACACTGAAAGTAGTATAGTGGTTACCATGGACAGGGAAAGGGGAATGACTGCTAATGGGTATGAGGTTTCTTTCTGAGTGACGAAACTGTTCTGGAATTAGATATTGGTGACAGTTGCACAATGTTATAAATATATTAAAAAAACACTGAATCATACACTTTAAATGAATGACTAGTGTATGTGAATTATATCTCAATTTTTTTTACAAAAAGGCTTGATATATCATTCTAAATATTCAAATTAGTAGAGTTTGCTCCTAAGGCAAATAAGAAGTAGAGAGTGGTCATCAAGATCAAGAACAGAGCTTTTTAGAACATGAGGAAAATGAGAAACAAGTAGGAGGCCAAGCCTCCATGATTTTTTAGGTGAGCAGCAGGGGGAGCCCTTGATAACAAAGAAAATTACAAAAATAATATTTATGCTTCTGATCATAAAGTTAATACACTCTTTTTGCAGAAAATCTGGAGAAATACCAAATAAAAATAATTTTAAAACCACTCATAATTCCACTATCCTGAGAACCACTATTAATATTTCATTTGTGCAAATACTTCCAGTCCTTTTTCTGTGTACTTATGTATGTATATACATATATAACCAAACACACATTTTTTACAAAAAAAAGAAGCTTTTGTACATGTGGCTTTACATCATATTGTCTCCACTTCATATTATTTTTTATGTTTTTTCCAAAGCCTTAAATATTTTCAAGAACGTGATTTTCAGTGCTTAGTGTACTGTAATTAATTAAACCTATTTTTAGAATATTTCCCTGTTATAAATAACATTGTGATAATCATCCTTGAACCTAAATCTTTATATTTCTCAAAAAATATTTTCTAAGGATATATTCCTAGAAGAGGAATTATTAGGGCAAATATTAGTTACAGTTTTAAGTCTTTGGATACATATTGCCACATTTACAACTGGAAAACTTGAAAAATCCTTATACTTCCCCCAGCACTGTATGATACTTTTTCCTGAACTTTTCTCCAAGTATTAATTATCTGTTTTGGTTGTTTAAAACATTCGCCAGTTTGAGAGACAAAAATCAGTCTTCCTTTAATTGTTTTTAAATAAATAGTAAGCTTGAAATTTTTTCTGAGTTATTGCCTAATTTTTTTCTGCTTTTACGAATTGCCTTTTTGTGAACATTGACAATGTTTTTGCTTAGAATATTTATCTTCTAATTATTGATTTCTAGAAGCTCTTCATGTATTAATCATGTTTATACCTTTGCCTTATATTTTGCCGTTTTTCCAGGTTTTTCTTTGCTTTACGCTTTTTTATCATGAGTTTTGATGTATACAAGCTTTCAATTTTATACCAAAAAATTGACCTTTTCATAAATTCTTCCTCTACCTTTTTTCTTTAAAAGTGCTTCCACACAGTAGGAATTGATGAATATTTACCATAATTTCCTTTATTCCTTTGTGTTTTTTAAAATTTTATTTAATGTTTATGTATTTAATTCATCTAGAACTTATTTAGGGATACAGTATGGGTTCCCCTGGCCAGGGCAGAACATCACCTGATGGCAGCAACCCATCTGGTGCTGGCAGCAGCTGAGGAGGGAATGGATAGGGTGAATGGGGGTCAGCCCTTCCAGTGCAAAAAGGAAGGGAAGGTTGATTTTTAGTGGGAACAATGAGGAAAGTGGTTCTGAAATGTTTTTCACAGAAATAGAAACCAGTGAAACAGAAGCCGGTACTCTACTGCTTTAGAAAAAAGGAAGAGCTGGGCAACAGACAGGCAAGAAATTGGCAGCTACCACCAACCTCGGAAACTTGTCATATTGTTTGTTCCCCTAAAGAAGTGCACACCCAAACCACCCAAGGATGGTAAGTGGTAACAAATAGTTCTGCAAGTTGGGCCCTCAGTCACAGCAGCAAACACTGCTGTATCTCACAACTGCCACGCAACTTGCAAAGCCACAACACACACACACACACACAGAGCTCTCCCTCCTCCACCCAGGTCCCTGCCAACAAATCATCCCAGCTACTGGCAATAATCAGACAAGCAGCTTCTAACCTGGCCTCCAAAACCCGGTAGAGATAATGCTTGATTTTACTGTAAAGCTGTCCTAATTCTCCAGGGATCTGTCCCAGAGAGGATAATGCTTTATGAGAAGCAGAGTCTGCTTCTCCAGCCCCAGTGTGTGTGCCCAGAGCTGGGGAGCCAGTCCTACATCTAGAGTAATTGCTGGGGTAATGGTGTGGTGCTGCACAGACTTCCTTAACAGCTGGAACTTTCTATTTGCCTGACCCTGTTATTACTGGCTCCTGCTTGATTTTAGGGACATTAACCTGCCCATATGTGTTTGCTAGTGCCTTGCTGGTCGGCTCCAGCTTAAAGGCTTCTTAGGAAAGGGGCTTTGTGAGTTTTCCTTCTAAAAGTCTTTTTTTTTTTTTCTTGCCTTTTCCTCTCCAGGTCCTTCTCTTTTCCTCCCCTCACTCCTTCCCTCCGCTGGTTGGAGCAGAGGATTTCAGCTTTCTTAGGAAGAGTTTATAAGCCAGCCAGTCATACCATCTGAGAATATGTTGTAAGAGCCTGCTTCCAGGTTCCAGATTCAGATCTGTGGAAACTGCCCAGACTATTCTGAAATTCTGGGCTGAGGGTCCAGTATCCAGCCTCCAGTTAAGCTATGCAAGTTGCCATGAATAACTAGGCCAACCACCTAATCCTATCTGTGTCAGCATCCCATGCCCAAGGGAATGGAGGAGGGAGTGGAGCATAGGGGACTTTCCCCTACTCACTGACAATGGGTCTTGTTCATTTCTTTAAGATAAAGCAACACTTCACTAAAATCATGAGGGTGGAACCCAAAGCCCAGCACATTTTAAGCATGCTTCTCACCTCTGTGTGGTTGGTGACCTTGTTGCCCTGTCTGTGGGCTCCGCCCCAGCCCGTGTTGATAAGTATAACTAATTCTAATGTCTTCATTGACCACTGTAAGTTGTCTACCACAAGAAGTGGATTCAAGTACAAAATACAGTGTGAGCAGCATGTGGGTGGTCTTCAGCCAGTTCGGGCAGCTGGTTGGACCACTTCATGGAGCCTTGCTGTATGAAACTAGGAGAAGGTTTTATAAGATCTCCCACTGAAACTGCCATGTGACCGGAAAGTTGCTCTAAGAGGTTATTTCTACTGCAGAAGGAGTTGGGGATATGGTTGAAACACATTTTGGCTTAGTATCAGAAAGTCAGGTTTCATGTCTAGCTCTTTTAATGAGTTTTGCAGCCCTGGGTGTCTCTGAGTTATAGGTTCCTGAAGGTCCTAACTGAATAATCACACCTTATAGAACCACGGGAAGGCTCATATCACAAGAGGCAATGTGTGAGAAATTGTTTTGTAAACTGGAAAATCACACCAATAAAAGAGGCTATTGTTTGTTGTATTTGAGGCAGGATAACCAAGACACAGAGAGTAAGAGTCAGAAATGGCCCAGTCTAAGCAGCTGGGAGAATAACCCAGGCAGACATCTTTCCAGTGTCTTCCTTCTGGAATGAGCTGCTGTATCAGGTAGTGTATCAGCTCGCTTTAGTGATGAAATGGCCAATTCCACAATCAGCTGTGATAAAACCCAGTCCAAATTATTTGACTGAAGTCATTTCATTGCTAGCCTTCAGTTGCCTGGCTAGTCCCCAACTCACTGGAGAGAGAGGGTAGTGTTAAGACCATGGACCATCTGACCAATCTGCTGGTTATGAGTCCATCTCTGCATCCCCCTAACTAGGTGGCTTTAAGCAAGTGACATGACCTATCTGTGCTTCAGTTTACTCACCTTTAGAATGGTGCTAAAAATACTACCTACCTCATGCTGTTGTGAGAATAAAATGAATATGAAATATAAAGTAACTGGAATAATATCTGAGGTATAGTAAGCTATTGTAGCTGTTATTCTTTTCCAATAAAATAGGCCATTCTTTAAAAAAATGAAATGTGGGTTCTCAGTTGTGGGAAGAGATGGGGTTTTTTTTTGGCATAATGGAGAATGGAGCTTCAAGAAATCCAATCCCTCTTGCCCCACACCAGTGTGAAGGGTCTGACATGCCAAGATAGGTTAGATGACAGGGTCCAGTGGCGCCAAAATGGGGAGCATATGCATGTGGGTGCCTGGAAATGCAGAATGATGATGTCTCCTCTCCCTGATGGAGCCCAAGACTGGATAAAGACAGGTGTGGTGGAACCCAGGCTCCCCCATCGACTGCTGGGTGACTGTGGACACCTGGTGTATCTCTTTGTGCTTCGCTTCCTAAACTTTGAAATGGAAGAACAATAGTTCCTGCACCACAGGGTTGTTTTGTTGCTTAGAGCAATGCAGAGTAGATACACAATAAATTTCAGTTATTATTGTTATTATGATACCATTGCCGTCCCCCAACTTTGTGATTTGAAGTTTCGAGAAACTGCACACATTTCACTTTTCAGGTTAAAGTAGAAGAGCAAAAGTGCCAAATAAATGCAACCAAATGTCATATTTTCTGTTAAACAGAAGAAAATGAAATGCCACATCATCACAATCTAGATGTTTGTTCATAGTGTGACCATATCTATAATTGTCCATTCATGTCATACTTTTTATGAATTACAGTGAGCTGAGTTTCAAAACATCTCTGTAACTGAAAGCCCAATCCCCTTTAGACCTTCCTCAGTTTTCTTTAATAACTGACCCAGTAGGCATGGATGATGCTAGCCTTTGTTTTTAACGTCGAGTATGGAGGACAAGGGGTTCCAAACAAATGTCTACTAATTCCAGTCGCTCTGAAGTGTCACTTTCAGTTTTTCTATGGTTTGGCACATACACCTTCCTGTTTGGAATTGCTCATAAGAATATCTGAGCAAACTCGTAAATGGTAAGAACTGAAAATGCCAAGTGATTTTCAATTTTTAAAAATATCTTCATGGGGCCAGTGACCTTAGTCAGGTTGGCCATCAAGCTTTGGATTTGGTAATAAAAGTCATAAAGGGAGTCAACTGACAGTGCAGAAGGGATGAGACAGATTTTTCTCTTCTAGCCTCTGGCAGAGCACAAGTTCTGGCATCAGCTCTGTCCCTGTAGACAGGTTTGGTTTCTGACATGCTGGGAGGGTCCCTGGAGAATGCTGGAAAGCAGACGAGGCTGCCGGTATCAGTAAAGTTAGCACAAGATTTAATAGCACTGGAACATACCCGCCCATGCTATTTCTCCAGCCTGATAATCCAGGGCAATTAAGGGAAAGAGCAGAGAGTCTGGTGGCTTTTAGCATTTTTAAAGTTTCATCTGGGCAAACACAGAAATGTGTGTCAATGTTATCCAGACCTTACCACTGTTTGTTTTTCAGACTCCAAGATTAAACTAAAGACTGGCCTAGCACAGCAGATATTTTTGCCTTTGTCTGAGAGAAGACAAAACTTGAAAAAAAAGAAGGGTCTTTGGAGAGACTGGGTTTCCTGGAGTATCTTCTGAGGGTAGCCAAACACCAGGCAGACAGGATCCAACCCTGACACACTGAACATTGCCATCTCCTTCATAATGACGTGCTCAGTTAAATGGGTCGAGTTTGCAAATGTTTTATGTCTTATTAAGAAAACTATTCAAGCCCAGGAAATATGAGGGTTAAATGCCTAGCTTTCATAAACATACTACGATGGAGGAGAAAGAAGATTTTAGATATTCTGTGGAAAAATGCAGGGAAAAAAAGTGCTGAATTAGCCCATTCCATTCCATTGAATTGTTCAGCAATTATGGTCATCCCCCATGCCCTAGAAAATTAAAATACATGATGAAACCCCAATCTAAGGCTATCAACTGCTATATTACTAAATAAATGCCACATCCCATTATAAAAGCATTTAAAACTGTATGAAAAGAGGTTGTGCTGAACAGGGACTATAATTTTATCATTTGCTGCTTGACTCTACACTTAAATTTTAACCTGAAGTGAAATGTTGCAAAGTTAAATCAATTTTATTTGATCACATGGGGGAATTTACACTCTTTCATTTGGGGTATATGGAACCCTTGGCACAGTCTAGAACTTATTAAGACTCCCGTCCCACAGGAACAGTTAACTTTTTGATCCTAGCACACTCTCTCCTCCTAGAAGAGTTATTTAAAAGTTACACATCCCTTTTTTTTTATTACCCAAGCCCAGCAGGCACAGACACAATTCCCCCTTCTATTCCCTGCACCCCCTTTCTTCTCTCTTTCTTTCTTTCTCTCTCTCTCTCCTTCCCAGAACTTTATAAAGCAGTTCCTTCAGCTCTAGTTTTCTTTTTCTACATTTAAAAATGTGGCTTCTGCCTATAAAACTTCTCCCCTACCCTTAGCAGTCCCAGGCCCCTGGGGCTGTTATCTGCATGATCTGTAAATTAACTGGAGTCACTTCAAGCCCTCAGTTAGCTTTTAATCAAACATTAGCAGCAGTGTTTACTCTTGTGTAATCTTTGGTTGTTACTTAATTTAATGCCCATCAGCACTTTTTTTTTAAAAAAACATGTTCAGCAAATCCTCGGCGCATGCTGTTTGGTTTCTTTCCTCTTCCCCTCTGCCACCTCGACCCAAATCAAGCTCCATTTAATCTGTGTAAAGGCTTTCTAATAATTTTAATATGCTAGTGCATTTGCTCTCTTAGGGAAACAAGCAATCAACTCAGAGGCCTTGCTCTGTGCCCCCCATCCCACCTCACATCAGAGAGGGTGAGCTGTAAATTGTATAGTTTTTGTTTCTTATTGCTCTGTCAGTTATTTGTGAGTCATGTAAGATGGGAAGCATCTTCAGACTCACGTTTGGAAGATGATGGTGTGGCCCCTGAGAAAAACCCATTGAGAACTAACTTTGAAGGTCTGCCCGGTGGTGAGCTAAAAGCGAACACATCACATCATAATTCATACACAACTTTGGGTCTTTTGAACCCTCCTCCCCAGCTGCCACGACCTCTAAAATAAATAAATAGTGCCTGGCCATTCTACCGTGTTTTGGAGTGGCTTTGCTTTCTCCTTTCATAATGTGAAATCCATCTATGTCCTGCAGGAGAACTTCTCTAAGGCTATCATAAAGACAGAAGGAAATTCTGACTTCAAATGGAACAGGGAGGCTCAGCTTCAAAGAGCAAAGCACGTTATTAAGGGAATAAGAATGGAGGGGAAAATTATGAAACTACTTTTAAAAGATGCAAAGAGCAGCTCCTCCTACCCTGCTTCTCTCCATTTCCGTTCACTCTGTACAAGAAGACATCCTCCTCGGTTCCAGGGTCTTCAGTTAATAGCATCATGCTCAGTAGGCTGGGTTTCAGTGCCAAGGAGACAAACGTCACCTTGAAAATTTCATGCCTTTTCGGGAGATGCAATCAAAAGAACGTGTACACCTAAAGAGGAGAAAGAACTCTTGAGTCAGCAAGGTCTTAACTCGCAGTTCCATCCTTTTCCCCCAGACCTTAACCTTCAAATTTCATTGTGTCTCAGGTGTGCCTCTCTTTCTTGACAACTAAAAATCAGGATTCTCTTCTCTATACCACAAGGGAAAATCCTACAGTTAA
Source organism: Monodon monoceros (assembly GCF_005190385.1). Classification (NCBI taxonomy): domain Eukaryota; kingdom Metazoa; phylum Chordata; class Mammalia; order Artiodactyla; family Monodontidae; genus Monodon; species Monodon monoceros. The sequence goes on along the minus strand of NW_021703785.1, from coordinate 58,299,310 downwards.
GAATCCTGAATGTGGCGGGATGTCCTTACTATGTCTCACAAACCATGCTCTAAGAAGAGCAGTGGGGACACATAGGACCGGAAGAAGAAGAGAAGTAGAGACACTGGTGACTGAGGCTTCATCCAACTGCTGCAAATGCCAAAAGATGCATTTTTGCTCTCTCAGATAGGAAGGGAGTTCCTGGACTGAATCCATATAGAGTACGGGGTTGTATTTCTAGGAAAGCCTCAGTGAGGGCCTGAATTATCTGCTATTAGCTCAAGCTGCAGCTGTCCTGGGGGTCAACAGATATGCCTGAGCTCATGTTAACAAGTGCACACTGGTGGCCCATGGTCGGGGGCTGGGGTCACTGGGAGTCAGTCCTGAGATGCGCAAAGCACCCCAGGAGACACATGCGTCCCTGTCACTAACCACCAGCTCCCCCTTCTCCCTCGTGCCCACCTCTGGGATGTCACCACTTAGGCTCCAAAGTGCAGCTGTTCTGCTACACAAATTATGAACAAGTTCTACATCTTTCCTGAACCATCTGGAACATGCTCAAAGCACAGGACTGCACTGACAAGGACATTCAGGCTTCAGAACTCACTCCCAGATAACAGCTTTTCTCAGCAAGGGAATTTGCCCAGGTCCCTCAGGTGGCCAAACAGCCCTGTTGATAAAGGGAGCTCTTCTATAGGCTCACTGTGCTCCTCCTGTTCTTGTTCCCGATGCTGAGTGACGACCGTGGGCACTTGAGGCTTGTTCTTCCCTTTCTCTTCAACTCCCTCTTCAATATCCCTTAGCTGCCCATCCTCCACCCAACTTGCTCATCTAACAGTGCCAGCTGATCAGCTCTTATGGAGCAGCACAGGCTTTTAAAGCTCCTTAGGGAAGAGTACTTGACAAATATAAAATGGAAAATTTTTTAGACAGATATGACATTGAATTTGAGGTATCAGCCCAAATAATCAACATTAATAAATTCATTTATTTTCCGTTAAGTAATTGTGTGTGTGTGTGTGTGTGTGTGTGTGTGTGTGTGTGTGTGACTGTGTCCCAGTCTCTCCCTCTCTTTCCTCAGCACACCCCTGCATGTGTTTTTCACTGTGCGATGTCCAGCTTTCTGGGCTCCTCCAATGGCAGCCTCTGTCCCCCGGGGCCTTCCTAGAACCCTGCACTGGTCAATGAGAAAGCAAACAAATCGCAGGCACTAAGCCATCTCCACCCGTTCCCAAAGGGGAAGCTCTGGCGCATTCCCTGAAGGCCAGGCGTGTGAGGTAAAGCTGCTGAAGGAAGCCGACTTGTAAACCTCCCTCCACAATCAGGGTACATACTCTGTTTATTCTGTCAACCCTGGTTATTCTTTCAACTCTGGTTTCTCAGCAGATCAGTTCATCACACTACACCCAGATTGTGGGGACACAGAGAACACATCCAAAAAGAACCAGAGAGAGCTCAATCCTGCTGATTCATTCACTAAGCCATTTGTTAGCAAGCTGGTTTGGGGTTTCTCTTTTCCACAATATTTCAACACTTAGGGAATTAAAACTGCCAGCTGTTTTCATCTTCAAACAAAATATCCTGGATAATTGGGAATTTAAAGTAAGTTTCACTCTTAAAGTCCCCTTCCAAAACATGTCTACCCTTAATCAGTTAATGAAATAACTTGGAAATCCAGAGCATTCAAAAGAGTCATGTACAATGTTAAGTACAGAGTCATTCAGCACTTGGTAAACATGCACTGATGCAGACCTGGTTTCCTAAGATTTAAGATGTATAACCACATGACTCATAATTTCTGAAATATTATGGCACTGAGTATGAATTTACAAAAGGCTACAAATATCAAACTGGATATGGTGTAGCAGAGAGGCTGTGGAATCAGACAGACCTGGACTCAAAATGAATTCCATGATTGCAGTGCAACCCAGAACAAATATGTTCTCACTAAACCTCAGTGTTGTCGCCTCTAAAATAGGAATCATTAAGAGTCATCCCTAAATTTAGTGAATCTGGGGGGCAGGGGATTTAGATTGGGAAATACATTGTAAAACTGTTTCTGGCTCATAGTAAGCATTTAATAAATGAAAACTGCTGGACACTCTTGTCTTACAGAGAATGTCTTTAAAAACTGGAAACAACTTTAAAACTTAGGAAACAATGAAGACCCCTTTGGGGAAATATCTGACTCCTAAATCAGATAATGGAACATCTTGGAAACTCAGACTACTTGAAACAGACTTGTCTAAATGCCAGGGACAGGGCTCATACCCAGCTGACACTCAATAAACATTTATTGACACTGACCATGGTTTCTTCAGGTTAAAAATAAAATGTCTGGAAGAATTACAGAATCGCTTGTGGTTATTCCTGAAATATTATGACATCAAAGTAAGAATTTAAAACACCACCACACACAAAAAAAGCTGGGTACAAGTTTTGCTTAAAAGACTGGAATAAACTCAAGTATTGCTTGTAAAGCAGAGGTTCATAAAATTATAAAACCAGAATTAAGAAAGATTTCCTAGAAATGGACAGAGACTCATCAACTTCAGCAGAGAAATTTCTTCATCTGTCACCCATCGACTCCACAGGGTAAAGTCACTATGCCAGGGAGGTGTCTGTGTATTCCCAGGGTGAGACCACCAACTCTTCCATTTTAGCCAAAGGGCTACCGAACTAGAATGGAATATTGGCTGATTGAATAATTTAGAGTCAAACTCAAACAGATACTCTCACAGAGGAGAGCTCCCACACATGGATAAAATTGAGAAGGCTGTAAAGTTTTTCTTTTTATCAAGGTAGAGTTTGCAATGTGACAATGATTAAGTTGTAGAGGAGGCTTTTAACAGAGTTCACTATGCCCTTGTACTAACTAACTGAAATATATCATTCGTTTTTCTAATCTTCTTTTAATTTTAGTCTAGAAATTACCATTTACCTTAGTATTCTTTCTCACAAGAGGCAAAAGAAGAAACAGGATTTCAGAATTCTATGAGGCATTGATTAATTCATGCTGGTCTGTCTTCTAGGTACCGGATATTAAAAAGGAAGGCAACCAATATATTACCTCCATCCTTAAGAATAAATCCCTGATCTTTAGGGATACACATTTAAAATGGGCCACTTGCTCTTCACTAAATTTCAAATAAACGGATCTCTGGAACACTTAAAATTCCATGCTGTGTGGCTGTGGATGTGTGGTGCAATAATATACACACACACACACACACGCACGCACGCATGCACCTAGGTAGAAAGGAAAAGGAATCAGCATGGGCTGATTGTGTATCTGACCTGTTTTCCACAGTTATTTGCTCTTTGCCAATGCAGAGCAGAACCATTATAGTAAACCCTTTGCAAAAAAGACAGGGCACATCTCCAAATTAGGGAGGCTTGGCTGCAGGTGGGTATGAGAATGCAGAGTTTATGGAAACTTCACCTTGTATTTATTTATTATTAATATCTTTGTTAAAACCTATGAGCTTAGCCAGCCTTCCTACTCTGACTTGGAAAACACACCTTGAGGCCCCTTTAGCTTCCTGACTCATATTGCATAGTTGAGTTGTGATGGACAGAAGCCTGGTAGTTCTCTTCACAAGAGCAACATGTAGGCTTACTTTGTCCTTATATTAGATTAAAACACTTGGACAAATAGGATAAATTTATTGTTGTATTGTTGGTCAGCTTCCTTAAAAAAGAAAAAGAAAGAAAAGTCAGTCTATAATTATATTCAGTGGAAAGCCATTTGCTACTTTATACTAGTATAGGTCTCATGCTTACTGTTCAGACACAGTCAGGCTCCTCTATAGCTTGGCAACAAAAACTTCACTAAAATGAAGAAATGTGGTCATTTACACTGGCTTCTCTGGCAGGAAAGAAATTCAAATTAAATTTTTTTAGTTACAAATACAGCTCACACATGCATATAACATGAGCATGCTGGAAAGATTCAGTTAATATCACTGATATATATATCAGTGGAGAATGAATGTTTGAATAAGATTGCTAGATAAGATAGAATACTGGTTAATGTCACACACAGCAATAAAAGTACAACCTATAGGATCATCTTTTCTACTGGATATAAATCACAAGCATCACTACTGGACAAAATCTATGAATTCACATTTCATAGGGTCTGTGCGTTAATCAACAGCAAATAGTATGTCAAATATGGTGCATTTCCTTAGAGAATCAGATAATCCTTATATGGACCTGTCGGAAAATTCTCCAGCAAAATAGTGAAAGAACATGCAGCCTTATTTCAAGTTGAAACTTTGTCTTAACATCTGTAAAGTGCTTTTTGGGGAAAGATGTTTCACATAGGAAGACAAATTAAGGCTTTGGGACAGATTTTTGTATAAATACGAATAGAACAGCATTGCCACTCAAACTATGTTGAATCCTAAGAAATACAGATTGGAGGTAGAAGCAACCCAAGCATTTATTGAAGTATGAATGGATAAACAAAATTTGGTATATACACACAATGGAATATTATGCAGCTTTAAAAAGGAAGGAAATTCTGACACAAGCTACAACATGGATGAACCTTGAAAACATTATACTTCATGAAATAAGGCAGTCACGATTCCACCTATATGAGTTATCGAGAATAACCAAATTCATAGCAACAGAAAGTAGAATGGTTTCCAGGGGCTGGGGATAAGGGAGAATGGGGAGTTGTTGTTTATTAGGTATAAAGTTTCAGTTCTAGAAGATGGAAAAAAGTTCTCGAAATTGGTTACACAACAATGCAAATGTACTTAACACTACTGCACTGTACACTTAGAAATGGTTGAGATGGTAAATTTCATGTTATGCATTTTTTAACACAATGAAAAATAATTTTTAAAAATTCCAGAGTTGGTATCACCAATCCAGATACATGTTATAAAGCAAGGGGATGACTCCCACCAGAGTGAGACCAAAATTTGGAGTGTAGGGGACCATCTGAAGTGCTAGATTGACGAAACCTACAATATGACACAAATGAAATAATTGCAAAGATGCCAACCTAACTATTGCGGACTTTAGCCCACATCACGGAAACAATCAAGCAATGTAGCAGAGTTGGCTGCCTGAGCGGCACAGCATCCTGTTGTGCAGGGTAAAGTCAGCAGGAGCTCAAGATGAGCTAAAATGGCCATAATCCAATATAAAGCCCCACAGCTGCAAAGGACTGTCTGTCCTTCTTTTTTAAAAAAAGATTTGTTCTTTGTTTAAAATTTCATCTTTTTTCATATTTCATAAAAATGTATTCAAAGTCGGTCATAGACCTTAATTTAAAATGCAAAACTATGAAACTTCTGCAAGATAACGTAAGAGAAAATCTAGGTGATTATGGGTTTGGCAATGAGTTTTTGGTTTTTTTTTGTATTTTTAAATTTTCGTATCTCTTTTTTCAGCTTTATTGAGATGTAATAGACAAAAATTGTGTATATTTAAGGTATTTTGATACATGTATACCTTGTAATATAATCACCACAACCCAGCTAATTAACATATCCATCGCTTCACACAGTTACCATTTTATGTTTCTTTCTTTTTTTTTTTTTTTTGTGGTCAGAACACTTAAGTTCTACCCTCTTAGAAAATTTCAAGTAACAATATAGTATTGTTAACTATTGTCATCATTCTGTATATTAGATTTCCAGAACTTACTCATCTTGCATAACTGAAACTTTTGACTAAATACTCAGAGAACTCCCCCCAACCACCACCACTTTTAATTTTCCTTACCCCTATTTAAGAGTTAAATGAGAAAAACTTAAGCTAATATTCACTAAACATTGGGAAATAGCTTTCTGATGATCACATTTGAATCTTTTCTCAATTGCCCTCAGACTTCTGTGTCAGGCTCTAGAAAAACTAGGCCTCTTGCAAAAAGTGCAAGGAAAACTCTTCTTATTGTCCAAGGGCAAATCTCTCACTCTCACCTGATATGACTTCATCATAAATTGTCTACACCCTTCGGCAGAATGTGAGAGCTCTCATGTGAGAAGCTTTGCCACATATGTACAAAATATTTTTATTCCCTCGTAAACTTGATTAATCTTCTCCACAGAGCAATCACATCTTTACTTTCTTTCTTTTCCCTAACCAATAGAAACTTTCTTTAATTTTTATGGTGAATTGACATGATGCCATGGATTGCTGATTAAGACGAAATATTAAGCCCAATTGCGTTTTAAAATCCACATCCTTTATGGAGTCAGAGGAAAACCACGTCTGCCTCCATTCGGCAGTGTACTTCAATGCCTTATATAATGCCCACAGTCAGAGTATTTTACCATCTGGTCATTAATTTTTCAGCATTATAAAAATTGAGAAAATTCATTCATTTGCAAAAACATTTAACTGAGCCTAATACTCAACCCTACACTAAAAATAAAAACAAACACTGTCTAGAAACATGTTCTGTTCCATTATACCTTTCATTATTAAAATGAGCATTTATTTGGAACAAACTGCTGTCGAAATTCAAATGCTCCTTAGAGCCAAAAAAAATCATTCTCTCTGACTTAGGAGCCCCCTCTTGGTATTCACAGCAAACTAATTCAGTGAGGATTATGGAGGCTGTAAATTGAGGTATCCCCTCCAAAACCCAAACAAATCTCACATACAAAAACAATGACAGCAGGTAGAGAGAGGCATGTAGCTTACTAAGGCTGCCTATATGCAGTCTTTTGTTTTGTTTTGTTTAGCATGTTTTTCTTTTTCTCTTCTTTTTCTTTTCATAAAGATTGGCTTTGTAGCAGCAGGTGTAACCCAACTCAAGCCACTCTAAAGTTTGAGTCTTTCTAGTTCAGACTGACTCCTTACATGGAAAGACTCCAGATGGTCAGCCAAGAAGATAAGTATGATAAGCTCAGAGAAATTTATAAAATGTTTAAAATAGCTAACTAACAAGTTAACTCTCGGAGGAAGCAGGTAGAATTAAACGGAAAACTTAATTTTGAGGGAGAAAAAAATAATAAAAGAATGACAGAAAGAAAGCAAGCGAAAGGAAAAGGAAGGGAGAGGAGATGAGAGCCAGGAGAGAGAAAGGAGGCTGCCCTTTAAAGCAGATGCAGTATGAAAATGTAGGTGCTGTAAAATATTTACTTGTCCTAAGTGCTTTCTCCTCTCCTGCTGTCTGTGCCAACTCACAGCGTCTTGTAAACGCTTCCATTTTTTATGGTCTTTTAGGTGCAAAAGCTCATCAACTCAAAGGTGAACTGCAACTATTTCACAGAAAATAAATTCAGAGTATTTTTATGTGATCCTTGATCCAAGACAGCAAGGGAAGACAAAAGAATTCAGCACACTACCATTTTAAAGTTTTGATCCCAGCCAAAACTCAAACCAAATCTGAGTCTTAGGCTACCTCAGCCCCCTTTCTCTTTCCTCCCCACCAGAGCATAATCACTGACACCTCGAAGAGTCACAAGTTGGCACAGCTTTGCTGGTTGTCTAATAGTCTTGACACTGACCAGCATCTCATCCAGGGAACCCAAGGGTCAGTGTAAGGATTTTACTTCAACCTTATTTTTGACCTCTGGGCACTGCAACTATGAAAAAAGGGTTCAAACCATGCAATGTACTGGGGCGTAAAAATGGCCTATATCCCTATGGAATACCTGAAAATAACCCCCAGTTCAGCTTTTTGGAATAAAGCAAATGTTTATAGTAGCCCAAAGTGAAACTTAAATGTTTAACCAGCCCAGCTGCCTGGGAAGCTGGTGTTGCGGAAGGGGGAGGAAGTGGTGGTTTCTCTTTGGAGCTTGGCTGCTGCAAGGCCAGGAGTGGCCAAGTTCAGGGGGAAGCTGCCTCCCCAACCCTTGCAGCCTCCTGTAGAATGGCTGAGACAAGCAGGGGTGTCCTCTTGCTTATTTCTTGAATGCAGAAAAGAAGGAGGAAAACAAGAAACACACAAGGATGAGTTGGAAATTTTAAGGCTCTGGATTCAAATATTTTTGTGGCAACTCAACTGTAAAATCAACAACAACAACAAAAAAAACATACTGCCCACAGCAGGAGGAACTGTGTTGAACACTGAACAAAACCAAGGGAGTCGAAGGTGGATTTTTAAATTTCTGATTGGATAAAAAAAAAAAAATTAGAAATTAAGTCCAAGAAATAAAAGAGAAAAGATGACCAAGTGGTACGAGTTCTCCCATGGGTTATTTCATTTTATGTCTTCAGTAATGAACTACCTGTGGACCCAGAAAGTACCTTGTAATGTCCCTTGTGCTCTTATAAGCAAGCTACAGTAAAGTAGCTTTTGTCAAACCCTATGGTTTATCCTGAGTATCAGAAAAGACCTCCTCCCCCATCCTCTTTTTCAGCCGAAGATTGGCTTCCTATGTCACTAAGGATACAGAAGACAAACTTCCATAAATACCCATCTCTCTGCTTCCAGACCATTGCTTCCCTCCTGTTACTCTGTATGAATAATCCACACCCCCATGGAGAAGATTCCTCTTAACCCCACTTCACCACCCCCACCAATGAACCCTACCCCTGGGATTCATGCTTTTATCTAGATCCTTCTCACATTGAATCAAGGCTGGCATGTGTGTCCAATAGAATATAGCAAAAATAATGCTGTACAGCATCCAAAGTTAGCCTTAAGGAGCTTTGAAGATTTCACTTTGGTCACTGGGAACACATGCTCTGGGGGAAACCAGCTGCCATGTAAGAAGCCCAGATACCCTGACACCTTCCTGCTATGACACAGCCCAAGGTACCCACATGGAGAGGCCATGGAAAAGCAAAGAAATGCTCAGCTAGTCTCAAGTTGTTCCAGTCATCCTTTCTGAGGCACCAAAGCTGTGTAAATAAAGAAATCATCTTAGATATTCAATTCAGTTTAGCCTTGGATTCCAGTCCCAGCCACCATCTGAATGCAACCCCCTGAGTAATTTCAAATGAGAACTACATAGCCAGCTCAGGCAAACCACAGAACTGTGAGGGGCAAAATAGTTGTTTCAAGTTACTAAGTTTTGGAGTGGATGGTTTTGTAGCCATAGATAGTCACAAAAGAAACTGGTACCTGGAACTACAGTGACACCATAACAAAATCCAAAAAGTGTGATATTGGCTTTGAACCAGGCAACAGGCAGAGGCCAGAAGGCCATGACACTGTTTGGTTTTTTTTTTTATCATTGCACATCCAAGAAGAGGTTTTTATTTTTTTTATTTTATTTATTTATTTATTTATTTTACATCTTTATTGGAGTACAATGGTGTGTTAGTTTCTGCTTTATAACAAAGTGAATCAGCTATACATATACATACATCCCCATAGCTTCTCCCTCTTGTGTCTCCCTCCCATCCTCCCTATCCCACCCCTCTAGGTGGTCACAAAGCACCGAGCTGATCTCCCTGTGCTATGTGGCTGCTTCCCACTAGCTAGCTATCTTACATTTGGTAGTATATATAAATCCATGCCACTCTCTCATTTCGTCCCAGTTTATCCTTCCCCCTCCCCATGTCCTCAAGTCCATTCTCTACATCTGCATCTTTATTTCTGTCCTCCCCCTAGGTTCCTCTGAACGTTTTTTGTTTTTCTTAGATTCCATATATGTGTGTTAGCATACGGTATTTGTGTTTTTCTTACTGACTTCCTTCACTCGGTATGACTCTAGGTCCATCCACCTCATTACAAATAACTCAATTTTGTTTCCTTTCATGGCTGAGTAATATTCCATTGTATATATGTTCCACAACTTCTTTATCCATTCATCTGTTGATGGACACTAAGGTTGCTTTCATGTCCTGGCTACTGCAAATAGAGCTGCAATGAACATTGTGGTACATGACTCTTTTTGAATTATGGTATCCTCAGGGTATATGCCCAGTAGTGGGATTGCTGGGTCGTATGGTAGTTCTACTTTTAGTTTTTTAAGGAACCTCCATACTGTTCTCCATAGTGGCTGTATCAATTTACATTCCCAGCAGCAGTGCAAGAGGGTTCCCTTTTCTCCACACCCTCTCCAGCATTTATTGTTTGTAGATTTTTTGATGATGGCCATTCTGACTGGGGTGAGGTGATACCTCATTGTACTTTTGATTTGCATTTCTATAATGATTAGTCATGTTGAGCATCCTTCCATGTGTTTGTTGGCAATCTGTATATCTTCTTTGGAGATATGTCTATTTAGGTCTTCTGCCCATTTTTGGATTGGGTTGTTTGTTTCTTTTGATATTGAGCTACATGAGCTGCTTGTAAATTTTGGAGATTAATCCTTTGTCAGTTGCGTCATTTGCAAATATTTTCTCCCATTAAGAGGGTTGTCTTTTCATCTTGTTTATGGTTTCCTTTGCTGCTGTGCAAAAGCTTTTCAATTTCATTAGGTCCCATTTGTTTATTTTTGTTATTATTTCCATTTCTCTAGGAGGTGGGTCAAAAAGGATCTTGCTCTGACTTATGTCATACAGTGTTCTCCTCTGTTTTCCTCTAAGACTTTCATAGTGTCTGGCCTTACATTTAGGTCTTTAGTTCATTTTCAGTTTATGTTTCTGTATGGTGTTAGTGAGTGTTCTGATTTCATTCTTTTCCATGTAGCTGTCCAGTTTTCCCAGCACCACTTATTGAAGAGGCTGTCTTTTCTCCATTGTATACTCTTGCTTCCTATATGAAAAATAAGGTGACCATATGTACATGGGTTTATCTCTGGGCTTTCTCTCCTGTTCCATTGATCTATATTTCTGTTTTTCTGCCAGTACCATACTGTCTTCATTACTGTAGCTTTGTAGTATAGTCTGAAGTCCAGAAGACTGATTCCTCCAGCTCCGTTTTTCTTTCTCAACATTGCTTTGGCTACTCGGGGTCCTTTGTGTTTCCATACAAATTGTGAAACTTCTTTGCTCTAGCTCTGTGAAAAATGCCATTGATAGCTTGACAGGGATTGCGTTGAATCTGTAGATTGCTTTGGGTAGTAGAGTCATTTTCACAATGTTGATTCTTCCAGTCCAAGAACATGGTATATCTCTCCATCTGTTTGTATCATCTTTAATTTCTTTCATCAGTGTCTTATAGTTTTCTGCATACAGGTCTTTTGTCTCCTTAGGTAGGTTTACTCCTAGGTATTTTATTCTTCTTGTTGTAATGGTAAATGGGAGTGCTTCCTTAATTTCTCTTTCAGATTTTTCATCATCAGTGTACAGGAATACAAGAGATTTCTGTGTATTCATTTGGTATCCTGCTACTTTACCAAATTCATTGATTAGCTCTAGTAGTTTTCTCATAGATCTTTAGTATTCTCTATGTATATTATCAAGTCATCTGCAAACAGTGACAGCTTTACTTCTTCTTTTCCAATTTGGATTCCTTTTATTTTCTTTTTCTTCTCTGACTGCTATGGCTAAAACTTCCAAAACTATGTTGAATAATAGTGGTGAGAGTGGACAACCTTGCCTTGTTCCTGATCTTAGAGGAAATGGTTTCAGTTTTTCACCATTGAGAATGATGTTGGCTGTGGGTTTGTCATATATGGCCTTTATTATGTTGAGGTAAGTTCCCTCTATGCCTACTTTCTGGAGGTTTTTTTTTATCATAAATGGGTGTTGAATTTTGTCAAAAGCTTTTTTTTGCATCTATTGAGATGATCATATGGTTTTTCTCCTTCAATTTGTTAATATGACGTATCACATTGATTGATTTGTTTATATTGAAGAATCCTTGCATTCCTGGGGTAAACCCCACTTGATCATGGTGTATGATCCTTTTAATGTGCTGTTGGATTCTGTTTGCTAGTATTTTGTTGAGGGTTTTTGCATCTATGTTCATCAGTGATATTGGTCTGTAGTTTTCTTTCTTTGTGACATTTTTCTCTGGTTTTGGTATCAGGGTGATGGTGGCCTCGAGAATGAGTTTGGGAGTGTTCTTCCCTCTGCTATAATTTGGAAAAGTTTGAGAAGGATAGGTGTTAGCTCTTCTCTAAATGTTTGACAGAACTCGCATGTGAAGCAATCTGGTCCTGGGCTTTTGTTTGTTCCAAGATTTTTAATCAGTCTCAATTTCAGTGCTTGTGATTAGTCTGTTTATATTTTCTATTTCTTCCTGGTTCAGTCTCGGAAGGTTGTGCTTTTCTAAGAATATGTCCATTTCTTCTAGGGTGTCCATTTTATCGACATATAGTTGCTTGTAGTAATCTCTCACGATCCTTTGTATTTCTGCAGTGTCAGTTGTTACTTCTCCTTTTTCATTTCTAATTCTATTGATTTGAGTCTTCTCCCTTTTTTTCTTGATGAGTCTGGCTAATGGTTTGTCAATTTTGTTTAGCTTCTCAAAGAACCAGCTTTTAGTTTTATTGATCTTTGCTATCGTTTCCTTCATTTCTTTTTCATTTATTTCTGATCTGAACTTTATGATTTCTTTCCTTCTGCTAACTTTGGGGATTTTTTGTTCTTCTTTCTCTAATTGCTTTAAGTGTAAGGTTAGGTAGTTTATTTGAGTTGTTTCTTGAGGTAGGACTGTACTGCTATAAACTTCCCTCTGAGAACTGCTTTTGCTGCATCCCATAGGGTTTGGCTCATTGTATTTTCATTGTCATTTGTTTCTAGGTATTTTTTGATTTCCTCTCTGATTTCTTCAGTGTTCTCTTGCGTTATTAAGTAGTGTATTGTTTAGCCTCCATGTGTTGGTATTTTTTACAGATTTTTTCCTGTAATTGATATCTAGTCTCAAAGCATTGTTGTCAGAAAAGATACTTGATACGAGTTCAATTTTCTAAAAGTTGCCAAGGCTTGATTTGTGACCCAAGATATGATCTATCCTGGAGAATGTTCCATGAGCACTTGAGAAGAAAGTGTATTCTGTTGTTTTTGAATGGAATGTCCTTTAAATATCAATTAAGTCCATATTGTTTAATGTATCATTTAAAGCTTGTTTTTCCTTATTTATTTTCATTTTGGATGATCTGTCCATTGGTGAAAGTGGGGTGTTAAACTCCCCTACTATGACTGTGTTACTGTCAGTTTCCCCTTTTACGGCTGTTAGCATTTGCCTTATGTATTGAGGTCCTCTTATGTTGGGTGCATACATATTTACAATTGCTATATCTTCTTCTTGGATTGTTCCCTTGATCATTATGTAGTGTCCTTCTTTGGCTCTTGTAATGATCTTCATTTTAAAGTCTATTTTGTCTGATATGAGAATTGCTACTGCAGCTTTCTTTTGATTTCCATTTGTGTAGAATACCTTTTTCCAACCCCTTACTTTCAGTCTGTATGTGTCCCTAGGTCTGAAGTGGGTCTCTTGTAGACAGCATATATATGGGTCTTGTTTCTGTATCCATTTAGCCAGTCTATGTCTTTTTGTTGGAGCATTTAATCCATTTCCATTTAAGGTAATTATCGATATGGATGTTCCTATTACCATTTTCTTAATTGTTTTGGGTTTGTTATGGTAGGTGTTTTTCTCCTCTTGTGTTTCCTGCCTAGAGAAGTTCCTTTAGCATTTGTTGTAAATCTGGTATGGTGGTGCTGAATTCTCTTAGCTTTTGCTTGTCTGTAAAGGTTTTAATTTTTCTGTCAAATCTCAATGAGATCCTTGCTGGGTAGAGTAATCTTGGTTGCAGGTTTTTCCCTTTCATCACTTTAAATATGTCTTGCCGCTCCCTTCTGGCTTACAGAGTTTCTGCTGAAAGATCAGCTGTTAACCTTATGGGGATTCCCTTGTATTTTATTGGTTGTTTTTCCCTTGCTGCTTTTAATATTTTTTCTTTGTATTTAATTTTTGATAGTTTGATTAATATGTGTCTTGGCGTGTTTCTCCCTGGATTTATTCTGTATGGGACTCTCTGTGCTTCCTGGACTTGACTATTTCCTTTCCCATATTAGGGAAGTTTTCAACTATAATCTCTTCAAATATTTTCTCAGTCTCTTTCTTTTTCTCTTTTTCTTTTGGAACCCTTATAATTTGAATGTTGATGCATTTAATGTTGTCCCAGAGGTCTCTAAGACTGTCCTCAATTATTTTCATTCTCTTGTCTTTATTCTGCTCTGCAGTAGTTATTTCCATTATTTTATCTTCCTGGTCACTTATCCGTTCTGCCTCAGTTATTCTGCTATTGATTCCTTCTAGAGGATTTTAAATTTCATTTATTGTGCTTTTTATCATTGTTTGTTTGCTCTTTAGTTTTTCTAGGTCCTTTTTAAACGTTTTTATTTTATTTTCTCCATTCTATTTCCAAGATTTTGGATCACCTTTACTATCATTACTCTGAATTCTTTTTCATATAGACTGCCTGTTTTCTCTTCATTTGTTTGGTCTAGTGGGTTTTTACCTTGCTCCTTCATCTGTTGTGTTTCTCTGCCTTCTCTTTTGCCTAACTTGCTGTGTTTGGGGTCTCTTTTCACAGCCTGCAGGTTCGTAATTCCCGTTGTTTTTGGTGTCTGCCCCCAGTGGCTAAGGTTGGTTCAGTGGGTTGTGTAGGCTTCCTGGTGGAGGGGACTAGTGCCTGTGTTCTGGTGGATGAGGCTGGATCTTGTCTTTCTGGTGGGCAAGACCACGTCCAGTGGTGTGTTTTTGGGTGTCTGTGGCCTTGCTATGATTTTAGGCATCCTCTCTGCTAATGGGTGTGGTTGTGTTCCTGTCTTGCTAGTTGTTTGACATATAGTGTCCAGTACTGTAGCTTGCTGGTTGTTGAGTGCAACTGGGTTTTAGCATTGAGATGGAGATCTCCTGGAGATCTTTCGGTGTTTGATATTACATGTGGCCAGGAGGACTCTGGTGGACCAATGTTCTGAACTCGGCTCTCCAACCTCAGAGGCACAGTTCTGACACCCGGCCCAAGCACCAAGACCCTGTCAGCCACACAGCTCAGAAGAAAATGGAGAAAGAAAGAGAGAGAGAGAGAGAGAGAGAGAGAGAGAGAGAGAGAGAAAGGAAGGAAGGAAGGATGGAAGGAAGGAAGGAAGGATGGAAGGAAGGAAGAAAGGAAAGAAAGAAAGAAAGAATGAAAGAAAGAAAAAATAAAGTTATAGTAAAAAATTTTTTTAACTATTAAAAATTTAAAAAATTATAAATAAAAAAAAGGGAAGAAAGAAAGAAGAGAGCAACCAAACCCAAAATCAAATTCACCAATGAAAACAAGTGCTAAAAACTATACTAAAAAAGAGGACAGACAGAACCCTAGGACAAGTGATCAAAGCAAAGCTATACAGACAAAATCACACAAAGCAGCATACACATACACACTCACAAAAAGAGAAAAAGGAAAAATATATATCTATATATATAAAAAAAAGAAGAGTCATCAAATCAATAAACAAATCTACCAATGATAACAAACTCTAAATACTAAACTAAGATAAACATAAAACCAGAAACAAATTAGATGCAGAAAGCAAACCCCAAGTCTACAGTTGCTCCCAAAATCCACTGCCTCAATTTTGGTATGATTCGTTGTCTATTCAGGTATTCTGGAGATGCAGGGTACATCGAGTTGATTGTGGAGATTTAGTCAGCTGCTCCTGAGGCTGCTGGGGGAAGTTTCCCTTTCTCTTCTTTGTTCGCACGGCTCCTGGCGTTCAACTTTGGATTTGGCCCTGGCTCTGCGTGTAGGTCGCCTGAGGGTGTCTGTTCCCTTTTGAGAAGTCTGAGGTCTTCTGCCAGCGTCCAGTAGGTGTTCTGTAGGAGTTGTTCCACTTGTAGATGTATTTCTGATGTATCTGTGGGGAGGAAGTTGATATCCACGTCTTACTCCTCCACCATCTTGAAGGTCTCTGTTATTGTATCTTCCATGTGGGGGCCACGTAACTTATCTCTTTAGTTAATAGATCTTCAGACTGAGAGGAATCACTTACAAAGAGTTGCACCTGTGAAACAGTACCTGAGGCATCGAATCTGCAGCTGGGCTGATTTAGACAGTAAGATCCCAGACCTTGACTTGAGCCTTTTTCTATGGTGGGATGAAGCTTTGGGGCAGTCTTAGGAGAGGATGAGTGTATTTTCCACATGGAGAGAGATGAACTGTTGTAGCCAGAGGGGAGACTACAGCACTTGCTCCAAATGGTCACCATGAATCGCTTTCCTCCTTGTATGTATATGATGCTCCCCTACCAAGAAGTGGAATCTTGGGGAGGTTCATTATGCAGTGATAACCAGTACACCACACAGCAGAGTACTCTGGAATGTGAACAAATTCTCTGTGGGAATTTGAGGGGGTGGTCCCTAGGTTTTTACTACCCAGAAATGCAAGCACATGACTCCATGAGAAATAGGTCTCTAAATCTCTCTGGACCAATACACTATCTCTAGTTTCTAAGGCATATTTGCTATTCAGTCATCCTTTAACCAAGTTTGCCAGTATTCTTTGCTCAGAAAGCCCAGAATGTGCAGAAACATAAAAATATTCATGGAGGGGCTTCCCTGGTGGCACAGTGGTTGAGAGTCCGCCTGCCGATGCAGGGGACACGGGTTCGTGCCCCGGTCCGGGAAGATCCCACATGCCGCAGAGCAGCTGGGCCCGTGAGCCATGGCCACTGAGCCTGCATGTCCTGTGCTCCGCAACAGGAGAGGTCACAACAGTGAGAGGCCCGCGAACCGCAAAATAAATAAATAAATAAATAAATAAATAAAATTATATATATATATATATATACACATATATATGAATTATCTCTCAGTGCTACCCTGGAACTCATCATCACCCAAAATCTCTCTACCACCAAAATCATTAAATCATGTTCTTACTAACTCCTTTCGATCTAGCTAAAGGCTTGACTCCTCAGATAACAAAAGTTCTTCAACCTTTTTAGGATCTCTGTTCTACTGACCCTTCTATTTCCTCCCAATCCATCAGTTTTCTTTTTTAAACCCCTCCTTTCCAAACTTGAATTCCATGGTACATCATTTCAATAACACATTTGCCAGTGCCCTAAACTCTCCTTTTTATGTTTATATCAGCAGCTGCTAACAAAATGCCAATGTTACCTGAACCCAACTATTTTTTTTCTTTATGTCTGAGCCCAAATAAATGAGTATTGTTGGAGAAAGTGACACATAGAGCAGATGGCATCATTGTGAAATCATGACACCAAAACCAATGTGTCCTTGACACATCTCTGCAAGACTCCTACATGCATTTAGATCACTTCTTTCTCCCACCTTTCTAGTGAATATTTCAAACTCTCATTTCTCACTTCACAAAGAAAATAAAAGCCACAAGACAGGAGCTCCCACGATGAACTATGCACAAGACAGGAGCTCCCACGATGAACTATGTTCATCTATGTTCATCCTCTCTTCTCTTCGTTCTGTTAGAGTAGAATTAGCCCTTCTCCTTTCTAAGACCAATTGCTCCAATTATTACACTGGCTTTTTCAGGAACCTGAAACTTTATCTCTCCGTCCTTTCTCCTTTATATTCAGCATTTCCTCCTACTTGAACCTTTCCCATTGGGATACCTATATAGATATATAGATATAGATATATGTATATATATATAGTGTCAAGTTTCTCCCATCTACAAAGTAAAAAAGAAACCCTCCTCATAGTTCCTCACCAGCCTTCCTACATTTACTCTTCCTGTCCTCCCAATCTAGTCTCCACCTTGCAGCCTTTGTGATCTTTTCAAACTAGACCATGGTCACCCCTACCAACCCTACCCCACCTAAAACTCTTCAGACCCAAACCTACATATGCCTTATAAAGCCATGCTGGCCTGACCTGTGCCAACTTTTCAGGCTTAATTTTGCACCTGTCTCCTCCCTCACTCTCATACCACATTTTCACTGCTCTTCTTTCAGTTCATCAAATGTGCCACTCCCCTCTGTCCCCAGCACCCTTGTACATGCTGTTCCAGTTACCAGTTGTATATGTCTTTCTATACACCTCTCCCCATCCCTCACCAGCTCACCTAGTTCAGAAATCATCTCACTCAGGGAAGACTTCCCAGAACCCCCAAATCAGTAAACTCTCTTTCAGTGTAATTATCTCTGAAATACACTTATCTTTGCAATTATTTGATTAATAGCTATGTCCCTCCACCAGACAATAAACTCCATTAGAAAAGAAAAAAATCCAGTATTATCCCCTGAAGGTCAGCCAATCGCAGGCAAAGGCACTGAATATCTTTCTGATGAATGAAAAAATGAGGGAATTAAGACTGGCACAGGGCTCCCCTGGTGGCGCAGTGGTTGGGAGTCCGCCTGCTGATGCAGGGGACGCCGGTTTGTACCCCGGTCCGGGAAGATCCCACATGCCGCGGAGTGGCTGGGCCCGTGAGCCATGGCTGCTGAGCCTGCGCATCCGGAGCCTGTGCTCCACAACGGGAGAGGCCGCAACAGTGAGAGGCCCGCGTACCGCAAAAAATAAAAAATTTTAAAAAAAATTTAAGAAAAAAGACTGGCACAGAAGTACCTCTTATCCACCCAGCTCCCATAATCTTAACTAGAGTCTCTATTTGTGAAGAAGACAAATCTCGGTTTTCTAAGGAAGAAGTTGTTATAGCCACATCACTGGTGTTCAGTTTCTAAAAAAACTAGATTATATGCTAAAGGAAGAAGCAGGGCTAGAGATGTAGTGCTGCCTTCTGTTCATCCTCTGACCATCTTGCTAATCCCCCAAAGGAGGCAACTCACCACAAGGCAAGGTAGTCATCTCCATTTCTATTTTTTTTGGCATGTTTGTTGAATGACATTTCGATTACAGCCCTCTTGCCCCTGATTGCAGGCGTCATTTGAGCCCAAGAGAACTCAGTCTTAATCCTGTCCAGAAAACACAATATCATAGCCCAGTTTGGTGGTTGAATATACCAGATGGGTACACATGGCCAAGACACTGCAGAGTTATGAACTCTATGGGGCCTATATGCTTGCTGAAGAAAACTCTATGAGATTTAAGCTTTTGGACAAGATGCCCATAAGAGTTGAGTTTTTAGATATACTTTTATGGGATCTTATTTGCAAGCTGCTTCTTCACCATTGGCATAGAATCAACCATTCTGGGAAGAACTTCTACAGGAAGGACACGTGCTTCTCATTTTCAAGTAGACTCCTTAGAATACCTTGGGTTGAGCCAATCATTAGGTACCTAAAGAATTTTAGAACATTAAATTTAATGGCTGCAAATAGTAACAACAAAAATAGTAACAATACTCATTATGAATTTTCTCCTAGATGCTGGTACTTCATATGATCTTCACAGCAATCCTATGAGATAGGAAACACCTTAACCATTTTATATATGAGGAAATTGAAACTTGGGAAGGTTTTTTGCCCAAGGTTCCTCAGCTTGTAGGTGAGAAAGCCAGATTTCAAGCCCAGATTTGTCTGAATCAATAACTCTCGAGTTTTCTAGAGATAACACCATGAAGATACCTGAAGTAATGCAGAGACTATGAATTCCAGCAGGTGCTGTATTTCTCCATTGTTTAATCATCTACCTCTCGCATTCTTATTTCAGATCCTCAGGTCTTTCCCTCTCTCATCCCAAATCCACTGTCACTTGACTGAAGAAATACAAAGTATAATAAGATATCCTAGATAGATGATGATCTGCCTGGGTTTCCTAAAGGAAGAATTCCCTGAACTTCACCCTTATCCACACTGAGCTAAAAGGCCCTCTGTTGAGTTTCAAAGCACCTAGAGTTTACTCCTATCATGACACACACTAGGTTGTAATATTTACCAGTTTGTGGTTCTCTGCCCCAGAGCTTCTGAATGGGATGAGTAAAGTTGTAGTCACATTTGCATCTCAAGCCTTCAGCACTGTGTCTGGCATAGAGGTGGTGTTCAAATATGCTTTTTGGACTAAACTGCATCGGGATACTTCCTTACTTCTCCCCAGATCTTTAAGAATAAACACCATATATTTTAAAGTAAAAAATTAAAAATTGAAAAATATGTAGAAAAAAGTCTGCAGGGATGAAGTTCCTGCCTAAGACAGGCTTAATGAGAACAACAGAGAATGTACTCCTGACTCCACATCACCAGGATAACAAGCATCAAGTAGCAAGCAACAGTGCAGGAGTGCTGGAAGAATTATATGTGTGGAAAGAGACTCTGTGTGAAACATAGTGCAAAGGGAACGACCAAAAGCTGAGAATGGACATGGAGAGAAAACCTTCTGGCAAACCAGTCTCCACACTAAACACAAAGTATCCCTAGAGGAATCTTAAGTCTATAGTTCTTTATGGGTAACCACAGCAACAATAAGATTCCCCAATCTCAGCTCAATTCATAACTATATTGACTCAGTAATTCACATTAAATCTTAGCAGAGAGAAGTGTATTTATTTCTGCACACAAAACACATACTTTAGTGTCTACTGTCCTACAGAAGGTATCCAGCTTTCAACAGAATATTACAAAGTATACAAAAATAAAGCAAGGAAAAAGCAACACATTGTCAAGAGTCAATCAACAGAACCAGACTTGGATAGGACACACATGTTGAAACTGTAAGTTAGGAATTTTTAAATAACTATAATTAATATGTTAAATGTTCTAAGGGAAAGGGAGACAGCATGCAGAATCAGACAAGTAATTTCAGCAGCTAGATGGCAACTACAAAGGAGATTCAAGTAGAAATAAAAGACACAGAGAGACAAAGGATGCCACTGAGCGGTTTCATCAGTAGATTTGACACAGTCAAGGAAAGAATCAGTAAACCTGAATATAGTTCAATATAAATTAACCAAATAGAAAGACAAGAGAAAAGAAGAGTGAAAAAAGCAGAATGGAATATCCAGAGGATGTAGGACAATGACAAATATCTATGAAATGCTTAATTCGAATCCTGCAAGAATAGAGAAGGAATATGGCAGAAGAAACATCTGAAGATATAACGACCAAAAATTTTCCAAAATGAATGATAATATATCAAACTGCAGATCCAAGAAACACAAAGAACATCAAGGAGGATACACACAATTACAAAACAAACAAACCCTAGACATATCCTACTCAAACTGCTAAAAAACAAAGAAAGGAGAAGAAAATTTTGAAGGCAGACAAAAATAAAAGATGCATTAGTACTGATATAAATAAATGACTGAATAAATAAGTCACCAAGGGAAAAGAGACAAATCTCCCTTGCAGAAGAATTCCAAATAAAACATGCAGATACTCCACCCTCAAGGAAGTGGAGCATAACTCCCCACTCCTTAAGCCTGAGCTGTGCACACTCACTTGCTTCTAAAGAGGACAGAAAGAGGGATTTCCTTGGTGGTGCAGTGGTTAAGAATCCACCTGCCAATGCAGGGGACACGGGTTCGAGCCCTGGTCTGGGAAGAACCTACATGCCACAGGTTCACCACAACTACTAATCCCGTGCACCACAACTACTGAGCCTGCACTCTAGAGCCCGCAAGCTACAACTTCTGAGCCTGTGTCCCACAACTACGGAAGCCCTTGCGCCTAGAGCCGTGCTCTGCAACAAGAGAAGCCACCACAATGAGAAACCTGCGCACTGCAACGAAGAGTAGAGGCTGCTTGCCGCAACTAGAGAAAGCCCGTGTGCAGCAACGAAGACCCAACACAGCCATAAATAAATTAATTAAAATTTTTTAAAATTAATAAACATGAGAAAACTGTCAGACAGATCCAAACTGAGGAAATACTAAAAACACCTCACCAGTACCCTTCAAAACTATCAAGGTCATCTAACACAAAGAAAGTCTGAAAAACTCTCACAGCCAAGAGGAGTATAAGGAATGCAGTATTCTGGATGTGATCCTAGAACACAAAAAGGAACATAGGTAAAACTTAAGAAAATCTGAACCAAATATGGGCTCAAGTTAATAATAATTTAGCAATACTCGGTCATTAATTGTAACATGTACCATACTAATATAAATTAATAATAGAGGAAAGTGGGTATGGTGTGTATTGTAACTATCTTCATAATTTTTCTGTAAATCTGAAACTGATCTAAAAACATTTATTAAAAACAAGACAAAACTAAAGACACACTGCATACAGAGGAACAAAGTTAAGAACAAACTTCTCATTGAAAATCATGAAAGCCAGTAAAAAAAATGGGGTGACATGTTTAAAGCAAAGATTTTTTTAAGTCAACCCAGAATTCCATACCCAGCAAAACATGTTTTTATGAAGGAAATATAAAGATTTTCAAAAAATCCAGAGAACTCATCCCCAGTAGAGCTACACTATAAGAAATACTCAAGAAGTTCTCCAGGCAGAAGGACTACAATATCAGACAGAAAGTTGGATTTACACAAACAAATGAAGAATGCTAGAAAGAGAATGAATAAAGGTTTTTTTGTTAAGTGTATTTTCTTATTATTAAGTGTTATAAGAGATCATTGACTGTGCAAAGCAAAAATGGTAGCAGTTTATTGTGTGCTTATATCATAGAAAAATTTAAATGTATAGCACAAGGTATGGGATGGAAGAATTGTGAATATACTGTTGTAAGGTCCTTACACTACATGTGAAGCAATATAATACTATTTGAAGATAAATTCAGGTTAATTAAAGATGCATGTTGTAACCCTAGGAAAATCACAAAAAAAGTAAAAATAAGAATGAGGTATAAATAACAAGCCAATACTGAAGATAAAATTAAGTGATAAAAAAATTAAAATATCCCCCCCAAAAGTTGAAAAGGGCAAAAGTAAAGAACAGATAGAACAAATAGGAAACAGCAAACAAGTGGGAAAATTTTAATCCAACCATATTAATAATAACAGTAAATGTAAACAATCTCAGTATACTAATTAAAAGACAGAGATTGTCAGGTTGGATTTAAAAAGCAAGACTCAAATATATGCTGTCTACTAGAAACTCACTTTGATATAAAGTCACAGTTAAGTTTAAAGTAAAAGAATAGAAAATATATACCATACAACCAATAACCAGAAGAAAAGCTGGCATACTCACATTAATACAAAATGAAGTATTCTTCAAAAGGAATATTACCAGGGAAAAAGAGGAAAATAATCCCTTGACAAACAGACAAATTCTCCAAGAAGATATCAGAATCCTCAATACATGTTCATTTAACAACAGAGCTTCAAAATTCTTGAAGCAAAAATTAATGGAACAAAAATGAGAAATAGAGTAATCCACAATTGTAGAGATTTCAGCATTCCTCTTTCTATAATTAATAGAACAATGTAGACTGAATTCCTGATCAGTACTATCAACCAACTTGACCTAAGTAACATCTGTATAATATTACACCCAACAACAGAACACATATTCTTTTCAAGTGTACTTGTGATATTCACTAAGATAGATCATATTCTATTCCATAAAACAAACTTTACCAATTTTTTAAAAAAATAAATCATACTAAGAGTGTGACCATACTGAAGTTAAATTAGAAATCAGTAACAGAAAGGTATCTGAAAATCCCCAATATTTGGAAATTAAGTCACTTCTAAATAATGCAAGAGTCAAAGAGAAAGTCTCAAGGTCAATTTTAAAATATTTTGAACTGAATGAAAATTAAAAACTGGAGTATAAAAATTTGTGGGAGGCACCTAAAGCAGTGATTAGAGGAAAATGTTAACATTAAATCCTTATATAAACATAGTCACAAATATTAGTAAATTTAAGGTAGCAATATATAAAGATACATTTTAAAAGATCCTACAAGTAGGATTTATTTCAGAAATGCAAGGCTGGCTCAGTACTCAAATACCAATCCGTATAATTCACCATATTATAAAGCAGAGAAGAAAATAATATGATCATCTTAATGGTGACACAAAGTGCGTTTTACACCTTTCAACAACCATTTATCATTGAAACTCAGCAAACTGGGAACAGAAGAGAACTTCCTTAACCTGATTGAGGGCATCTACAAAAATTCTACAGATAACATACTTAACAGTAAAAGACTGAAAACTTTTCTCAAATGGTCAAGAACAAGGCAAGAAGGTCCTCTCTCACTACTCATATTCAACATCACACTGTAAATTCTAGCTGATGCAATAAGGAAAGAAAAAGAAATAAAAGAAAGGCATATGGGTTGGAAAGGAAGAAGTGAAGCTTTCTCTATTTATAGATCAAAGGTTTTTCTAAGGAGATACATGGGATCTACACACACACACATGCAAAATGCTCCTAGAACTAATAAGTGAGTTTAGCAAGGTCGTAGGCTAAAAAGTCAATGCAAAAAATCAACTGTATTTCTATATAGCAGCAATATAGAAATACAACTGTTAGTGGAATTCAAAATATATAATCTGTGCCATTTACAGCACCAAAAAAAATGCTTAGTTATAAACAACGAAATACATACAGAATATATATGCTATAAAATTTAAAACACTGATAGAAAAAAAGTAAAGTCTGAGATAAGTAGAGATATATCAAGTTCATAACTGAAAGATTCAATATAGTTAAGATGTCAATTCTCCCCAAATTGATCTATAGATTCCATGCAAATGCGATCAGTATCTCAATAGAAATTTTTTTTTATAAATATCAAACAGAGTAGCCAAAACAATTTTGGGATAAAAAAAGAACAAAGTTGGAGGACTCACGCTACCTGTTCTCCAGATTTATTATAAAGCTGCAGTAAAAAGAACACATGTTCCGTGTGTGGATAGGCACATAGATCAATGAAACAGAACAGATTCCAGAAAAAACATATGCAAATATAGCCAACTGATTTTTGACAAATTTGCAAAGGTGATTCCAAGGATAAAGAATAGTCTTTTTAACAAATTGCATTAGAATATGTATACATAAAAAAGAAACTCAACCCCAACACTGCCCTCTATGCAAAAAATAACTCAAAGTTGATCACAAACCTAATGTAAAACATAAAACTAGAAAATTCCTAGAAGAAAACAGGATAAATCAATGTGGCCTTGTGTTAACCAATGAATTCTTAGATATAATATCAAAAGACAATCTATAAAAGAAAATATTTATTGTATTGTGCTTTATCAAAATTAAGGACTTTTATTCCGTAAAAGATACCATAAGGAAATCAAAAGACAAGTCAAATATTGAGAGAAAATATTTACAATTAGCATATCTGACAAATGATTGTATCTAGAAGATATAAAAAACCTTCAATGCTTAACAGTGAGAAAATAACTCAGTTTAAAAACAGATAAAAGATTTGAACAGACACTTCACCAGTAAAACAAACAGATGGCAGATAAGCACATGAAAAGATGCTCAATATCATTAATCATTAGGGAAATGTAAATTAGAATCACAATGAGCTATTACTACTTACCTACTACAATGATTTAAATTAAAGAAACAAACTGACAATGCCAAGAGATGGTAAGGATGCAGAGGATCTGGAACTCTCATACTTTGCCAATGAGAACAAATTGGTATAGCCTCTTTGGAAAACAATTTAGCCCTTTCTTGTAAAGTTAAACCTATATTTACTATATATGACCCAGGAATCTCACTCCCAGGATTCTACCTAAGAGAGGTAAAAACCTGTGTCTACACAGAAAGCCTGTATGCAAACGTTTATGGCTGCTTAATTCATAATCACGGAAAACTGGAAACAGCACAATGTCCTACAGGTGAATAAACTATAGTGCATCCATACAATGGGATACTACTCAAAAATAAAAAGGAATAATCCAGTGATACATGAACATCATGGATGAATCTCAAATGAATTTTGCTAAGTGACAGAAGTCAGACCCAAAAGACCACATACTATAGATTTCTTTTATGTGATGTTCAGGAAAAGGCAAAACTTTAAGATGGAGAAAGGTCAGTGGTTGCCAGGGGTTGGAGGTGAAGAGGAAAACTGACTACAGAAGACATTTTTTGAAGCGGTGGAATACTCTGTTGATTATGGTGGCAGATAAACAACTCTATGCTTTTGTCAAAACTGTACACCACAAAGAGTGAATTTTATAGTATGCAAATTTTAAAGTAAAACAAATATAAAAAGTCTTTCATTCATAGGAGAAGATAGAATTGAAGAAAAACTGTCCATCCTCTATAAACCTGGTCACCTACAGAAGCAATCCTGCCTCCAAGAAAAATCACTGCCCTACCAAGTCATCCAAGGCCACCAGGGCCTCAGGCAAGCCATTTAGCTCTGCCCTTCACAAAGCATTTTGGGGGGAAAAGTGCATTTTAAAATAGAATAATCAAATCAGATATATCCTAACACTCCCTCACCATGTACTAGGGCCCTGATAACAGACCAGCACAGCAGAATATTTGAGTAAATGTAACTCTTTTCCTCGTCAACAAACCGAGGGCTGGAAAGCCTATAAATGTGCTATTTCAGCTGTTTTAAGCAGCTTATCGTGATTTTCTGAGAGTCTGGCCTCAAGACTCTGGAACCCTTCTTAATAACATTTAATGCTACCATTATGTAATTGAATCCATTTTGTCAGTGTAGTGGGAATATCATTAAACTGTAATTCATTTCACTGTCTTCTAGCTTTCAGACCCTCAAGTCCCAGAGTCCAGAACACCAAGAACTTGAAGCAGGGAGTGATTCTAATCCTTTCCCCTCCCACCCCCCTCCTGGGGCAGGATAAGTTTTTCCACACTACAGTGTTATCCATTTCATTATCACCAAGACTGTGAGATGCTTCAGGTTCGCAGAGAGATCTGCAGGCCTCCTCCTCATCTGTCAATGCCTTAAGCTCCCTGATACTGAGTGACACCCCTTGATTCGCTGAGTCTCACTCTGGGCCCAGAGCATTTTTGGAAATACAATCATATCAGGAGATGGTACTTTTTACATCGGTTGCCCCCTCGACATCAAGTACCTGGCACCTCGCCACCTAACACACAAGTAGCCACATTATTATTGAAACCACATGTTCATTAGCAAGGTTGGCACCAACTCAGCCCCCACTGTCCGAAGTTAATGTTATATTCCATTAGAGTCCAGACAAGGGGACAGTGTAGGATACAGTTTGGGCATGAGAACAAACAGTCTGGTTTGACGAAATCTGAGTCTTCAACTGTTAGAAATACGATCTGGTTTCTATCTCGATGTATGTCTGCACTGATGTTTCAGAGAGGAACATGTTTTGAAAGAAAATACCATTCTTTCAGTGTTATCTTTGCAAAATTGTATTTAATTCTTTCCACCACTTGCAGGGACAACCAGAGTCCACCGGCTTCTTGCTGTGCTAATCACTTCATCCCTGGAGATTCATGTAAAGTGTTTCACTTAATGTAAAGGAGTGACTCAGAACCATTGCTTTCAATTAAGAAAGCCTGAGAGAGTTCTGGGAACAGTGCTCTCTTCTTTTAGAAGTAAAGAGGAGGAGGGGTGCTGGGACAGAGAGGGAGGGAAAGAAAGAAGAGAGAAGAAAAAAATATAAGCAGAAAAATGACTTGTGCACTCAAAATGAAATCATCAATTCCTACACTATTTTCATAAAATTTAATTCAGATCATACAAGCTCTCAACCTTTCAGACATTACTGATGTGCCATGGGTATTTACTCTTTTGCTCCATCTTGATAGAAAGACATGCTGGATTTTATAAAACTTTTATTACTATTGTTTATTTCCATGTGTGCATCTCACACAGGATTCTCCTATATCCCTTAAGAAGCAAACCCTCTTTTTGCATATGTGTTCAATATCTCTACCAAAAGCATTTATCTAAACCCATTAGTTATAACTCCTCTACAAAAGAGTTTCTTTCAGCACTGCGTACATTCAAGTCCCTTCTTTATATGCGGCAATCATAAAGCAGAATTTTAAAAATTTAGAAACCTATATTCTGGGAAATGGATAAAATATTTTTATGTTTGCTGCTGAAATAATGGCATTGAAGACCAGGGTTTTTCCTCGCAGGTGATCCATGAGGTATCATAATCCTTCTTAGTATGGCTAGGTCTATTATAATAAAATATTTTCCAGAAATCTGAGGATGACCTAACCTCATCAGTTTCTCCCCAAAGGAGCCATATTCCAACCAAAAGTAAACAGTACTCTTAGATCAGTGCAAAACTATCAGTCAATAAACTACACTGGTGAGCAGACCATCCTACCAGGTTTCTTGACAGATAATTATTTGGGCTTCCTGAGAAGATGGATCTGGGCCAGTGCTATATTGCCCCAAAGCAATAGCAGGTATGGAGGCCCCAATAAAGCAAGAACACTACATCATGAGAGGAAAAAAAAAAAAAAACTTTGAAAGAACATGATTTTGTTTTACAAAAATTATTAATCACACGGGAAAAATAAGAATAAAAGTCAGAATATTTTATTTATATCTTCTCCTTAATTACAGTGTATTGTTAGTTTTCTTTTTATGTGTGTTGGAGGAGCATAATCTTTATAGTGCTAGAGGCCTTTAAAAGTTTTCCTGAAGCTCTGGTCTGCTTATTGTCCTAATTTAGACCAGAGAGGAAAGGTCCTGAGCATCCGCCCACTTCCATACTTGGTCTTCCCAGAGCTCTAGCATTAAAAAGATCAGTAAAAATTTTAGTGATTCACTCCTGTTTTCTACTTCACACAAATTTAGCTTAAAACCATCTGAAGATAGGGAAAGAGTCTCCTTTTTTCTGTGTAAGCAAAGGGTTAACACTGACAAACAATATTCTAAATGTGTTCATTTATGCATGTGCTTGCATGTCTAGTTGGACCCACTCTGCCCAAGCTCATTTTCCACATGACCTTTTACAAGTAGCTAAGAAAGACATCCATTGTTTCCCTGCATTTAGTGGGTTTAAAAACATAGTCCCCACAACCAAAAAGGCAAATCAGAGAAGGAATGCCTAAAGCAAAGATAAAGTATTTTCCCCCAAGAAAAGCCATGTATCGCATCAGTCACAAGATAGTAGCTGACTTAGAAACTGTACCCATATCTGTGAGATATGTAGTGGATTGAAGAGCTCTAAAATATAACTTGTATGCCTTCTTAGACTCCCATTCAGGTCCTTACACTCTCTTCCTATACCATGTAATTTTTCCTTTCAAGCAGAAATAGAGGTATGTGTCATTCACGTGGGCCTACCTGGCTGAGCTGGCACCAAAGCATACTTTATTTTTTGTATATATACATGTACAATATACTATATTGTACAGATTATTTTTATATATTGTATTATATATGTAGAGAGGTATGAAATATATATATCACCCCAGCTGATAGGAGGCAGGCTGTGATAAGCAGGCACGCTCTGACTTTGCACATAAGCTAATTGTGGTAGCTAGTCTCCAAAGATGACCCCAAACAGACCCACTCTCCCTTGCATGTACATGCTGCTCCTCTCATCAAGAGATGGAGTATATTTCCTCCTTGCCTTGAATGTTGGCTGGCCTGTGACTGCTTTGACCAACAGAAAGTAGAAGAATGTTCTGGGACTTCTGAGCCCAGATATTAAGAAGTTCTGGCAGCTTCTGCTTTTTTTTGGGGGGGGGTCTCTTTTGTCTATTTTTGTCTATTTTTATGGTCTATTCACAACTTAAAAGATAAGCATTTGTTGTTTGTTTTTTGGTTTGGGGTTTTTGTTTTACTGGATGAGTGGAAATTGAACATCCAATAGTTCTCATGCAATATTTGAATGAGCTAAGTAGAAACATCTAAATTAAATTACTTTAAAAATATAAATGATTTGTCAAATAAGAGGGAAAGTATTTGGCATAGTGTTTAGGACTGCAGTGATTCCAAAAAGTGTTTTCAAGAAGTTCTTATATGCTTGGTTAACACTTTCCACACCTAAACTCTAACTTGTGTTTGTTTGGGTTTTTTTGCGGTACGCGGGCCTCTCACTGTTGTGGCCTCTCCCGTTGTGGAGCACAGGCTCCGGGCGTGCAGGCTCAGCGGCCATGGCTCACGGGCCCAGCCGCTCCGCGGCATGTGGGAGCTTCCCGCACCGGGGCACGAACCCACTGCGCCACCAGGGAAGTCCTCTAACTTGTGTTTTAAAAAAAGAGACATTCCCTAATTTTTCTAAAACCATTTATCACAGAAAATTTCAAACATATTCAAATGTAGAATAGTATAAAAAATCCCCAAGTATCTAATACTTAGTTTCAACAACTATCAATTCCCTGACAGTTTTGTTTCACCTGTACCCCAAGCCACTCCCCTATCCCCTGATTATGTGATGCACATCCAAGAAAATATCATTTCACCCATAAATATTTCTAAGGATTTTTTAGATAAAAGATAAAATTTCTTTTTAAAAATAAAAATGCAATACCATTATCATACCTTAAAAATGTTTAACAGTGATTTCTTAGCGGTATCAAATATCTTGTTAATGTTTAGAGGAGTTTTTTTTTTTTAATTGAGATTCAGATAAGGTCCATATATTATTATTGGTTGACATGTTTCTTTAATGTAGGTCTCTTTTCTCCTTTTTTCCATTGCCATTTTTTTTTCTGTTGTTGAGAATATCGGATTGCTTATCCTACAGAGTTTTCTTCAATCCAGGTTTTGCTGACTGCATCCCCATGGCCTCATTGAATATGTTCTGCTGTTCCTTCTGATCCTGTAAGGCTGTAACTAGACCTAGAGACAAATGGATTCAGGTTTAATGTTTTTGGCCAGAATACTTCATAGTGGTAATGTGAAATCTGACCAGGAAGGACATATAATGTCTAATTGTCTCTCTTTTGGTGATGTGAGCAGCTATTGATGATTATTGCCTAAGTTCACTCATTCATTATGGGTTGCAAAAGGATGATGTTTCAATTCTCTTATTTGTCTTATGTATTACCTAGAATTCATCGCCAAGAGAAATTTCTCTTCATCAGTTGCTGGTTTACCCTGAAGTATTTTTAATATAGGAAAGGCAGGATAAATGTTGATATTTCTTTTCTATTCCTCAAAATATTGAATTGGTTCCCTAAGTCTTCCAAAAGTGACCAAAGTGATAGGGGTTTTTTGGTTTCTTTTTTATTGATGTATAGTTGATGTACAATATTATATAAGTTATGGGTATAAAATATAGTGATTCATAACTTTTAAAGGTTATATATACTCTATTTATAGTTATTATAAAATACAAAGTGATGTTTTTAGAACCATTAGAACTCATGGGTTTAAATATATTTATGTATCACAATTCATTGACATTTCTGTCCTTATTAATGCTCAAAATTTAGCCAGTAGGAGCAACTTCCAAACGGTTCCCTTTGCACAGATCCCAGTAATCTTAAAGCTTCCTTGCTTTCTTGTATAACAAGATGTTCCAGACTAAGCTGGTACATTTCCTGACTCAGACCTAGAATCAGTCATTTCTCTATAGTCCTGATTCTTTTTATTGGGAATTGAGATTTAAATAACACAATCTGAATCCTCATTATCACTGGATTGGTAATTGTTTTTATTTCTTTGCATTGAAAAGATGGTGGTATTTTTTTGAGCGTGTTTGGTATTTTTTGAGATAAAATAAATTTCAATTTAAGACTACTGCATTTTTACTTAACCTCCTTCACCTGACATTTGTATTTCCTTTTCCCAGTCAAAAATTCTGGCTCTTAATGACAATCAATCTGCCAGTTAAGTGCTATCGCAATGTAATTTTAATTTGTGATTCTCCTACTATACGTGAGACTAAGTATCTCTTCATATGGCCAAGGGTATTTGCATTTCTTTTTCTGTGAATTGTCTCTATCTCTAACTGATTTTTCAGTAGAGTTATCTTTTACCCTTCTGTTTTTAGGTATTCATTTTATGTGAGGCATACAACCCTTTGTTCATGATATAAATTTCAAATATTTTTCCATGTTTGTCATTTGTCTTTTTGCTTTTCTTATGGTAGATGTTTTTCTGCCATGAAAAATTTCTTTGTATTTATATTATCAAGTGTATCCATCTTTTCTATTATTGTTTCAGATTTTTGAGTTCTAGAAAAGTTTTCTCCACTGTATGTTCTTCTGGTACTTGTAGGGTATCATTTTTTACCTTTAAATCTCAGATACATGTGAAGTTTATCTTGATGTGCAGGGTGAAGAATGAGTGCAATTTTATTTTTTTGCATAAGTCCATCCAGCTTTCCCAACAACACTTTTTAAAAGTCCATCTCTTTCCCTACTGATTTGCATAGGTAATTGATCTATTTCTGGATTTTCTATTCTGATGCATTGATCTGTTTATTCATGTACATAAACCACTGTCTTTTCATTATAAAAGCTTTATAATGTGTTTTATTATCAGCTTTCACTTGCTCCATTCTCTATTTTTGTCCTTTTCCTGACTATTCTTCTTTATTTGTTATTCCAAATGAACTTTTTAATCAACTTGTATAATTGATTATAAAAAATTAAAAACCAGCATTAAATGTGTAAATTAATATAAGGAGGACTGACAACTTTATATGGTTGAATCATTCTGTCCAAGAGCATAGTATTCCTTTCTATTTGTTCACATTTATTTTTGTATTTTGGGGGAAACATTTACAGTTTTCTTCACATAGTTTTTGAATATCTTCTTAAATATACACCTAGGAATTTTATTTCACTTCATTTCATTTCATTTTTTATTTTATTTTATTTTATTGACTAAGTGGAGTCTTCCTTTCCATTATATAAATTGAACAGTTTTTGTTTTTTATGTATAAAACCTACTTATTTTGTATGCTGATCTCATAATCTGACACTCTATGAAATTCTTTTATTATTTATAGTAGCTTCTCAATTGATACCTTTTCTAGACATTCAATCCAATATAATCTATAAGTAAAGATAATTTACTTTTTCCTTTCCAATTCCTTACAGCTAATTGCTTTCTTTCCTCTAATTGCTTTGGCTGATACCTCCGACACAATGCTAAATTGTGGTGGAGATAGTGGGCATCCTTGTCTCGTTCCTTAATCTGCCTTTAGAAGGAAACACACCAGTATTTCTCAACTAAGTAAAAGGCTTTAACACTGAGGTATATTATAATGTTTTAAAAATATCCATGAGTCCTTTTTTATTGGCTGTTTCATAACATGAAAGGACAATGCATTTTGTCAAATGCTTTTTCTGCACCTACAAAGATAATTATAATCTTTTCCTTTCTTCTTTGGATTTCCATTACTGAATGAACTTTGTGTTTCTGGAGTTAATCCCACATGGTAATGATGTATTATTTTTAATATGCTGTTAATATTTTATTTAAAAAATTTTATCACTATTCATATTGAAATTATTCTGTAATTTTCTCTTTTTGGTGCAGCTTTTGACCAGGTTTGGTGATCAATATTATCTCATTTAAAAAATAAATTCGAAAATTTTTCCTCTTTAGTTTCCCTCAACTGTGTGTTTGTCTGTGTTATTTTGTTTTGTTTTGTTTGCTACAGTCTCTTGGTTCCCTATTATATGCATGATTGAAATCAGCCAGTAAATACATCTCCCATTGCTTCCACCTCTCTAGTATCTAACTTGAAATAATGTCATTTTAATCTCAATTTTACCTTTAAGGCAATAAGTGAACTTATTTTACTTATATTAATAATTTCCTAATTATCTCCCAAAGTCTGATTTTTTAATTTTTATTTTATATTGGAGTATCACTGAGTAACAATGTTGTCTTAATTTCAGGTGTACAGCAAAGTGATTCCGTTATACATATACCTGTATCTATTCTTTTTCAAATTCTTTTCCCATTTAGGTTATTACAGAATACTGAGCAGAGTTCCCTGTGCTATACAGTAGTCCTTCTTGGTTACCTTCTTTTTTTTTAACATCTCTATTGGAGTATAATTGCTTTACAATGGTGTGTTAGTTTCTGCTGTAAAACAAAATGAATCAGCTATACATATACATATATCCCCATATCCCCTCCCTCTTGCGTCTCCCTCCCGCCCTCCCGATCCCACCCCTCTAGGTGGACACAAAGCACCAAGCTGATCTCCCTGTGCTCTGCCTCTTCAATAAGTGGTGCTGGGAAAACTGGACAGCTGCATGTAAAAGAATGAAATTAGAACACTCCCTAACACCATACACAAAAATAAACTCAAAATGGATTACAGACCTAAATGTAAGGCCAGACACTATAAAACTCTTAGAGGAAAACATAGGCAGAACACTACAACATAAATCACAGCAAGATCCTTTTCGACCCATCTCCTAGAGAAATGGAAATAATAACAAAAATAAACAAATGGGACCTAATGAAATTGAAAAGCTTTTGCACAGCAAAGGAAACCATAAACAAGACAAAAAGACAACCCTCAGAATGGGAGAAAATATTTGCAAATGAAGCAACTGACAAAGGATTAATCTCCAAAATACACAAGCAGCTCATGCAGCTCAATATCAAAAAAACAAACAACCCAATCCAAAAATGGGCAGAAGACCTAAATAGACATTTCTCCAAAGAAGATATACAGATTGCCAACAAACACATGAAAGGATGCTCAACATCACTAATCATTAGAGAAATGCAAATCAAAACTACAATGAGGTATCACCTCACACCGGTTAGAATGGGCATCATCAGAACATCTACAAACAACCAGTGCTGGAGAGGGTGTGGAGAAAAGGGAACCCTCTTGCACTCTTGGTGGGAATGTAAATTGGTACAGCCACTACGGAGAACAGTATGGAGGTTCCTTAAAAAGCTAAAAGTAGAACTACCATATGACCCAGCAATCCCACTACTGGGCATATACCCTGAGAAAACCATAATTCAAAAAGAGTCATGTACCACAATGTTCACTGCAGCTCTATTTACAATAGCCAGGACATGGAAGCAACCTAAGTGTCCATCGACAGATGAATGGATAAAGAAGATGTGGCACATATATACTATGGAACATTACTCAGCCATAAAAAGCCACTGCTGCCATCTTCCCAGAATTCTTGTTTTCCTAATTTCTTATAGAACAGAGCTTGAAAATAAGTCACTTTTCTTTCTTCTACAAATCATATCTCATCTCTACACCTATGGGACATGTAAGGGATAATAAAATCTTAGAAGATAATAAAAATTTAAATAAAATATGCTTTGCACCAGTACCTGTAAGGACTGTGAGTTAATCTTCTAGGAATTTTTCAATATTCTAGGTACAGAGACAAGCAATCTGTGGGGGTTCAATGAATGCCGATGGTATTAAATTGCTTGTTCTCTACGTGGCCATTCTTTTTTATTTATTTATTTCTTTATTTATTTTGCGATACGCAGGCCTCTCACTGTTGTGGCCTCTCCCGTTGCGGAGCACAGGCTCCAGACGCGCAGGCCCAGCGGCCATGGCTCACGGGCCCAGCCGCTCCGCGGCATGTGGGATCTTCCCGGACCATGGCACAAACCCGTGTCCCCTGCATCGGCAGGCGGACTCTCAACCACTGTACCACCCGGGAAGCCCGTGGCCATTCTTTTTAATTGCCTTAGATTTTCTTTAACTCTGCCATCTTGCCATTTTGTCATAGAACTGTAACTTTTTCCAGTATACAATGTGAGATAGTCTACCCAGTGACTGGTAATAGTTTCCCATATATAGATTTCCTAGATTTCCTAGAATAGGATTAAATGAGTTAACATATATAATGTACTTAGAACCATTAATAGAAGTTATACCTGGCACATGGTAAATACTACATAAATGTCAGCCACTATTATTATGATCATGTTTCTTATTTGTATTGTTTTTATCAAGGGAATACATGTTCCAGTCCTTCCCCACTTGAGGTTCTACTATAGTGTTGATAAGGGAGTGAACTATGTATTACATAGAATATTATTTCTGTGGAATATTAAGAAACATTGTGTTCAAAGCTAGTTCTATTGTCCAAAATGTAGAACATTCTAGATTAAGGGAAAATAAGATTGCCTAGCCCACTGTAGTTCTCTGACAGTGAATCCAAAGCACTTCTCTGTCACTGTGTTCACCCCACCTTATTCCCTTCTCCTCCTTCCCACCATGCTGTCCCAAGAAGTACTAACACTTGGAGTTTACTCTCAGGAATACCGTACCCAAGCATCGTATTCATCTCAGAGGCAAACTTAAGCATACGTCGCTGCCTCAAATGAAAGAACGGATAGAAGCAGATTTCTGGGTTGAGTTGTTTAAAAATAATAGAATTTACTTGTACAGATGTCTGTAATTTACTTCAAAACATTCCATATAATCAATGTAATATAATGTCTGACCAGCTAAAGCTTTAATTCTAAGGATGGTTAGCTACTATGATGCCCAGAATGCATAGTTTATGGGGAGTCACCTACATTACATCAGAAAAGGCAATGCTCCAGAGTATGTATTAGAAGTCCTTCAGCTCCCAGCATCTCAATGAACAAACTACTTTACTAATTAGCATCCTGAATGTTAAAAATGGGTTTTGTTGGTTAAATGAGTGACTGGCTATTGAGCATAATAAATATTAGAAATGGGCTCTCATTGGTGAAATAAGAAATGCCAAGATATGTGAACTGGCCAAAACAGTTTAGAAATACTCTTGCATGAAGGGAAGTTGAAAATCCAATGAATCCTACAACCGGAATGATTAGGAATGATGTCTGATTCCAGTCATTGGTTTAAGAGGATTTCTGATTTCATGGTACCTACTGGAGGGAGGGCACAAAATCCTGACTCTGGAATATCATGCCTCCTTGGAGTAAATATTTTAAACAATATGTGGTAAGTGCTGAAAAGCAAAGAGAGCTTAGACTTCATCACACTCACATAACAGATCCTTTGAAGTGCTTTGTGCTTGCTTGCTAATGAATGACAGTGCAATAAATGTACAGGGGAAGAATCTCTTCTGAGACATTTTTATTACAGCCACGTGGGAAGTTCTTCGGGGAGCAGCCAATCTTAGCCACCCCAAATTTCTTTGGTAGCTATTCCTACCTACTGAAAAACAAACAAACAAGACAAAATACAAAGAGTTGTGCATTAATCAAAGTACCACTTTCAAAATAATGAGTTGCCTGTTATTCAAAGAATTCAGGAAAATTGAATTGAAAGTTGAGTCTTGACATAATTTTGATCACTAGAAGGACATCAGCTGAACAGCTGACAAAGCGCCTTTTAAAAAGTAGACTTCAGGGCTTCCCTGGTGGCGCAGTGGTTGAGAGTCCGCCTGCCGATGCAGGGGACATGGGTTCGTGCCCCGGTCCGGGAAGATCCCACATGCCCCGGAGCGGCTGGGCCCGTGAGCCATGGCCGCTGAGCCTGCGCGTCCGGAGCCTGTGCTCCGCAACGGGAGAGGCCACAACAGTGAGAGGCCTGCGTATCGCCACAAAAAAAAAAAAAAAAAAAAAAAAAAGTAGACTTCATTTTTTAGAGTAATTTCAGATTTACAGAATAATTGAAAGATAGTACAGAGACTTCCCATATACCTCACATCTGGTTCCCCCATTATCAACATCTTACATTAGTGTGATACACTTGTACAAGTAATGAACCAATATGGATACGTTATTGATAACTGAAGCTCGTAGTCTATTTAGATTTCCTTAGTTTTAACATAGTGACCTTCTTCTGTCCCAGGATCCCATCCAGGATACGACAGTACACTTAGTTGTCTTGTCTCTTTAGGCTCCTCTTTGCTGTGGCAATTTCTCAGAATTCCTTGCTTTTGATAACCTTGACAGTTTTGAGGAGTACTGGTCAGGTATTTTGTAGGATGCCCCAGTATTGGAATTTGTGTGTTGTTTTTCTCAAGATAAGGTGCCTTCTTCATCACATCATATCAAAAGCACATATTATCAATATGATTTGTGACCCTCAGTGTTGGCCTTGATCACCCAGATGAGGTAGTATGCGGCAAGCTTCTCTAAAGTTTCTCTTCCTCTCCTTCCAATCCTTCCCCGCCCCGCCCAATTTCCATACTATACACTTTGGAAGGGAGTCACTCTGTGCATATCATACATAAGGAATGGGAGTTATGCTCCCCTTCCTTAAGGCAGGGGGAATATCTACGTAAGTTATTTGGGGCCAAAGTGCCTTTTAACTTGAGTTTTTATGATACTGTGAATTAGCTTTAGGAATCCCATCCCCTCCACAGATTTTGTCCCTAGTTTTAAACAATTTGAAATATTTTCTAAGTCTTCTAGGTACTTGTCAGTATACAGTAGATTTCACATTTCACCAATTACCTCTACTGTCAGACAAAATATTAGAAAGTCAAAGAAATAGCTAGCAGTCTAACATAATGTAAACACTACTCTCTCTATCAGTAATTACCTGGGTCTGAGGACAGCATCATTCATAAAAAATATAAATGAAATACCCCGTACAAAACAATTTGGTTCTGAGGAAAACAACTCTATAACACTCTTGATTGCTACTGCAAGGCAATATAAGCCATCCAAAGACACAAAAATAGAAAGAAATCAGCAAGTGGTATTTTCTTTTGTTTTTGTTTTAGGAACAAGAATTCAACTATGATAGCTCCATAAATTTCCAGCACTTAAGAAAACATAGTAAACTACTAATTTGGAGACAGAAACCCAGTATTTAACCATAGAGACACAAGCCTGTACAATAACTTGATGTTCTATAGTTATCTCTGCCTTCATTCACCAGGACTGTCAGATGAGGGCTCTCCAGGAGAGCAGGATGGAGAAAATCAAAGGTCAAGAGTCCAATCATGAGTTCTTAAGGGAGAAGTCAAAATCTCAGAAGGTCTGCAGTTTCCAGCTGTCTGTTTCATGCCAAAAAGACATCAGAAGCAAGAGGATGAAGTCTGAATAATCAGAAGAATGTTATTTTCAGAGAAATAATTGTTTTAGACCTGAATATTAAGTATTCCCATTCCCCTAGAGAAGAGGCTAAAGTTAAAATAATTCTTTATGGTCTCAAAAGTGTATTCATGTACAGATCACTCACTATCAAGCATAGGGGCTGGATAAATTTAGGATAAAGGAGATGGTTACTGTGCTTTCCTTCATCTATTTTTAAAGTACATCTTGTCCTCCTTTCTTCTAAATTGAGAGTAGAAAGAACATTTGTTTTAAAAAAAAAAAGGAATACTTTAACCAGAAATATATAAATCATGGCATATTTAACAATACTTGTGTGTGTGTGCAAGGACTGACAGTAAGTGGGTCTTTGTTATCTTTTTTAAGTTAAGTTCAGGTATGGCAGTGATGGTATCACAATAATAACAGTGTCTTCATTTGTTAGCACTTTACAGTTGGAAAAGTATTTTGACATTTATTATGTGTATATTTTAACTCTACGGATCATAAAAGAATATTATTATTACTCCCATTTTACAGATGAGTAGACAGGCTTGATGAGATTAAGTGACTTGCTCAAGGTTTCAGAATTGGAACCCCAGCTCAACAGGAACCCTGATCTTGAACTTCTGACCCAGAACTTTTCTACTGCACCATCTCACTTTTCCCAATAAGTATGTAAACTGAGATTATCCCAGTCAAAAATTTTGGTCTTCCTTCTGTTGAGATGCTGAACTGGTTCACTAAAAAATAAGTGAACCATTTTTTTAGTGAAGCAGGTTCACACATACAGGGCTCCCTTTATTATATTATGATATCCCTTCTTGAAAACCACTAAGAATCATTGCATCTTCTCTATATCTGCCAAAACGTTTACAATCTTTAAGTAGCATACACTAAGAAAATGAAAGTTTTCATTTATTTTCAAATGTAAATAATATAATATTGAGAATATATTATTACAGTTATTATTTTAAAAAGGCTTTTTAAAGACACACTATGCCCCCAACCGCCATATACTAATATGACTTTGTGGGGAATGCTAAACTTTCTCTCCATTACTTCTACAAATGAACCTAAGTGTCCCCCTCCTAAGAAAACACAAAATTGAAAGTAGAGACTACTTATCTGAAGATGTACATGGCATCTGTGTTTAGTCTGACACATTGAAAGTGATGCCAAGAAATATCAAAATACATCAAACATTCTTTATGAAGGCACATCAAAAACCCCTTAATCCACAAACTTTGTTTTCCAAAATATCTAGAAGTCAGGAATGTTTGTAACATGCAAAATGGTAGTGAGAATTAAAGTAATTTTCCAGATAATTTAAATTCAAATCTTCCTTCCCCTCATTTTGCAGTGGCATTTTAGCCCAAATTAGTCAGGTGGATGACTCCATGCTGCGCTGGACTTTGGAACCTGAAGAGTCCCTACCTTTTAATGTGATGATGCATGTCAACACCAAG
The DNA here is from genome assembly GCF_005190385.1 of Monodon monoceros. Lineage (NCBI taxonomy): Eukaryota > Metazoa > Chordata > Mammalia > Artiodactyla > Monodontidae > Monodon > Monodon monoceros. Next base: position 58,259,365 of record NW_021703785.1, on the reverse strand, counting down.
CTCAGAAATCAGCATTTCTGACTAAATCAGCACAGACTCACCTGGCACAGACACTTAAAGTAGTTCCCTCACTGAAAAGAACAGTCTCTCCACCCTTCTAATCAAGTTACCAGAGAAATTCATGGTGAAAGTACTTTATTAGGTCATTTTGTCCATAATCTTGCAAGCATAAGAACACTTCCCATGGCATACCTCCCCTGTATTTTGCCTGAGCTTACATGAGTTAAACTACAGACGTTCCCCCTCATCCTTGGTGACTCTGTTCCACAATTTCACCTATTTCACTGTCAGTATTTGCTGAGTGTTGTTGACATTTTTCTCCATTTTTCATCAAGATTTTTAGTCCTACTCTCCTGAGCATCTTTACTATGATTTGTATTACTACTTCATAGTCCTCAGGTAGATAATAAGCACAGCTAATAATTAATGAGCATTTACTATGGAGCTAGCATTTTCAAAGTACTTTAAATATATTAATGTCTTGAATCTTCACAATGACCATAATGGTTGGCTGGGTGCAATTACTAATCCCGTTTTACAGACAGTAAAGTTTAGGCACAGGAGTATTAAGGCAGCATTGTTAGTAAGAGGCAGACTCTGGACTTGGAGCCCTACTGCCCAGCTCCAGGAAGTACGTTGTAACCAGCCATGCCCCCATACTGCATTAACAGGTTCATCTGGAAACCACAGCGTGTAGTTTTTCATTATAAATGAATGCCTTTACCATCTTCTGTTGCTGGGAGTATAAAGACCATCCTCCAGGTCATACACAACCACCAAGTTGGATTCATCCCAGGTCACAAGGATGGTTCAACATATGCAAATCAATCAATGTGATACACCACATCAACAAAAGAAAAGACAAAAACCACGTGATCATCTCAAAAGATGCAGAAAAAGCATCTGATAAAATTCAACACCCGTTCATGATAAAAACTCTTACCAAATTGGGTATAGAAGGAACATATCTCAACATAATAAAAGCTATTTATGACAAACCCACAGCCAATATAATACTCAATGGTGAAAAGCTGAAAGCCTTCCTGCTAAAATCTGGAACAAGACAAAGATGCCCACTCTTACCTTCAACATAGCATTGGAAGTCCTAACCACAGCAATCAGACAAGAAAAAGAAATAAAAGGTACTCAAATTGGTAGGGAAGTGGTAAAGTTGTCATTATATGCAGATGACACGACACTATGTAGAAAAAACCCTAAAGACTCTGCACAAAAACTACTAGAACTGATAAACAAATTCAGCAAGGTAGCAGGATACAAGATTAACATACAGAAATTGGTTGCATTTCTTTACACTAACAATGAAATACCAGAAAGGGAGTGTAAACAAACAGTCCTTTTTAAAATCGCATCAGGGACTTCCCTGGCGGTCCAGTGGTTAAGACTCCATGCATACAATGCAGGGGGCGCGGGTTCAATCCCTGGTCAGGGAACTAAGATCCCATGTGCTGCGTGGCATGGCCAAAAAGAAAAACAACAACGTGATTAAACCAGCCAAAATAACTAAATATAATACCGCAAAAACTCAAAAATAAAAAAACTAAAATTGTACCAAAAACAATAAAATACTTAGGAATAAACCTCACTGAGGAGGTGAAAAACTTATATACTGAGAACTACAAAACAATAATAAAGGAAATTAAAGATGATTCAAAGAAATGGAAAGCTATCCCATGCTCTTGGATTGGAAGAATTAATATTGTTAAAATGGCAAAACTACCCAAAGCAATCTACAGATTTAATGTGATCCCTATCAAATTACCCATGACATTTTTCACAGAACTAGAACAAATAATCCTAAAATTTACATGGAATCATAAAAGACACAGAATTGCCAAAGCAATCCTGAGGTAAAAGAACAAAGCAGGAGGCATAACCCTCCCAGATTTCAGACAATATTACGAAACTACAGTAATCAAAACATTGTGGTATTGACACAAAAACAGACATATGGATCAATGGAACAGAACAGAGAGACCAGAAAAAAACCCACACACCTATGGTTAATTAATCTTCAACAAAGGAGACAAGAATGTAAAATGGGAAAAAGACAGTCTCTTCAGCAAATGGTGCTGAGAAAGTTGGACGGCTGCATGTAAATCAATGAAGTTAGAACACACCATGCACAAAAATAAACTCAAAATGGCTTAAAGACTTAAGCATAAGATATAACACCATAAAACTCCTAGAAGAGATCATAGGCAAAACATTCTCTGGCATAAATGGTACCCATGTTTTCTTAGGTCAGTCTCCCAAGGCAATAGAAATAAAAACAAAAATAAACAAATGGGACTTAGTCAAACTTACAAGCTTTTACAAAGCAAAGGAAACCATAAACAAAACGAAAAACCAACCTACAGAATGGGAGAAAGTATTTGCAAACAATGCAACTTGACAAGGCCTTAATTTCCAAAATATACAAACAGTTCATACAACTCAACAACGAAAAACCAAACAATCCAACTGAAAAATGGGCAGAAGACCTAAGTAGACATTTCTCCAAAGAAGACATACAGATGACCAATAGGTACATGAAAAGATGTTCAACATCTCTAATTATTAGAGAAATGCAAATCAAAACTACAATGAAGTATCACCTCATACCAGTCAGAATGGCCATCATCAAAAAATCTACAAACAATAAATGCTGGAGAGGGTGTGGAGAAAAGGAAACCCTCTTACACTGTTGGTGGGAATGTAAATTGGTGCAGTCACTATGGAAAACAGTGTGGAGGTTCCTCAAAAAGCTAAAAATAGATTTTCCATATGATCCAGGAATCCCACTCCTGGGCATATACCCAGACAAAACTATAATTTGAAAAGATACATGCATCCCTATGTTCATAACAGCACTATTTACAATAGGCAAGACATGGAAACAACCTAAATGTTCATCGACAGGTGAATGGATAAAGAAGATGTGGTATACATATGCAATGGAATATTACTCAGCCATCAAAAAGAATGAAATAATGACATTTGCAGCAACATGGATGGATTTAGAGATTATCATACTAAGTGAAGCAAGTCATAAAGAGAGAGACAAATACCATATAATATCACTTATATGTGGAATCTAAAATACAATACAAATCAACATATCTACAAAACAAAAACAGACTCACAGATATTGAGAACAGACTCGCAGTTGCCAAGGTGGGGGAGGGGAGGGAAGGCTTGGGTGTTTGGGATTAACAGAGGCAAACTATTATATATGGGATGGATAAACAACAAGGTCCTACTAATATAGCACAGGGAACTATATTCAATATCCTGTGACAAACCATAATGGAAAAGAATATATATATATATATATATATATGTGTGTGTGTGTGTAACTGAGTCACTCTGTTGTACAGAAGAAATTAACACAACATTGTAAATCAATTATACTTCAATAAAACGTAAAAAAAAAAAAAAAAAAGACCATCCACCAGTTCATTCTGCTATCTGATGATTAAAAGGCTGGTCTTATCAACCAAAGCCTCTTTATGCCATAAGTTTAAAATGTGGTCTTCTGAGCATAATTTTCAGAAAGACTCCCTTAAAAGAATAATAACAGCAAAACAACCATATTTCTCCTGTATCCCAAATCCTCATAGACAAATTGGCCACTGTAATTATTTCCCCGAAGCTTGTCTAGGCTTAAGGGTACTTTTGTTTTTCCCACTAAGCTTATTTTTAAGAACTTTATTCCAAGTCATGGTTCCTTTTATCTCCTATCCCAAGTTTTCCATATTAATAATAATAATAACTAACATCAACTCGGACTTAAAACGTTCCAGGCACTCTTCCAACTGCTGTACAGGAATTATAAACACTACAACCCTACATGATAGGCATTATTATTATTAAATATTATCATACACATTTTACATAAATATGAAAACTGGGGCACAGAGAGTTCAACAAAAGGCCAAATGTCACACAGCTAGTAGTAGGCAAATGATTATCTTCTACATTAATACTTAGGGCTCCACCAGCATACTTCTCACCAATCTTCTTTTCTGTGGCAGAGATGGTATAGGCATTGAGTTCAAAGTAGAAAGAACAATCAAGAAAGGAGACAAGCGTGGAGTAGCATTTGCTCAATTGCATTATATAGGATAAAAAGTTCTACAGAGCCAAAATGGAGAAATTATTGCATGTAGGAAAGGGAATCTGGAAACTTTTCTCTAAGCCATGAGCACTACTGAAAGCTTTGAGCAGGAGAGTGTAAGACTGTGCTTCCAAAAAACCTAACCTGACAGCTGAAGCATAATAAATTAGGCAGGGAGACTGGAGGCTGAGGGCCCAGTGGAGAAGTTATTGCTAGTCTGAGATCAGGGATAAGGGAGTAGTGAGCAGAGGAAGGCCTTGCAGAGATATTATGGAAAATCAACAGGATTTTGCTGCACATTCAGATGCAGGCAAAAGTGAAAGAGAAGGAGCAAAGATCCTTTTGAGATTTAGAACCTGGAAAACAGATGGGATGTTGGTTCCATGAATACACAAAGGAACACAAGAAAAGAAGCAAGTCTGGAAGAAAAAAACCTACATATTAAGCTTTATCATCCTCTCAAGTCATTCAATGTATATTTTAACATGCTGCATCTCACTAGAAACTTAGAAAACTTCCTTTAGAGTTGTCTGCATTGCATCCTCAGAAAAGTTATTGTATGTTGTTTTTCTCTTTTCCTGGAATTCACTCTCTCTTCTGCTCTGATAAATGCTCTTATCAGTAAGGGTCTAACTCCAGCGACAACTCCTCCCTAGAACCTAAACTAACTACCCTACATCGCTTCCCTCCACAGCCTTTACAATTACCAACAGGATCCCTCCTACTGGCACTTCACCATACACAAACCACACACCTGGAATACAGGTCTCTAGAAGAGAAAATGTATGCTTCTTTTTATTCCTTAACTTCATCATAACTGTGTCATGATTACGTGCCTAAAGAGAGAGAGATGGAATCATTGCTATGATGAGCAAAAGAGTTGCTTATTATTCATATGTTTTATACTATGGCATTCTTATGCGCCATATTTGACAAATGTTAAAATTTAAGGGCTGTTAATGTACCTCTACCACATGTAATTTGCTCCAATTATTGAAAAATGCCATGTGAATTAATATAAAAAATTGATGCAAAACAGGTGGTCTCTCCATTGTTGACCAAGATGCCACCACTGACCCCACACATGTATTTCAACAGTTGAAGATAAGAAATGGTCATCAAAGAATAGGTTTAAGAAATGGCAAGATGATCTCCCTGTGCTGTGCTGCTGCTTCCCACTAGCTATTTTATATTCAGTAGTGTATTTATGTCGATGCTACTCTCACTTTGCCCCAGCTTCCCTCTCCCACCTCATGTCCTCAAGTCCATTCTCTATGTCTACATCTTTATTCCTGCCCTGCCATTCGTTCATCAGTACCGTTTTTTTTAGATTCCATATATGTGCATTAGCATACGGTATTTGTTTTTCTCTTTCTAACTTACCTCACTCTGTATGACAGACTCTATGCCCATCCACCTCATTACTGATAACTCAAGTTCGTTCCTTTTTATGGCTGAGTAATATTCCATTGTATGTATGTGCCATATCTTCTTCATCCATTCATCTGTTGATGGACACTTAGGTTGCTTCCATGTCCTGGCTATTGCAAATAGTGCTGTAATAAACACTATGGTACATGTCTCTTTTTGAATTATGGTTTTCTCAGGGTATATGCCCAGTAGTGGGATTGCTGGGTCATATGGTAGTTCTATTTTTAGTTTTTTAAGGAACCTCCATACTGTTTTCCATAGTGGTTGTATCAATGTACATTCCCACCAACAGTGCAGGAGGGTTCCCTTTTCACCACACCCTTTCCAGCATTTATTGTTTCTAGAATTTTTGATAATGGCCATTCTGACTGGTGTGAGGTGATACCCCATTGTGGTTTTGAATTGCATTTCTCTAATGATTAGTGGTGTTGAGCATCTTTTCATGTGTTTGTTGGCAATCAGTATGTCTTCTTTGGAAAAATGTCTGTTTAGGTCTTCTGACCATTTTTTAACTGGGTTATTTGTTTTTTTTATGTTGAGCTGCATAAGCTGTATATTTTGGAGATTAATCCTTTGTCTGCTGTTTCATTTGCAAATATTTTCTCCCACTATGAAGGTTGTCTTTTTGTCTTGTTTATGGTTTCCTTTGCTGTGCAAAAGGTTTTAAGTTTACTTAAGTCACATTTGTTTATTTTTTTTTTTATTTCCATTACTCTAGGAGGTGGGTCAAAAAAGGTCTTGCTGTGCTTTATGTCAAAGAGTGTTTTTCCTATGTTTTCCTCTAATAGTTTTATAGTGTCTGGTCTTACATTTAAGTCTTTAATCCATTTGGAGTTTATTTTGTGTATGGTGTTAGGGAGTGTTCAAATTTCATTCTTTTACATGTAGCTGTCCAGTTTTCCCAGCACCACTTATTGAAGAGGCTGTCTTTTCTCCATTGTATGTTCTTGCATCCTTTGTTGTAAATTAGGTGCCCATATGTGCATGGGTTTATCTCTGGGTATTCTATCCTGTACCATTGATCTATATTTCTGTTTTTGTGCCAGCACCATACTGTCTTGATTACTGTAGCTTTGTGGTATAGTTCAAAGTTAGGGAGCCTGATTCCTCCAACTCCGTTTTTCTTTCTCAAGATTGTAAAATAGTTAGCTAGTGGGAAGCAGTAACATAGCACAGGGAGGTCAGCTTGGTGCTTTGTGATGACCTAGAGGGGTGGGATAGGGAGGGTGGGAGGGAGGCTCAAGAGGCAGGGGATATGGGGACATATGTATGCATATGGCTGATTCACTTTGTTGTACAACAGAAACTAACACAGTATTGTGAAGCAATTATACTCCAATAAAGATCTATTAAAAAAAACAAAAAGCGAAAGAAAGAAATGGCAAGATGGACACACTGAGAGAACTTTCCTTGAAGCCTCAGCAGTACCAGAAAGAAAGCTTCTGCTTCCCATACTCAGATCCTTGGGCCTTCCTCCTGAACTCTCTAAAATGCTTGTCTTACCCAAGAGATCATATGAAGCATACATCAAGCAATCTAAACTCTGGGTAGATAAACTTATCTTCTCTCTCCTAAGCTATGAAAATGAAATGCAAAAGTTAAATAAGCAACCTGAATAACTATTAAACTCAAAGTTGCTTTGGAATTCAATGCCAATTTTCCCCTGAATCAAGACTCAGATTCATCACTCCTTCTCCAAACCATCTACAATTAGGCTCAAAGCCCACTTATAAATTCACTCAAAAAAGCCAAAGGGTTAAGAGATGATCCAGAAAGTATAATATAGCTTTTCAAATTACTCTATTTCCAATTGAAATGCAGTGTTTATTATTGAGAATTCTTTTTTCCCCATCCTTCCCTCCTTCCCCCAATTCAAAAGGCATTCTTTTTTTTAATAAAGAGAAAAAATTCTATCTTAATTTAACCACACAACTAGCATGAAAATTAACTCAATGAATAAAATTGTCAAAAGGGGTAAATGATAGGATTCCTTCTTAGCCAAGCTGTCTGTCTAAAATTAGACTGCTTTTCAGGATTTACTGCCACTATTAAGATAATGTCCTTTTGACAGTAAAGCAGTGCTTCTTGGATGTAGTGTGCTGCAGAGCCCAGGCAAAAGTGCTTGGTGATGGACTCCAGGGATCTTACTGTTTCAGTGCTATATACTGGTCTTTGTTCACCAGACGAAGACACTGCAGTGGGATACACAGTTCAAGACCAGCACTTGAAGAAAGATGAGTTCAAGGACGTAGAGTACCTTATTTCTGCCATGATAACATGATGAATTACAGTGTATTAAGAAAGTGTTGACACATGTGGGAATAAGCTCCTGGCAGGCTTGCCAGTAATTAAGGCACATTGTATGTAAAGTCACTACAAAACATTGCAGTCTGGTTCTTTGTTCAGGGTTTTCTGCCAAGTGGTGTTATTCATAAGCTTGATGGAAAATACTTGCATCTACAAAATCTTTGTGATTCACTGGATGATGAGGGCAAGAAGAAAGAGAGATTGGGCTTTATGAAAGCTTAAATGTTCCTGCAGCTAGATAGATACAGTAATGATTTTCCTACTGCTCCAGAGGGCTGTATATTTTAAAGATAAATTACCTAAAATGGGCAGGGACATAACAGGACTTACAGGATGTTTGGGAAAGACAGAAAAATTTCTGTTCTCCATTCTTTCCCTGATCATTTATCCTTATGCCCCCTCCTTTAAAGTTCAATGGAAAAACCAAGAACTGCATAATAAAGCCCTGTTTCGTGTCACATTCCTTAAGCCCACCTGGCTCCTCATCCTTGGCTACTGCCAAAAAACTGGGCTTCCTATTTGTGATAATAACCAAGTGTATCTAGAGTGGACAAGACCAAAGCCCGTAGCCAGACTTCAGACCAGAGCCAACAGGCTTTGTCCAGGCCCTTCTCACTTGGCCTACAACCATCTGCACAGTCTCATTCCCCAGCCTAGTGCAGACCTCAGGACGCAGCTCCCAGCCAGGAGCCGTAAGGAAAGACATATCTTAAGTTGCCTCTCCTGATGTCCAACAAGATTTAGGACATTTATGATTTCCAAGGGCTGAATTGTATGTAGTCTGGCACTTCTAAACCTTATTTTCCTAATAAATTGTTTTATTGAGTGATAAGAAATAGAATTGACATCCATGCCAGGTGTAATGGAAATTCTTAGAACTGCACATCACCAGGAACTAAACTAAACCTCTCGTTCCCTAAGAAGGGTTGAACTGAAGACTTCATGTAAACAATAGCCTCATAGTGAGTAATACTCACTAGAGAGCTATTATCCCAAATGGTATCTCAGTGAAGGACAGATATTCAGACTGAATACCTGGCAAACACAGTGGTGAAGTGCAGGCTCTGTCCTATACTCAAACGGCCAAAAAACAGACTGGGGGTGGGGATGCGCTTTTGCTTGCCTCAGCTTATCCTGCCAGAGGGACCCCTGGCTTCCACTTCCTTGGCTGCTAGAATGAACCAAAATGTCAGAACTCTCTAACACATACACAGTGAGCCTCTGACAACGGTCTCAACCTGGTTGTGTGTTAGAATCACCTGGGGAGTGTAAAAAATATATACCAGTGCCTGGGAGATAATTTTCAAAGCTTCCCAGATGATTCTCACATACAGCCAGGGTGAACAGCCACCAGGCTAGGGGAATCACTGAACACCTGTTAACAACAGTGACAGAAGTTGCTCTGTGGAGGCCTCTTCAGTGTAAGGTGGGTATTTGTCACAGGCTTTGTACACCTTGTTCAGGTGACCTGTCACTCATTGTAGTCGTATCTACTTTCTTTCTTCAAGAAAGGTTAATGCACTGATTTTTGAATTATAAAGACAAGGGCTTCCCTGGTGGCGCACTGGTTGAGAGTCCGCCTGCCAATGCAGGAGACATGGGTTCGTGCCCTGGTCTGGGAAGATCCCACGTGCCGCAGAGTGGCTGGGCCCGTGAGCCATGGCCGCTGAGCCTGCGTATCTGGAGCCTGTGCTCCGCAATGGGAGAGGCCACAACAGTAAGAGGCCCGCGTACCAAAAAAAAAAAAAAAAAACTATAAAGACAAAATTTTAAAAATATTCCATGTTCAACGTGGAGAATTTGGAAAATAAAGTGTGAAGAAAAATATAAAACCCTAAATTCCACCAAACAGATACAAATGCCTTTAATGTTTAGGAGTCTTTGTTTACATTTTTTTTCCTCCAAATAATAGCATACATATGCATTTTGTTTAAAAAATATTGGAATCATATATGGTTATATAGGAACAGCTTATTTATATCATTAGAATTATCTGTTCCTTGAAAGTTTGAAAGAACTTACCCATAGAACCCTATGGTTCTAAAACATTTTTGGATATAAATCTTTTTTTTTTTTTTTTTTGTGGTACACGGGCCTCTCACTGTTGTGGCCTCTCCCGTTGCAGAGCACAGGCTCCAGATGCGCAGGCTCAGCGGCCATGGCTCACGGGCCCAGCCGCTCCGTGGCACGTGGGGTCCTCCCGGACCGGGGCACGAACCCGTGCCCCCTGCATCAGCAGGTGGACCCTCAACCACTGCGCCACCAGGGAAGCCCAGGATATAAATCTTTGACATTAAAATTTTTTCATATTTGTCTTTATAATATTTTTTCCTTTTATGGTCAATCTTGATAGTTCACAATTTTCTAAGAAAGCAGTATATTGGAAAATTCCATTTTATGGGCATAGAGTTTAAAGTAGTATTTCCTTATATCCCTTGCTCTGTTATTCTCAACAGGAGTAGGGCAGGTAGCAATGGGAGTAGTGGATCATAATCTCCTGGAGGCATCTTTAAGAGCACATGCCCCAACATTGCACCAAATGTGCCCAGTGCACCCTACTGCCACCCGCTCTTGGCCCTGCCGTTGTTGAGAACCACTGAAGTGAACAACTAGCGAGAACAACTAGTGAGAGGTGCAGATTACACACACAAACAGCATGAAGTCATAAAAAAAAGTGCTGAGAACCACCATGGGGCACTCTTGCTCCAGACCTCCTTTTAGTGGAAAAGCCTGAAACATCATTGGAACAGCATTACTGTCATCTGGTTTGCCCAATAAGGAGCATGATTTGAAGTAACACACTTTACTTATATAGTTACTTGGAGCTAACACTACTTACATTCAGTGTGGAGTAGACCATCCAAACTCATAAACTCTACACATGTTCCTGCTATAAACAATTGGGATTCACAATTAGATCCAATTACTTTTCACTTCCAAGAACTCAATCACCTCTGTCATAAGATGTTCATTACATCTGAATTTTTATTTTTGCTTTCTTGGCAATTTACAACCCTTCTTAACATTGGCCCTGAAGAAGACATGGAGAGCTTCCAGACCTGTAAAAAGACTTAGTCGTCTTTCTGGACAGCTCGATAAAGATGTATGCTCAGTACACACTGGTAATCCAAAAAAAAAAGGCAGTAGAAGCAAAAGGATTTGGAAAAAATATGGGATATATTATTATTCTATTTCATAAATCATCCATAACTTATCTTTAACATTTAGGGCCATCTTCTCCCAAAAGGGACAAAAATTCCACAAAAGAGCAATAAAAAAGAAGCAAGGCAGGGTGAGGATTTTCACATACAGAGGAATTGAAAAGGCTGGAACTTTGTTTTTTGAAAAGGAGGACAGTAATTCAGAGTAATTAGGGAAATGTGAAATAATGTGTAATGGGGAACAAAATGAGTAAAACGAAAGAATGAATGGCATGCTATACAAATTAACCAAGTCACTTTAATCAGAACCTACATAGCCACAATTATAACAATAAGTCAAACATTTTAACCCAATTTTTATTAACTGATTTAGAGCATTTATTTAAATTGAATTAAAGGCAATGATTTTTTATATAAAATCATATAAAACTCCAAGTCTTAAAAGACTAGCAAAACAAATTGGTTTCTGACTTTTTCTGTACTAGAAAAACTATCAACCCCTAATTTAAATGTTATCAGCTACACTTTAATAAATTAGACAAATAGATCAAATTAAGTAAGTTTCAAGTGAAATATAGACCTACATAAACAAAGGACTGCCATGAAAATGTCATTTTCCCGGAGGACTCAACCCAGCACATAAAATGAAACTTGAAAATCATACAACAAAAAAGAAGCTTTACACTTTCTGGGAAACACTTAATAAAAATGATTAACTCCTACTTAGAACAACTGGAGGATGAAAGCTTTGGTACATTTATGAGAGTTAGGATGAGTGGCCTCACATAGATGGAGTACACACACCACCATGTATAATGTACCTTTCCCTATTTTAACATTCCATGTGGCCTATACATGAGTTGAGAACAAAACTACACGTGTTATAGATATATAGTAATTAAAAAATTAGGACTGTCTTTAATAGAAATGCACCAGCAACAGGCAACCATCATTACCTCTATGCTTTAAAAGCAAGCAGAATACTTCTCGGGGAAAAAAACCATTATGAGGCCTTAGGCTCACCACGTAGTTCTGCAGAGCTCCAAAGAGCCACAGGCCACAGAAAAGCCTGACTTCAGTGAATACTGATTCTAGAAGTGTCATCTGTGTCATACAACACTAGGTCTTCTGAAGTCCCAGTGCTATTCAGACAGAAATTATTTTTCCTATCTCTGCACAGTATTCTCTTCATCCCTAGATTGCATGCCTGGAAACTAACAGGTAGTGTAATAAATAAGAGCATAAGATAGTACAGTGATCAGCACACTGGCTTTGGCGTTAAATGAACCTAGTATGTGTCTCTACCATGCCACTTGCCAGCAGGGAACCTTGGAGGGGTTCCTCAACTGTCTGAGTTTGTTTCCTCATCCACTTAGTGAGGGCAACATCAGGCCTGCCCCATAGGCCTTTTGGGGAGTCAAATAAAAGACAAGTTGCTTAATATAGTGTTCCACAAATGGCAAGATTTCAATAATGTTGGCTATTTTTATAGAAAAACTGTAGCCACAATCTACCTTATCTGAAAATACAGGCTCATACAAACTGTACAAAGCTTCCAGAAAAGCAATTTGACAATGTGCTTCGAAATCCTTAAAAGTGTTAGTACAGGGACTTCCCTGGCAGTCCAGTGGTTAAAACTTCACCTTCCAGTGCAAAGGGGGTGAGGGTTCAATCCCTGGTTGGGAAGCTAAGATCCCACCTGCCTCGCGGCCAAAAAACCAAAACATAAATCGGAAGCAATATCGTAACAAATTCAATAAAGACTTTAAAAAATGGTCCACATCAAAAAAATAAAACAAAACAAAAACTTAAAAAAAAAAGTGATAGTACAATTTGCAGGAGAAATTTCACCTCCAGGAATATAGCCTAGAGAAACAAAATGCAGCCTCCACATGTATAGGAATGCTCATTGTGTTGATGTTTTTAAATCTGAACTTTTAATTTTCAGATAACTGTAGATTCACATGCAGTTCTATGAAACAATATAGAGAGCTCCTGTATACCCTTTCCTCAATTTTCCCTAATAATAACATTTTACAAAACTATGACACAATATCAAAACTAGGGTATTGACATTGATAAAGTCAAGATGTTGAACATTTCCATCACAAGGCTCTCCCACATTGCCCCTTTATAGCCACACCTACCTCCTTCCTATTCTCTCCCACCTCCTCCTTAACTCCTGGCAATCAGTAATGTGTTCTCCATTTCTATAACGTTGTCATTTCAAGAATGTTGTACCAGTGGAATCATACAGCATGAAATCTGTGAGACTGGCTTTTTACACTCAACATAATTCCCTGAAGATTCATCCAAGTTGCATGTCTCAATAGTTCATTCCTTTTTATTGCTGAGTAGTCGTCCCTGGTGTAGATGTACCATACACCCACTGAAGGATACATGGGTTGTTTCCAGTTTGAGATTCATGAATAAAGCTGCTATGAACATTTGTGTACAGGCTTTTTGTGAACATAAGTTTTTACTTCTCTGGGAGGAATACCCAAGAGTTCAACTGCTGGGTCATATGGTAGTTGCATATTTGTTTTTTTTAGGGAGCTGCCAAAATGTTTTCAGAGTGCCTGTACTATTTTACATTCCCACCCGCAATGTACGAGTAATCCACTGTATTATTTTAAACACTGAAAACAGTAAACCACCTCAGTTTCTAGTGGCAAAAACATGTAATGCTATAGCCTCAGGATGCACTAATATTAGGGCATTTAAAATAGTATTTAATGCATCTTTATGGGAAGAAAATACCATTTATTGTTAAGTTTAAAAATTCAAATATAAGTAGGAATAAATATAACTATATAAATGTATGTTGTGTATATACATGTACATGTACACACGCACACACACACACACACACACACACACACACAGAGAGAACTGGAAAACCAGCCAAAACATAACTCTAAGAAACATAAATTAGAAGTTTATACTTTTAATACTTATTTTTTGAATTTTCTATATTGACTATGTGCTACTTTTATAACTTAAAAATGTTTCTTGTTAATCAATAAAATTATGATCTAACCACCAAGTCAATATCTCTTCTTTAAAATACGTACAAACGTACCATGATTTATTCATCCAATGCCCTAATTATACACATTGATGATTTTTCCAGCTCTTTCCCACTTTGAACAATGCTATAGTGAGAATCCTTGAATATACAGTCTTACACTCTGATGACTTCATTTCTTTAGGAGAGATTCTTAAAGGCAGAACTGACAGGTCAAAGAAGATGACTAGTTTTTACTTTAATCTACCAGATCACTTTCCAAAGAGAATATTTCACATTCCCAAGAGCAATTTATGAGAGCTATTTCCCCACATTCTTTTTACTTCTAGATGTTATGAGTCTTTTACATTTTTGCCAGTATAATGCATGAAAATGAGAGCTTGTTGCTACTTTGATTTGCATTTCCCTCACAACATGTGATGTTTGCATCTTTTCATTTGTGTATTGCACACCTGATTTCCTCTTTCATCTATCACCTGTTGATATTCTTTGTCCAGTATAAAACTGGGTTACTTATTTTTTCCTTATCAACTGTAGGGGTTTTAAAATATAATAAGAACATTAGGACATTAACCCCTTGACTGTTACATGTATTACAAATATTTTCTCCCTACACGATTTGCTTTCAATTTTTGTCTATTGTATTTTTCCAAGAAAATGTCTTTATGTTTTATATGGTTAAATTTGCCAATCTTCTTGGCTTCTAGATTTCTTATGTTGTTTAGAAGTCTACCTCAATACACACACACAGCCCCCCAAGGTTATACAAAGGATGTCCTAAGTTGCCTTCTAATATTTTTAATATTTTGCACTTAATACCTTAAATTTTCTTTTATTTTTATATAATCGTCTTTATATTTGGTACACAGCAAGCATCCACGCAGATGGGAGGAGTGGGAATCATTTTCTTATTTATTTATTTTTATTTATTGGCTGTGCTGGGTCTTCATTGCTGCACGTGGGTTTTCTCCAGTTGTGGCGAGCGGGGGGCTATGCTTCATTGCAGTGCTCGGACTTCTCACTGCTGTGGCTTCTCCTGTTGCGGAGCACGGACTCTAGGCATGCAGCCTTCAGTAGCTGTGGCACCAGGCTCAGTAGTTGTGGCTCGCGGGCTCTAGAGCACAGGCTCAGTAGTTGTGGTTCACGGGCCCAGTTGTTCCACGGCATGTGGGATCCTCTCAGATCAGAGCTCGAACCCATGTCCCCTGCATTGGCAGGCAGACTCTTAACCACTGCACCACCAGGGAAGTCCCTTCTTACTAATTTAAAAGGCCAAATTCCCATAGGAATTTACAATTATTCCTGGACTCCCTATTATCATTCATCTAGCTATTTTTGTGCTAATACCACAGAATTTTGATTAAGTAGCTTTATCATAAATTTTAATATCTGATAAGGCAATTTTCAAAACTGTCTTAGTGTTTCAAGAACACATTCTTCTACACGAACTTTAAAATCAGTTATATCCATGATATGTTAAGTAAAAAATGTCAAGCTGTGGAACAGCATATATAGTATGATCTTATGGCCTAAAAAATAGGAAACACTAGGATGGGAAAAGAGAGTGGAGGAGTGATGTACATCTGCATCAAACCAAGCTGTCAACACCAGTTACCCCAGAAGAATGGAATTAGGTGTAGAGATTGGCCTTCACCCTGTTGTTGTGTTGCTTTGTGGTTTGGCTTGTTACAGGTATGCTAGTTTCAGAGAAAAACCCAATTAAATATTTTAAATAAATAAAATATAATTTCATTATTAGAGCTGGAAGAGACCTGAGAATGTATCTCTTCCAACTCCTACCCAAACAGGAATCTCCTTGGCAATATCTCTGCCAGATAGTCTTTTATACTGTTTAAAAACATCCAGAGACAGGGAGTTCTCTTATTTT
Source organism: Monodon monoceros (assembly GCF_005190385.1). Classification (NCBI taxonomy): domain Eukaryota; kingdom Metazoa; phylum Chordata; class Mammalia; order Artiodactyla; family Monodontidae; genus Monodon; species Monodon monoceros. The sequence goes on along the minus strand of NW_021703785.1, from coordinate 58,243,433 downwards.
TCTCTGCTGCCTGCTTTATCATTGGAGAGCTGTAATTGTTGGAAGGCTCTTTCTTACATTTGTTTAAAATATGTCAGCCTCTAGTATCCACTCAGGTCCTGCGCCTGTCTTCTGGAGCAACATAGTATAAAGAGGGTTTTTTCTTTGGTCCCCTAAGCATTTAATTGTTCCACAATCAACTAAGTCAATCCTTCAACTGTACTATTATCATTGTTAGTGGTGGTGTTGTTATACACATTTTTAGAGTGTATCTTGTATTAAGCACTGTGTAATTAACTATTTTACATGGATTTACTTATTTAATTCTCACAGTAACCCAGAGATGTGGCTATTGTTACTACCTCCATTTTATGGAGGAAGGAAGTAAACCCAAGAGGTTACTAATCTGCCTGAAATCATTTAGCCAGTAAATGATGGCACCAGGACTCAAATCTACATCTGGCTGGCTCCAAAGACTATATTCTAACTACAGCACTGCACTTTACTGCCCCTCTATTATAATAATATTATGGGGTTTTTATTTTAATGTAAACAATGCTACAATGAACATCTTTGGCTATGTCTCCTTTGCACATGTGCCAGAAGCAAAAACCCAGCTCACAGAATATGTACACTTTCAGTGTTATAAGAAACTAGAAAATTGGCCTCTACAAAGTAGCTGACCAATTTATACTCTTAATCTTAACTTTCTATAGCTGAATAAGGGCTCCCAATGCTACCCTGATCCTAATCCCTAGAACCTGTGAATGTCACCTTTAGGGCAAAAGGGATTTTACAGAAGTAATTAAGGTACAGGGAGGTGAAGGGAGATTTGAGTACAGAAATTAAAGGAAAAATAAAATGTAATGATGAAAGCAGGGGAAGAAAGATGATGTGATGTGAGGAAGAGATGACAAGACAAGGAATGCAGGCAACTTCTAGAAACTAGAAAAGACAAGGAAATAGTTTCCCCTAAATTCTCCAGAAGGAATCAGACCTGACAATACCTTGGTTTTAGCCCCTTAAAACTGTTTTTGGATTTTGGCCCTCAGAACTATAAGTGAATAAATTTGTGTTGATTTAGGCTACCAAGTTTGCAATAATTTGTCATGGCAGCCATAGGAAACTGATATAATTTTTAAGACCATTTTAAAAAAATGATGAATGCACTGAATTTTATTTATTCCTTTTTTCTACATCCAGTGAGATAGATTTTATCTTTTTTGCTTTGTTAAAATTTTTAATTACATTGATAGATCTTTTTTCAACATCAAATAATCCTTAAATTTCTGGGAAAAATCATACTTAGTCATGATGTATTTTTAAAATATATTGTGGAGTTCACTTTGATAATAGTTTGCTTTTAGTTTTTGTATTGATGTAGGAGTGTCCCCTCATTTTCTCCTTTTTACTTTGCAGTCTAATGGGGAGAGATATATATAATGGGGAGAGATAGAATAATGGAATAAAACTATTTCTTTAACAGAATATAGAAGGAACATCAAGAACAGAACAGAACAAATAACCATGCAAGGCACATATTTCCTGTCTGGCCACAATTTCTGACCCCCTCTGTCCTTGGACCTTTGTAAGATTGACTCCATCAGCCATGTTCCATCGAGGCAATCTACTAGTTTCAGGCAGGTTTCTCTGTCTTCCTTCAGAACTTGGAGCACATAGTCGGCTGTTCAAAAGGGACCACCTGCCACCTAAGAGCCTTCATCTTTAGTTCGCCATTTTTTCCCCAATCCCTAGAACTGGGTACCTTCCGCTCGTCACTCCCCTTATATAAAGGTGTCTTCTACTCATCATCTTCCCAAATGAAAATGTCTTCAACACATTCCTCCCAAATAAAGCTGTCATCTACTCATTGCCCCTCCTCCCAAATAAAGGCTTCAAAACTTTAAGAATCCAAGCTATGCTATAAGTTCATAGGACTGTACATCTATAGAACAAAGGCTTAGTAGTTGTTAATTGTTCAAGTTGGGCTTTTTGTCACTATTCGTGTTGTTACTGTTGTTAACACAACTTCCCAACTCACATCATCCTCCACAGTGATGACTCCAATCCTATATTCTCCCCAATCCTACCCTTACTCTCAGAAAATCAACATGCATGGTAGTTGTACTCATAATGACTCCATTATTTTTCTTTTCCCCAAGACCACAGCTTTTTCTCTCTTCAACTTGTCATCTACAACAAAAGTCCTGTCTCCTTCAGGACTAGTGTTTTCAAAGTTATATTATAACTCATATAAGAAACATAGCCTCTCTGGAGGCAATTTAGCATTATACATAAAAGATGTAAATATATTTACCTACCCAAACTATTTCTGAGAATTTATCCTAAGGAAATAATTGGAAAGATCTGAACACAAAGGATGTTCATGGCAACATTATTTGTAAATTAAAAAATTTAAAAACAGCCTATATCAATAAAGGAATGACTAAATAAATTTCAATAGGTCTGTGTAATGGAATACTATACAGTCATTAAAATTGATGAAACAGACTAATATTGAATAATATTAGTGTCCATGACATGAATAAATGTCCATGACACATTACTGATTGAAAAGGAATATTGCAGAGAAGCATGTATAATATGATTTAATTTAGGTAGAAATTTTGTGTATATGGTTATACACACACACACACACACACACACACACACACACACACACACACACATACATGCAGAGAAATAACTTTAAACACATTCAGCAAAATCTTAACTTAGATGGCTATCTCTATGTGGTGAGATTTGGAGTGATTTTTTCTTTATGTTTTATATCTTATATTTATTTGTTTATGTATTGCATGTGTGTGTGTGTTGGTGTGTGTGTGTGTGTGTGTGTACACAAGGTCTCAGTTGATAATGGGCAGCATTTAGTAAAAATATTTTGGCAACCAAATACTTTATCAAACACCACTGTCTCTAAAGCATAGGACTGGCCATAAGAGGTGAAACTGGTCTAGTTAGACCAATTGGATAAAGGCCCTAAGACGTCTGGATAGATACACTGTTGGAAAACCTCTATTTTCTATGTGTTCCTTCTATGTAAAATTTGTATATTTTTCCAAGGTTCAGCTTGATGTGGCTTTCACATGATCCCTCCAGAAATAAACAGACAAGGTTTTAGTGACTGTGTCAAAGCATGTCATCTGTTAACTTACAAATGTTAATATTGACAATTGACAGGTAGGTAGGAACTGCTTGTAAGAATTATAGGCATTTCTGAGTATATATTTACTGAATCTTTTAGAAATTAAACTTAGAATTTGTACTAAGTGCAATGTTAAACACACTATTTTGAACTTCATGTGGTACATAAACATGTTTATAAGAATTGTATTCATTTCTGAGACATTGTTTTACCCCAGTCAAAGACTTTTTATGTGTTTTGGCACATGTATTTATTTAATCAAAGGCTTAAAAGTTTTAAGAAGTATAAAAATGGCTGAACCATGTGAAGGAATTCTGAGAAGGCATGGATGAAATGCTAATGAAACACTGGAGAAGAGGTCCAATAAATACTGGGACTAATGCAAAATTCTAGGAAAAAGACAGAGAAAGGACATTTAAGGAAGAGAACACTTGGAAAGCAGTAGAGGAAAAAAAACATAGAAATAATCTAATAGGAATACCACATGCAAATAATTAAGCTGGAGAAGTACTTCAAAGAAAATATATAGCTTAAAATAGCACAAGGCAATGCAGATATTGTCAACTAGATTTAAACACAGAATAAACACAATCATATTTTGTTGATAACTATTAAGAGCTGATAGACTAGAATACATTATATCAAGTATGGCTAGTTTTCAACAATGTGAGATGATCACGTGCTACTGCTTATCAATTTGAGGGTTACAAATTGCCTCATCAAGCTGAGGGCCGGACACTGGGGAGCAGGTGCACCAGTCCCTAGTGACAGGTGGAGTCCCAACAACGTTGGAACAGCCCTGGGGCTGAGTGGAGGTGAGAAACCGGCTCAGGGAGATTTGGGCTGTACCTGGGTTCCACAACCAGCAAGTGACTGAGGCATCACTTCATCCACTTCTTCTGCTCTCTCAAGTGTTGGGTGCCTGACACAGTTCCCCAACCAGGGGACAAACTCATGCCCCCTGCAGTGGAGGCGCAGAGCCTTAACCACTGGATTGCCAGGGAATTCCCCAGAATCTGTTTTTTACCAAGACTCTTCCCACCAAACACCCATGTGGCTGACAACGTCTTGGTGCTCCAGCCGAGTGTCAACCCTAAGCCTCTGAGGTGGGAGAACCGAGTTCAGAACACTGGACTACCAGAAACCTCCCGGCCCAACATAACATCAATTGGCGAGAGCTCTCCCAGAGATCTCCATCTCAATGCTAAGACCCAGCTCCACTCAACCACCAGGAAGCTCCAGTGCTGGACACCCTATGCCAAACAACTAGCAAGTCAGGAACACAACCCCACCCATTAGCAGAGAGGATGCCTAAAACCACAATAAGTTCACAGACACCCCAAAACTCACCACCGGACGTGGTCCTGCCCACCAGAAAGACAAGATCCAGCCTCATCCATCAGAACAAAGGCAGCAGTCCCCTCCACTAGGAAGCCTACACAACCCTCTGAACCAACACTACCCACTGGGAGCAGGCACCAAAACTATGGAACTATGAACCTGCAGCCTGCAAAAGGACCCCAAACACAGTAAGTTAAGCAAAATGAGAAGACTGAGAAATACGCAGCAGATGAAGGAACAAGGTAAAAACCCACCAGACCAAACAAATGAAGAGAAAATAGGCAGTCTACCTGAAAATGAATTCAGAGTAATGATAGTAAAGATGATCCGAAATCTTGGAAATAGAATGGAGAAAACACAAACGTTTAACAAGGACCTAGAAGAACTAAAGAGCAAACAAACGATGATGAACAACAGAATAAATGAAATTAAAACTTCTCTAGAAGGAATCAATAGCAGAAATAACTGAGGCAGAAGAATGGATAAGTGACCTGGAAGGTAAAATAGTGGAAATAACTACCACAGAGCAGAATAAAGAAAAAAGAATGAAAAGAATTGAGGACAGTCTTAGAGACCTCTGGGACAACATTAAACGAACCAACATTCAAATTATAGGGATCCCAGAAGAAAAAGAGAAAAAGAAAGGGACTGAGAAAATACTTGAAGAGATTATAGTTGAAAACTTCCCTAATATGGGAAAGGAAATAGTCAATCAAGTCCAGGAAGTGCAAGAGACCCATAGAGGAAAAATCCAAGGAGAAACACACTGAGACACACATTAATCAAACTACCAAAAATTAAATACAAAGAAAAAATATTAAAAGCAGCCAGGGAAAAGCAACAAATAACATACAAGGGAATCTCTGTAACGTTAACAGCTGATCTTTCAGCACAAATTCTGCAATCCAGAAGGAGTGGCAGGACATATTTAAAGTGATGCAAGGGGAAAACCTACACACAAGATTACTCTACCCAGCAAGGATCTCATTCAGATTCGACAGAAATTAAAACCTTTATACACAAGCAAAAGATAAGAGAATTCAGCACCACCAAACCAGCTTTAAAACAAATGCTAAAGGAACTTTCCTAGGGAGGAAACACAAGATTAGGAAAAGGCCTACAATAACAAACCCAAAACAATTAAGAAAATGGTAATAGGAACATACGTATCGATAATTACCTTAAATGTAAATGGATTAAATGCTCCAACAAAAAGACATAGACTGGCTGAATGGATACAGAAACAGGACCTGTATATATGCTGTCTACAAGAGACCCACTTCAGAACTAGGGACACATACAGACTGAAAGTGAGGGGATGGGAAAATATTCTATGCAAATGGAAATCAAAAGAAAGCTGGAGTAGCAATTCACATAGCAAACAAAACAGACTTTAAAATAAAGACTAATACAAGAGACAAAGGAGGACACAGCATAATGATCAAGGGATCAATCCAAGAAGAAGATATAACAATTGTAAATATTTATACACCCAACATAGTAGCACCACAATACAAAAGGCAAGTGTTAGCCATAAAAGGGGAAATCGACAGTAACACAGTCATAGTAGGGGACTTTAACACCGCACTTTCACCAATGGACAGATCAACCAAAATTAAAATAAATAAGGAAACACAAGCTTTAAATGATACATTAAACAATATGGACTTGATTGATATTTATAGGACATTCCATCCAAAAACAACAGAATACACTTTCTTCTCAAGTGCTAATGGAACATTCTCCAGTATAGATCATATCTTGGGTCACAAATCAAGCCTTGGTAAATTTAAGAATATTGAAATTGTATCAAGTCTCTTTTCCGACCACAATGCTATGACACTAGATATCAATTACAGGAAAAAAAAACTGTAAAAAGTACAAACACATGGAGGCTAAACAGTATGCTACTAAATAGCCAAGAGATCACTGAAGAAGTCAACGAGGAAATCAAAAAACACCTAGAAACAAATAACAATGAAAACACAATGACCCAAACCCTATGGGATGCAGCAAAAGCAGCTCTAAGAGGGAAGTTTATAGCAGTACAATCCTACCTCAAGACATAAGAAACATCTCAAATAAACTACCTAACCTTACACCTAAAGCAATTAGAGAAAGAAGAACAAAACAAACCCCAAAGTTAGCAGAAGGAAAGAAACCATAAAGATCAGATTAGAAACAAATGAAAAAGAAATGAAGGAAACAAGAGCAAAGATCAATAAAACTAAAAGCTGCTTCTTTGAGAAGATAAACAAAATTGATAAACCATTAGCCAGACTCATCAAGAAAAAAAGGGAGAAGACTAAAATCAACAGAATTAGAAATGAAAAAGGAGAAAGTAACAACTGACACTGCGGAAATACAAAGGATCATGAGAGATTACTACAAGCAACTATATGCCAATAAAATGGACAACCTGGAAGAAATGCACAAATTGTCACAAAAGCACAACCTTCCGAGACTGAACCAGGAAGAAATAGAAAATATAAACAGACCAATCACAAGCACTGAAATTGAAACTGTGATTAAAAATCTTCCAAAAGCCCAGGACCAGACGGCTTCACAGGTGAATTCTATCAAACATTTAGAGAAGAGCTAACACCTATCCTTCTCAAACTTTTCCAGAATATAGCAGAGGGAGGAACACTCCCAAACTCATTCTAGGAGGCCACCATCACTGATACCAAAACCAGACAAAGTTGTCACAAAAAAAGAAAAATACAGGCCAATATCACTGATGAACATAGATGTGAAAATCCTCAACAAAATGCTAGCAAACAGAATCCAACAGCACATTAAAAGGATCATACACCATGATCAAGTGGGGTTTATCCCAGGAATGCAAGGATTCTTCAATATATGCAAATCAATGTGATACATCATATTAACAAATTGAAGCAGAAAAACCATATGATAATCTCAATAGGTACAGAAAAAGCTTTCGACAAAATTCAACACCCATTTATGATAAAAACCCTCCAGAAAGTAGGATAGAGGGAACTTACCTCAATATAATAAAGGCCATATATGACAAACCCACAGTCAACATCATTCTCAATGGTGAAAAACTGAAACCATTTCCAGTAAGATCAGGAAGAAGACAAGGTTGCCCACTCTCACCACTATTATTCAACATAATCTTGGAAGTTTTAGCCACAGCAATCAGAGAAGAAAAAGAAATAAAAGGAATCCAAATTGGAAAAGAAGAAGTAAAACTGTCACTGTTTGCAGATGACATGATACTATACATAGAGAATCCTAAAGATGCAACCAGAAAACTACTAAAGCTAACCAATGAATTTGGTAAAGTAGCAGGATACAAAATTAATGCACAGAAATATCTTGTATTACTATACACTAATGATGAAAAATCTAAAAGAGAAATTAAGGAAACACTCCCATTTACCATTGCAACAAAAAGAATAAACTACCTAAGGAGAATAAAGACCTATATGCAGAAAACTATAAGGCCCTGAAGAAAGAAATTAAAGATGATACAAGCAGATGGAGAGATATACCATGTTCTTGGACTGGAAGAATCAACATTGTGAAAATGACTCTACTACCCAAAGCAATCTACAGATTCAGTGCAAGCCCTATCAAACTACCAATGGCATTTTTCACAGAACTAGAGGAAAAAATTTCACGATTTGTATGGAAACACAAAAGACCCCGAAAAACCAAAGCAATTGTGAGAAAGAAAAATGGAGTTGGAGGAATCAGGCTCCCTGACTTTGGACTATACTACAAAGCTACAGTAATATAGACGTATGGTACTGGCAGAAAAACAGAAATATAGATCCATGGAACAGGATAGAAAGCCAAGAGATAAACCCATGCTTATATGGTCACCTTATCTTTGATAAAGGAGGTAAGAATATACAATGGAGAAAGAGACAGCCTGTTCAATAAGTGGTGCTGAGAACTGGACAGCTACGTGGAAAAGAATGAAATTAGAACAACTCCCTAACACCATACACAAAATGTAAACTCAAAATGGATTAAAGACCTAAATGTAAGGCCAGACAGTATAAAACTCTTAGAGTAAAACAGAGGCAGAATACTCTATGACATAAATCACAGCAAGACCCTTTCTGACCCACCTCCTAGAGAAACGGAAATAAAAACAAATGGGACCTAATGAAACTTAAAGGCTTTTGCACAGCAAAGTAAACCATAAACAAGACGAAAAGACAACCCTTAGAATGGGAGAAAATATTTGCAAATGAAGCAACTGACAAAGGATTAATATACAAAATATACAAACACTCATGCAGCTCAATATCAAAAAAACAAACAACCCAATCCAAAAATGGGCAGAAGACCTAAATAGACATTTCTCCAAAGAAGATATACAGATTGCCAACAAACACATAAAAGGATGCTCAACATCACTAATCATTAGAGGAATGCAAATGAAAACTACAATGAGGTGCCACCTCACACCAGTCAGAACGACCATCATCAGAAACTCTACAAACAATAAATGCTGGAGAGGGTGTGGAGGAAAGGGAACCCTCTTGCACTGTTGGTGGGAATGTAAATTGATACAGCCACTATGGGGAACAGTATGGAGGTTCCTTAAAAAACTAAAAATAGAACTACCATATGACCCAGCAATCCCAATACTGGGCATATACCCTGAGAAAACCATAATTCAAAAAGAGTCATGTACCACAATGTCATTGCAGCATTATTTACAATAGCCAGAACATGGAAGCAACCTAAGTGTCCATCAACAGATGAATGGATAAAGATGTGGCACATATATACAATGGAATATTACTCAGCCATAAAAAGAAATGAAATTGAGATATTTGTAGTGAGGTGGATGGACCTAGAATCTGTCATACAGGGTGAAGTAAGTCAGAAAGAGAAAAACAAATACCATATGCTAACACATATATATGGAATCTTAAAAAAAAGATGGTTCTGAAGAACCTAGGGGCAGGACAGGAATAAAGATGCAGACATACAGAATGGACCTGAGGACAGGGGTAGGTGGAAGGGTGAGTTGGGACAAAGTGAAAGAGTGGCATGGACATATATACACTACCAAATGTAAAATAGATAGGTAGTGGGAAGTGGCCGTATAGCACAGGGAGATCAGCTCAGTGCTTTGTGACCACCTAGAGGGGTGGGATAGGGAAGGTGGGAAAGAGACGCCAGAGGGAGGGGATATGGGGATATATGTATACATATATCTGATTCACTTTGTTATACAGCAGAAACTAACACAACAATGTAAAGCAATTATACTCCAATAAAGATGTTTAAAAAAAATAAATTGCCTCACCTATATTAGTAAATTCTTATGCCAGCTCAGCTGATGTGATGGTGTCTTCCAGTGTATTAAGAGAGTGGAACTGAGGCACTGACCCAGTCACATAGCATGCTAACAGCAAGACTGGAAGCAGACCAAAATTATAGCCCATGAACTTCATTCCTAAATACTTTTGGATCGACTTCACCAAACCATTCCCTTGAGATGTTAAGATTGATTGCCCCTGCGTGAAGTTGCCAACTTTTAACTGTTACTTTTATTCATGCAACCCTGCGTGCTGCAGAAACTCAAGTTTGAAATGGTCCCTGGCTTTGCCTAGTAGCCCACAGGAGAAATTAAGTGCTGGAAACCAACACCTTCATCCATTTCCTTATTTGATTTATTCAGGCTCTGTGGGAAACTCACGTGCCTGTCTCTGTGCCTGGAAAGCCAGCCTGATGACCCGACTTATGGGAGGCCAGAACCCTGATGCTCATGGCCCTCCCCTCCTCTGGTGCAGCCCACCTCATTGTCTCTCAAGGATACTTTTGAGTTGACTCTGTCAAAAGAAAATGCTCCAACAGGAAATGAATGACTGGAAATGTTTCTTACAAGACTTCAATTTTTTTTTTTTAATAAAGTTTGTACATCATTCAAGAGCTAGCAGGATAACCTCAAGTATACCATCAGCTAAGTCCAATCTTCAGCCTAGAAGTACTATGTCAACTGTTGTTGCATGGGGCTGAGAGACATCACTCTATAACAAGAGAGCTGAGAAAGGTAAAGGTTCCCACAGACATCCGATTCAGAAGAGAAGGCTCTCTCCCTTTTAATTTCATTATGTATATATATATGTATATACATATGTATATAATTTCATATAATATATATAATTTCAGCAAAATTGAAAATGGATTGAGGGAATAAAAGAAGATGATCGTCAGAATTGGACCCATAATAAAAGTTATTATTAATGCAAGGGAAATAATTACAGTTAGCAGGAATCTTATGTGCGAAAGATAGGAGGAAACCTGTAAGAATAAGGAGAGAGCAAAGACAGAAAACATGGAATGCATACATCATAAATGTGTCTATGAGAGAGAGATTTGGAGACAGAGACCCAGAGAATGAGATGCATAAGAGACTAAGCCTGACTTGCAGAGGCAATTTTTTCTAGAGGCTTCCCTGAGTGAAGCAATGAAGCAGTCCTCCAGCCCCACTCCTGAAGATTAGGAGCTGAAGATGAGAACAGGACTGGAAACAAGAGTACAGAATGCACCACAGCGTGAAGACTGGCTGTAGCTGCTGAACTGAAAAATTAGAGACTGGGAGGGGAGGTCTGAGAGGATTTGGGCACACATGGAGCAGAGGAAATTCCCTCAGGTCAAGGCACAGTGGACGTTATGGTGACTGACATTAGATCTGAAGAAGACAGATGACCTGGGCTTCTGATTAGGCCATTTTCTTCTCAGTTGACCATGGACCAGCTTGGCTTGATCGCAGGCTCAGCCCAGGCATTTTCCTGCTCATGGCAGTTTTAATTTTTGGCTCTGCATGAGGAAATGATTGGGGGACACAGTGGTTCTATCAACTTGTGCAGCTGGATCATGCTCACCCACTATCTCACAGGCCCAAACCACCTAAACTGCTCCCTGACACCCTCTGGGTGTTTCCTTCACACTCAATCACATTGCTGAGTTGTTCCTGCAATGAATGGGGCCATGACAATGTCTGGCAATGACACACACCTCACAGTGCCAGAGAATAATTTGAAGAATGAGCTCAAGCTGCAGCCATATCCAGACAAAAGCATAAAGCCAAGAGCAGTACTTGATAAGGAACTCAAGGGCAACTGAAGACAATTCATTGTCCAAGAGAAGACGAAAGAGAAAAGAGAAGGAGACTTTTCTCAGCAGATTCTTCTGTTTCCATTCCACTATCTTTTATTTTTCCTCACCAGTTGCCACAAACTTTTAATTCACCCTCACAGTTGTGTTTCCTTGAAATATTCCTTGTGAGACTTGTGAATTTGCTTTGAATTTTAATTGCATGCTGTTCCTCCTGGTTGGCTTATGTCCCTGGGTTTTGCTGTCCTTTGCTGCATCTTTCTTACGTGAGTAGTTTACTGTCACCATAGGACTTTGCCACTTGTTCCTCTCATGAGCAACTCATTAAAAAATTTAACAACCAATACTAAGCCCAAGGTTCAATGCTGGATAGTAGCATTATTAATAGTTTGTATTTTTTCATTTGTCTTTGCTCCTGGTCTTGATTTGAACTGTGTGATTTTCAATCTATAATCCATGTACATATGAGATACACATATATATGTGTGTGTATATATATAAATATATACATGTATATATATATATATATGTAATTCTATAATGATGTGTTTTACCCGTTCTTTTTAAAAAATTCATTTATCTTTTAAAAAATAAGCCTAACATATATGGAAAGTACTGCATGCCCTTCTGAAGATGAATGAGAGCATTTTAAAAGGTTTTCTCAGTCTCTCTGTAAGCTCTTTCAGAAGGAGACTCTTAAATGAATTTTCCAGTCTTTCAAGAAGACAGGCAACAATTCCAACATCAGGAAACATCCTTTAGAATTCTAATACCTGCAGCAAGAATATCATGCTTCCCCAGATGGGCCTCCTACTAAGAATATGTTTCGGTTCCTGAAAAAGGCCCTTTAAGCCAAAGTAATTTAAGTACAATTTAATTTTTTCAAACAACGTAATAGAAGGGGTGAAGTTTCTGACCAATTAACTAAAGAAGTTACAACATGTCACAGATAATAAACAATAAATTATTTTCAGTAAATTGTACAAAAGGCTCTATTTTGAAACAAAAGTTTGTGTTTTTTTAATCATACATACTTATAGTAGAAAATTGGAAACTAGGAAAGAAGGAAAGGAAATTTCCCATTAACTATAATCTAACTGATTCATTCATTTCAGTAGTCTTCATAATACAGAATCGATCACTGACAAATATTATGTGGTTGAACCAGATGACTCGCAAAAGTAACTGAAGTAAACACTCAGTTGGATCTATCCATTAACTTCCCACAGAGTCAGGGCCTTCAGTTTGCTCCTACCTTCCAAATAATAGTACTGATAATAATAACACTGGTAATAATCATTATTATCAGTTCAGCTAACACTTATTGAGTAATTATCACATTAAGCCCTTAATTTAACACTGTACAGACATCTGTCTCAATGTTCACACATGTTTTATGAGGGAGGTATGATTATCCTCCCCATTTTGCAGTTGAGAAAACTGAAGTAACAGCCCCAGGTTCCCACAGCTGTATGTGGTAGGTCCATCATGCATGGGGATCTCACTCCAAAGGCAGGTTTTACTACCACATCATGGATTTTCAAACTTTAGAAGACATAAAAATCACCTGGAGAACTTGTTCAAATGCCAGATTCTCCAGCTCCAGTTCCTGAGACTCTGATTCTGCAGGTCTGAGCTGGGGTGAGGAATCTGCATCTTAGAAGCAGCCCAGGGGACTCTAATGGAAGTGGTACACCAGCCACACACTGCTATTCTGCCTGCATCAATGCAGAAACCAGGAAATGCCTTCCAGTAGTTCTCTAGACTCGGACGTCTTTAACTACAGTAGTTCATAAGCTTTGGCGGTGGGGGGACGGATCCCAGACCCTCTGAGAATCCAATGAAAGCCAAAGACCATCTCTTAATCAAAATGCACCACAAATTTTTTTTGCATTCATTTTCAGGGAGTTAAAGCTGAAAAACCCCAGAATAAGGGGCTCCTGTTGTATTCTCTCTTTACCTCTTTTTTTGTAGTGTCTCAACTCACGATTCCCATCTCTGAAATAAGGACATGCACCCTCCTGGCTGCCTGCTTTGCAGACTGTTATGAGGATTGTTTTTTAATATACATAAGAGTTCTGAGAAACAGAAATAGAAACACTATATGTAAACCTCATGCTCATAACACACAGAGAAATAGGGAAGGATAGATTTGAGTAGGAAACTGAGAAACAAGGAGAAAAGAGACATTCAGCACAAGGTTAAGGAATTAACTAGCAAATAACCTGAGCATAATCAGAATGGTCATTTGCCATTCGCTGAGTACATATTATGTTTCAGGAGGCAGCGTGGCTTGTGTCTTTAAAGCATTTTTTCTAGTGCTCCCAACAGCTTTCTGATGCTCACATCACCTTTATTTTACAAATGGGGAAACCCAAACTCTGAGAGATTACATAATGTTCCCAATACCAAACATCTAGTAAAGTTACTCAAACCCAGGTCTATCTGTGTGCAAAGCCTGATTTCCATGATATAAGGATATGGCCAGAGCCCCTTTCCAGCCCATACATGGACCAGGCAGGGGTTTTAAGGCAAGTCCTGGAACTGGAGAGCTGAGCTGCCACTTCACCTTCCTCCCAACCATCAATTTACCTCAGGCTTTAGTTACTAATATCAGTCAGTTGCCTTGTCCTCCCAACGGAAGCAAAACAACACAAGGCACTAGCAATGCTTAGGTTCTTGGTGGCAGGGCTGCCAAAGACAGATCTGCAGCGTTATAAAGGTTAACGTCTTTCTGCTTGCTCTGTGGCAAGCTTCTACTATCAGAACCCTTGGGACCAGCTGCATGAGTCATACTTCTAGATGCTGTTCCAACTGGTAGGAAACAGCCTTTCCTTTAAACAAATTTCACTTTCAGAAAAGGCTTTAAAGCACATTACAGATAGGACCATGAAACATTTGGCTACACGTAAATCCTTCCACAGAAAAAAAAAAAATTAAAAATTAAAAAAAAACCACCTCCTCATGTACCAGGAACATTAAAACTAAGTCCAGGAAAGTTTTAGCCAGAAGGGACAAAGAGATATCTGGCAGAAAAGAATGTTTTACTCTCACTCTGTTTCAAACCCACAGGGTTCTTTTGAAGAACCCTTTAATAATAGGAATTAATAGCAAGAACAAAACAAAACAAAAATGCGTTAACTGAGGCACTAAGCCCAGCAGGTAGTCTGTTCTCCTTCTCCACAAGTCACCCTACACGCCTCTCTTGCCTCAGCCCACCCTAATGTCTTTTCCTTAAGGCCACTTTTCACATCCTTCTTTGGTGGAATAAAGCTGTAATGCAAGCTTACCTCAGCACTAATAGATATTGCAAGGAACCACTTCAGCTTGACTCCTGTCTCTAGCCCTTCACCCCCCAACTCCTGTCAATAACACAGTCCTTTGCACCCAAAGTGACAGCTCTAAATGCACCAGCAATTTTTCGTACCATCCAATGAACCTTTCCCCATTAATTTCTTTTTAAGGGGACCTAGCTCCTTTAGCTATATCAGGCTATTCTTGGCTGGTTATTGGAGGAAACCTGTTACGTCAGGCAGTTGCTTTTCTTGTTGTCAAAGATAAGCTTTTCTGATCTGGTATAGGCCTGATTCCTCTATTTATTAACTAACCTCGTGACTTTCAACAAACTATTACACATCTCAGAACTTTTCTTTTTTTGCAATACCTTCCCTTAACTCTGATATAAGAGATCATGTTTTCAAAAACCATAATAAAGGACACAAACATAATGCTTTATTATAATGGTTATTGGTATTGCTTTTATATTATACATCATCTAGAGGTTTCTGAGACACCCAGGAACAAAGGCTCATTAACAACAGACAAGGCAATTCTCAGCTCAGGCCCCTGGATAGATAAGTTAGTAGGCTCAACACTTTTCTGAACAAAACAGAATTTAACATGTAACAGATTCAATATTTTATTAAACATAATAAACCCCATAACCTTGGATTTCTAATTGCTTACCACTTACTAGAATACAGTGGACAAATGCACAATGGCTTAGAATTCAGGAACCAAAAGTAACACATCAGTGGTTTTGCAAATAATTGTCTAAAACCAAGCCAATAGCAATGGGGGAGGGCAACCCTCAGTAATATCTAACTCAGAAAGCTTGATTCAGCCCCTCAGTGGTCAGGGTTCCACTGCAGAGAAAAGAATTTAATCTGGCTAGTTTAAGGAGAACTGGGTTTATTACGGTGAGCTAAATGGTTTACAGGACATTGGGAGGGTTAACGAAACAAACTCTAGGTTCTTGTAGAAACAATTCCCAAGCCACACAGCAGAACCAGGCCACCTAGGTTGCTGCCTGCTGGTTGGCAAGCTGGTCTACAAACACACCCCCCTGCCAGGAGGAAGAGACTTCCTCATGCCCTGCCATCGCTGCTGGTTCCAGGACTCCACCAGAGGACCATGTGCACTGGCAATATGCGTGCCAAGTGACCTGCCTCTCAACACCCACTATACTAGAGGCCGCGCCCTGGAGCCTTTACGAATAAGGCTACAGAGAAAACACACGTTTCTTAATCCTCCCTGCCAGCAGGAGCAACAAGTCTGCCTTCCAAATAAGAGTATCTAAGCCCCACCCACAACTCAGGCTGCAAGGGTGCCTGGGAAATGTAGTTTTTTGCTTTTCAGGCCCTGCCGTGTAGGAAGGCACAGTAAAAGGAGGTTGAAACAGATGCTGCATTACAACCCCTCATGCCCCACCACGTAAGTCAATGTTAAGAGACTCATCTTTTTCACAATCCCTTCTCCTCCCCACCCACCCACCAAGACTGCTGAGAGAGATGTGGGAAAACTAGGTGATAAATGTAGTAAGGATTTGGTTGTACAAATAGATGGCTCAGAGTTGGCACAGCTGTTCACACTAGGCTGCTTAGGGGGAGAGGTTACAACTAAGTTGAGGAAATTTTCTCTCCATTAGCCAGCAACATTTAAGAAAAAGTTTTGCTCCCCTTAGGACCCTCAGGGGACACAGGATTGCTTTCCTCCCACCGGTGGTCTGAGCTCATTATGCCACTCTGTTATATGCCCTACCCACAAGCCACTATAGGGTAACCTGGCATTATTTTAAATCTTCTCTTCTGAATGAGGCAATCAGATCACTCATCTGAGATTCACCTAAGCCTATCAGGCAGAACTTCCAGACTCACCACGGACTCTAACAGGAGAGAGCTCTACTAAGAGAAAACTGTCTATTTGTTAATAAGTATCTAGCCAAAACAGTCTTCTTTGTGCAATTAGAGTTGCTGTAGTGTTCTTGTTTGCATGTATTTTACAACAGGGTCTTTGTTCTCTGTCTCTGCTGTCTGCTGTATTTCAGCACCTTCTGTCAAGTGACTATGAATTCCAAGATCCCATAACACACTGAACAAATTCCTGTTAGGTGCTATTATATGTCAAGTACAAGAGACACAGAAATAAATAAGACAGACGAGGTCCCTGCCCTGGTAGGGCTTATAGTCTAGTGACAAGTTCTAAAAAGATGTTTAGCACAGAAAGCAACAACATTACAGTCCTGAAATCTGTGTAGAATTTCTGAGAATGAATCGCTCTAGAGTTACTCACCTTTGGATTTTGTTCCCACACGTGAAGTACCTTTAGCTACACAATAAAATTTCTTCAGTGTTTGAATGTGGAGAGTCTTCTGGAAGAACATACCAATCAAGGTCAATATATAGGCCAAGTGTAGTATTCCAGGCCCCGGTGCTAATGCTGGACAGGTATTTCTGTTCTGAAGAAGGGAGCCTGGAGCTGATATGGGCCATAACTGAGATGTGGGGCTTCTGGTCAGGGTCCTGGTGTGGATGTGTATCAGCGGAGAAGCCTCATGAAACTCGATCTCAATGACAATTAACTGGCCACAGGTCACATTTCAGTTATCTTCCTGGAAAACAGGGATAACAAGCAAGCCAAACTAACTTAGCCATGGTTTTCTTTACTGTCTGAATAGCACCTGCTTCCATTTAGCTAAGGAAAAAAATCTTTTAAATTCAATTTCCCTAAAAATTCATGCAGGTTGAGAAGGTGTTAAACAAAAAAGGGGCAAGCTGTGCCCAAAAGATTTTAAAATAGTGCTCTAGAGATTTTACAAAATCCCTCAGGCTGTGAAATTCCCCTCATTCCCAGGTCAATTCCAGTTTGGTTTATATTTAAGCTGGAATTTGGAATGACATTTAATTCTATCAAAACAAGACAGACTAGTCACACTGGGCTTTCCTGGTTCCATATTGGAAAAGAATGGGCCTAATCCTTGTGAGTGGGACCTCATTCCCTCTCCTTTCAGCAGTCTTTTCTATGAGCCAGCAGTGCTAGGCATTAGAAATACTGAGGTGAGTAAGTTATGATCACTGCCTTCCAGAAAAATAGCCTTTACCTCACAAAGAGAGATAAAATATAGTTCCATCAAAGGCATAGGGCCCTATCTGACAGTGGTCACACATGAGCAGCCTATCTTGGGCATCAAGCAAGTGTGGAGATAAATGAAGACCAAGCAAATGAGAAGAGCAAAGGCTATGTATTCAGAGCTTGCTGTAGCAAGGTTGTCAGCCACAATCACTTGTGTTTCAGCAGAGACTCAAAGGCAGGCACAGGAATGGGAACGCTTGATGATGGGATAAAAGGAAGCCTTCAGGTATGCCCTGGCTGGAGGCTGTTGGCCTGAGAAAGCTGGAGGTGGTTTAACTAGAAGCGGGGCATCCGATGTGATTGGTCAGGGTGCATGTTTGTCTTCCTTTAGTTGGTCCTAAGCTGGAAGTGGGGACAAAAATGTAGGAAGCTGTCAGTTATTAATCAAGTCCTTGGTGCCAATTGCTTAGCTTCCTGTATTGTCACTAGAGATGTCAATCTGACTTCCTGCAAGCCTGACGTCTAGCAGGCTGGCTTTCTGGGCTATTTATCGTTGATAAGGGGTTGGTATCCTGGACTGGTTGCTGCAGGTTGTATGTCAGAGTTTTATTCTTATCTTTGGTCCAGCAATTGTCCATTTGTATATTAGGTCCCTCACAAGCCTAAGATTCGATTGTGTCCTGGCCCTAGGACTCCATTTGACATTAACTCCCCCTTGTAGTATGAGCAGCTCTGGAACTTGCCACCTAGACCTCCTTAGTGTCTCCCAACATGCTCAACTTCTGGCCTTCATGACCTTCATACAAGGAGAATGCCTGACAGACTTCCTCCAGGCAAGCTCCTTCCTGCCTCTTTGCACTGACTCCACTCTGTGTAAGGTAAGGAGAACCAGCCTTGCCCACAAAAAACAAGCAAATTATCTTATATAAAACAGCAAGTCCTTGAATCATGCATGATCCTGTGGCAAGAGCCTGGTTTATCTTTAATGGTATTAACCGTCTATGGGCATAAGCACCCATGTGAAAGAATAATAGCAAGACTATACGCAAAATAGAAAACATAAACATTACTGAATGAAACGGCATTAAAAGAACAATAACGTACACCATCACATTCTAAATAATGTGTGTGTAAATTACAGAAAAAATACAAAGGATAGAAAAAAATAAGTTCTCTCTCAGTTGGAGAATTAACAGTGATTTAAATTTCTGTTTACTTGATTTCTTATTTTTTTTTTACAATTACATGCATTTCTTTGTGATATAATAAATAATAAAAATTTTAACTTACTAAAAACGTAGAGTGCATTCGAGAAAGAGGACTCTCTCATAGCAGCACATCTGATTCATTAAATTATTAATAGCTGTCACTTCTGAGCATTTACCACTTCTATGGTTATTATCCTCATAATAACTACGATGATTCTACAAGGTGAGTACTTCTATCGCATTTTACAGATAAGGAAACCAAAGTGCAGAGAGTAGAAGCTGACAACCTGCTGGCTGTGTCAGACCCCTACATGGGGCTCTTAGCCACTATTCTGTTCTTCATCCCTTCTAGTACACATGCCCTTAAACTCTTCCTCATACCAGGTGTATGACCAAGGAAACTCACTTCCCATCTGTAAAATGGGGATGATAATTGTGCTTATCTCATATGGACGGTTATAAGGACAAAGAGATCATGTACATACAGAGCTAACACAAGGCCCAATCCCTAGGAAGTTTTCAGTATGTGATTTTTGATGTAAGGACCACTGTTTTCAGGGTTTTATGAATGCTCCAGGAAGGGCTTTTACATTTAAGTTAAAAGAAACAGCAGTGGGTTACAAGAACCATTGAAATGGAGATTTGTGAGGCAATTAGGCTTTGGAATAAATATAGTTAAGAATGGTGTGAAAGATTTTTTTTTAAATTTACTCTTGGGAGTATCTTCTTCATTGTTCAACATTTACCTATTTTAGTAATGAGTTATGGTTTATTTTGATAGAATAATAACATAGAACAAAGAAAATTTAAACCCTCCTCAGGTAATCTCACCTGTGGCTGAAGTCAGGTTGCTCTGGGCCTAACAGCTAGGTCATCACAAAACACTGGGAGGTCGCACACGCTGGCTTCCAGCTCTGACTCTGCTGTCTAATAAAGTCATCAGGGAGCCTGTAATCCATCCTGATGCCCAGGCTAACCACAGAGGTTTTGGTCAAATTGACCAGGTTGGGGCCCTGGCAAAGGTATGACTTAAAAGTGTCCCAGGTAATTCAATATGTGGCCAGCTAAGAACTACCTGAACATAAAATCACAAGGAAATAAGCAACTTCTTTGGAACTCATTTTGCAAATCTAAATTTAGGTGACAATGGTAACAATCCCCACAGGCAAGTGATCTGTTTAAAAGCAGTTAACATGCATCTTGTTTTCAACACATTTTCATTCATTTTATCTTTAAACTCCCCATTGATAGAAATAATATCTAATATTTTATTCAGCACTGATTATGTGCCAGGCACTTTCTAAGCACTTTTCATAGTGAAACAGATGACATAGGATTTGAACCAAAGGCGCTGCACAGCCAATCCTTATTTTCCACTTTCAATCATACAAACGTTCTTAAATTTTAGAAGTGGTTTGGATGTTGCAAATGACTAACTTAAAATTTGTAAAGATGAAATAAACAAGTTTTTTCCACTTGACCCAGGCTTTGTACAAATAGGCAGTTTCTGCTTTTGGCCTAAACTGTTTCATTTGTCTATTTGAGCCAATTGTCATAAAACCTCCCTCTCTGGAACAAGCAGATGCATTTAACAATAATGAGAGGGGCAAATCATTCTAACTCAAAAACTCTCATGGTTTTCACCCAGAGGCTGATTTACCATGAAGTGGAGCCCAAGGCCCCTCATTTACATGTCCTGTTGAAGGCCCAAGAAGAAACATAGCAATTTTTACTTGTAAATTTGTTTTATTTTTCCTAAAGAGGACTCCCCAAAATCATACAAGCTTTATGCTCCACCACACCTGGATCTGTCCCTTACAAGATAGGTAGAGATGTGATCTGTTCTCAGTTCAAGACTCTAACTCTCAGACTAATGCAAGAGCTTCCTAGCTGGGCTCCTCACCTGCAGGCTGCTGGTTCTAATCCCTACCACAGGCACCATGGAAAAGTCGTGTGAATACACTGTCATCATACTATTGCCCTGCCCAAATTCAGTGATTCCCATTGCCTACAAAGCCCTGTCATCAATGACTCTTCATAATCTGACTTCTACTTACATCTTGAGTCTTCTATCATTCTTCCATCTTTATACAGTCTGACACCTCCTTAAATTCTCAGTGCCATTTAATACCCCTTTCTACCCAATGTAACTGAGTTTCTTTGTTTTTGAGCATGACTCATTCTTTCCTACTCCTTGGTCTTATTCATGCAGTTTGTTGGACTTACAATCATGCTCCATTTAAAGTAGTCCTAGTGCCACTGAAATATGTCTGCCCATTGATAATTCCTACCCATCTCTAAGGCCCAATACAAATGCAACTTTCTCCAGAAGCCTTCCCTGGCCAGAAAGGATCACTGTGTAAACACTGCTTGTCTGTATTGTACATAGTATCCTTGTTCTATAACTACTTGAAATTACAGTTGCTAGTATACATGTTCATCTCTCCTCCTAATTTGTAAAATGTGGAATCACACGCATTGTTGAGTAAAGTCACATGCAAACTACAGGTTTTCAACAATATTTGAAATATTTATAGTATGTTTAGATCAAAAAAAATTTTAACCTCTGTTTTTCTATAAATTTCTTGCTTTCAACTTCATAGGTTGTTGGGAAAAGAAGTGTGGCACAAATTATTCTTCTTTGTGATTATAATGGACAAGGACTTCCTTTTACCTGGTCAACCTCTAATCGGGTAAAGATGTCCACTGTCAGTGTATGCCAGCCTGTGGGCTCTTTTACCTTCTGTCCAATGGACAGGGGGCAGAGAAGCAGCATGGCTTTTCCCTAGTGAGTATATACAGACAAGCTAAGAATCTAAGTAGGTCCACACTCTACCAACATAAGCAGGGTAAGTATACCACCTTTAGGTGGGAAGGAGAAAAGTTGCTAGTAACCATTAAAAAAAAAAAAAGTCAAGTGAAGGGAATTTTAACAGAAAGGTGGCCTGAAGACCCAGCATTTAGGATCTACCCTGGAAAGAATCTAAGTTCAAAATTAATTCTGATTAATTTAGCAAAGAGACATAATCAAAGTCTGGAGGCTACAGTTGAGTTAGATAATTCTGGAACTACTGTGATTAAACATTAGTCGTGAAGTGAATGCTGTCTAATTGGACTCTTGTTCTTTTCCCTCCTGAAAAATTAACTCTTAGATCATCTATTGTTTATTGTAGCTATTCTGTTTTTGTATTTTTGAATTTGGAAAAGCAATAGTTATTCATGGAAGGGATCTGTTGCCAGACCTACCATGTAGAATTTGGAGCAGTATAATCTAATGACCAAAGAAGAAAATGCTCAGACTCAACTACAGAATTTGTAAAGATTGTTATAAGGTTTCTGGAGACTGAAAATGTCACACCAGCTTAGATATCAGTCTGTACTAGGAAACTAAAATTTGAGACTGTGCAGTTATAGGGTATTTGGCATACACTCCCGCCCCCCACAAGTCCCTTTTATTTGCATAAGCTAAACATAGGAGATAAATGTTTGTATGGAGTTGGAGAAGGGCAGAATCTTAAACCATCTGAGAAGTTGTCTGCTTTACTAAAATGAAGCTCACCATAAACTTTGCTTGGTTTCTTCACCCCAAATTAAGAGACCTTAAAGTAATAAAGGAATGAGGAGAGAGGGGTTACATATTCCTTGTGTTTATGAGAAAGCTACATCTTTTAGCACAGAGAATGTCCCTGTCACGGTTGAAGAACAATTTTCATGAACTCCCCTTTGTTGATTGCTTATAACTATACGTACTTTTTAAAAAATTAGTTTCCTTTTAGACTTGAGTGTCTCAGTCTTGGTCTCTGCTCCCCAAGGTAAATTACTTTCGAGCAGTTGAGCAAAATAGCCTAAAGCAAAATGCTATTTTTCACATTAAATGGAAAGCACCTTTACCCCTAGTGATCCTCCAAGATGTCTAAGTCCAGGACCTCAGACTTGGCAAAGAGACTTAGAAGCACTGATGAAGAGAAACAGAGCCAAACATAACCCCACTAGCTGAGTGTTTTATTTAAGATGCAAAGGTTTTCATCTACAGATAAACCGAGTGCTGTAATAGGAGTATTTCTGCTCAGTGGTGAAGTCTACCAGAAACAAAATCTCAGCAGGAAAGGCTACCAGGTAAATTGAACTCACTAAAGTTTCCTCCAGACAATAACAGCCAGTTAAGTAAGACAATCGGAATAATTCATCCTCCTGGAGTTCAAAACACAAAGGGCTATACGAAATGTGATATTAAGATTTTAAAAAGAAGTATACAGAAGTCAGGAATATCCTTCCAAAATGAAAGTGTGGGTGGTAATTGATTAAATGTTAGAAGTTGTTCTGATATGTTTTATTCAACCAAAAGAATTTCTTCCTGTCAGCATTCAGTGACAGGTAACAACTTTCAATTCTAGTCTCTTTCAAACAAAAACACAGGTATGGCAGCAGTTAAAAACAGTTGGCTGTGAGTTACATCCAGCTGACTTCATCTTGGACCCCCTTTTTATGCTTTCACTCCTCATCCAGTACATGGTCCCTGATATGAGTCTTTTTCCCATGAACTTGGCAGACATAGCCTGGCACTTTTATGTCAACTCTTGGCTTAGAGTTTGGGAAAAAGCATTTCTCCTCCAGGTCCTCTGGTTTTTATTTCTGGTATTTGACATCTGCCAAATCCTTATGCTCTAATTCTATACCCATCCCTATAGACACTTGGCTACATTCACTTAACAAGATAATTTCAAACTATATAAACCATAAGTTGATGAGTTACAAAGAGAATCTCACAAATCACATCTATATGAAAGATTGCAACATTCCTAAAACAACTGGAAAAAAATAAAGTTATAGAAGATTCAAACAACAGAATAAACAAGCTTGATCTAATGAGCATGACCATAGAGAATGCCATTCTTTTTGAGTATATATGAAACAATTTCAAAAATATTATTGAATTAAGGATGTCTCAACAAATATCAAAGGTATGATATCAGGGCTTCCCTGGTGGCGCAGTGGTTGAGAGTCTGCCTGCTGATGCAGGGGACATGGGTTCGTACCCACATGCCGCGGAGCGGCTAGGCCCGTGAGCCATGGCCGCTGAGCCTGCACATCCGGAGCCTGTGCTCCGCAACGGGAGAGGCCACAGCAGTGAGAGGCCCGCGTACCGCAAGAAAAAAAAAATATGATATCATATAGACCACATTCTCTAACCATAAAGCAATAAAATAAGGAATCAATAAAAAAATTTAATTCATGTACTTTAAAACTAAAAATATACTTCTAAATAATTCAAGGATCAAAGAAGAACTGCAATGGAAATTATGAAATTATTTAGAAATAAACAATAATAGACTTAAACAATGCATTTATAGTATACAGCTAAAGTGATACCTACAGGAAAACATATAGACTTAAACTCAGAGTAGGAAAAGAAATTTTCAAAATTAATAATTAATGTATTCAACTGAAGACATTATTTTCAAAACTATGAAGTAAACCCAGAGGGGGATAAAAACAAAGAGAATAACAGTAAGAGAAGGAATTAATTAAATAGAAAAGAAAGAAAAAATAGTATCAACAAAATCAAACGCTCTTTCTATGAATAGATAAATTTTTGGCGAGAGAATACAAAAGAGGAAGCGTGTGTGTGCAGAATAAACAAAGTTAGGAATGAAAAGAGACAAAATAGAGCTACAGTAAAAATTTGTAATATTATAAAAGAATACCATGAACAAATTAGTCAATAAATTTTACAAGCTTAAATATAGACAGCTTCCTGGAAAATAACATTGCAAAACTGACTCAAGAAGCAGCAGAAAAACCTGGAATAAAAAATATACCCATTAAAGAAAATGAATTGGTAGTTGAAAATAAAAAACTATCCCATAAAGAAGCACCAAAGCATCCAAACCAGACAGGTTTTCAGGTATATTTTACCATACCTTTAAATATTATACAACCTCATTCTTATTCAGACTATTCCAGAGACCAAAAAAGAGTAAAAGCTGTCCAGTTATTTTTATGAGGCTTGCAAAACCTTAATATCAAAACTAAACAAAAACAGTATGAGAAAGTGAAATTATAGCCTCAATCACTTTCATGATTATAGATCACAGATGCAAAAGTTCTTCATTCTAATATTAGCCAACCGAACAAGCTTTAAACAGGAATATAAGGATGATTTAATGGATGTAAAATTTATTACTGTAAATATGGTATTAATAGATTAAGAAAAAATAGATACAGAAAAATTACATGATGAAAGAAGTCAACATTCTTTCATAATATAGAGTCTTCGCAAAGTAGGAAGAAGAAAAATCTTCTTTCATCTAGAAAAAGTATCCACAAAAAATGAGCCTCCTACTTTGTGATCAGTGATAGAAGCATCTGCTATAAAGTCAGGCTGTTCTTGACACAACCATTCAGCTTGTAACTGGAGGTCTTCTCCAATCCAATAAGACAGGAAATAGATATAAGAGGAAAGAGAAGACGGGCTCTAAATTGGCATTAATTGTAGAACATATTATTGTCACAGAAAATCCAAAGGAATTCACAAACTATTAGAACTAATAAGAGAGTTCAGTAAGGTTGCTGAATACAAGATCAATTAATTTAAAAAAATCAATGGCATTCCCATGCATAAGAAACAACCAATTAGAAAATGGATGACAAATTAAAATATTCATTCCATAATAAATTGAATTATTTTTAATCTGTAAATTTCTTGAGAATAAATCTAACAAAATTCTATATTACCTGAAGGAATGAAATCATAGAACTTTAATGAAAAATCTAAAGGAACACTCAAGTAAATGGAAAGATATGCCATATTCTTTTACCAGAAGGCTCTCAATATCATAAAGATGTCAATACCTCTCAGATTAATCTGCAAATTCAAGGAAATCTCAATGAATATTGTAGTTTTTCATGAAGATTGACAGGCTTTTCCTGAATTTTATTTGGATGAATAAAGGTCAAAAATGGTCCAGACCTTTTTAGAGGAGACTAAAGAAAAGGGATTTGCTCCATCAGATACCAAAGCTACTATAAAGTTATAATAATTAAAACAATGTGCAAAAAGACTGACAGACCAATGTAAAAGAATGGAGAGCTCAGAAATTAAAACTTGTCAAAGAAAATATCTTTATGGCCTTGGGTAGGAAATAGTTTCTTAAATAATACATAATTAGCCCAAACCATAAAAGAAAAAAGTTGATACATTCAACTATGTTGAAATATAAACCTTCTATTTAATTAGAACATTATTTTTTTAGAAGTGAAAAAGATCAATCTACAAACAAGGAGAAGATAGTTGCAATCATTATAAATAAACAAAATTTTAATGATAAAATTATATAAGGAACTTACATAAAGACAACCAACCCAATAGAAAGTAGACAAAGACATGAACAGTCAATTCACAAGGAACCATCTGACTGACCAATACACATATGAAAGATTACTGACCTCATGAATTATCAGGGACATGTAGATTTAAAATAACAATAAAATAGTGTTTTATACTCATGAGATAAACAAATATTAAGACACCTGACAAGAGTTATGAAGGATGTGTAGAAATTAAAACTCTACTGGTAGAAGTTAAAATTTGTGTAAACTTTTATTAAGAGGGTAAATTGAGGGCTTCCCTGGTGGCGCAGTGGTTGAGAGTCCGCCTGCCGATGCAGGGGACACGGGTTCGTGCCCCGGTCCGGGAAGATCCCACATGCCGCAGAGCGGCTAGCCCCGTGAGCCATGGCCGCTCAGCCTGCGCGTCCGGAGCCTGTGCTCCGCAACGGGAGAGGCCACAACAGTGAGAGGCCCGTGTACCGCAAAAAAAAAAAAAAAGAGTAAGTTGGCAATATCTAATAAAACTGATTGTGTATATACATACCCTACCACCCAGGAATTCCAAGCCTAGGTATATCCCCTAAAGAGACTCTAGAACATATCCACAGGAAACCATGCACAAGGATACTTAATGCAGGATCACTTATAATGGTGAAAATAATGGAAACTACATTTTAATGTCTATTACTATTAGATAGGTAAATAAATCATGATAGATTCATTCAATAATGCATCAATTAGCAGTTAAAATGAGTTAATTAAATCCAAAAGCATCAACATGGATAAATGTTAGAAATAAAACGGTGAGAGAAAAAAAGCAAATGTCATTCAAATGTGAAGCACATTATATGAATTAATAGAGTGTTTATTGACATAAATTGTGCATATATGTGTACAGTAAATGTATAATGTCAGGAGAGGAAGAACACAGGCTAACTTCAAAACACCTGTCTGTGGGGAGGAAGAAGGGGGAATGGGGGTCAAGGAGGGTAAAATCAGATGCCTGGTGGTTATAGACAGAATTGTGTCTCCCCAAAATTCATAGGTTGGAGCTCTAATCCCCAGTATAGCTGTTTTTGGAGAAAGGGCTTCTAAGGAAGTAATGAAGATTAAATGAACCATAAGGTCGGGGCCTTATCCAATAAAATGTGTCCTTATAAGAAGAGACACCAGAGATCTCACTTTCTCTTCATGAACACGAATTGAGGAAAGGCCAGGTGAGGACATAGCAAGAAGTCTGCAAGCCAGGAAGAGAGCTATCACCAGGAACCAATCAACCAGCCCATTGATCTTGGACTTCTAGCCTCCAGAACTGTGAAAAAATAATTTGCCCATTGTGCCAAACACAGTGATAATAAATGTGCATTAAAGCATGTTACCACAATGCCTTGCACCTAGTAAGCACTCAATAAACATTTCTCGAGCAAAGCATTTGTGTTTGTAATATTACCGTCTGATTTTAGTTCAGCATTTACAGGTTGCTTAAAAGTTACTACATGAAACAAGACACCAGCTAAACCAAGTATGTTTTAGATTGAAAATCATTAACCTAGAATTGCAACATGTCTATTCCAGTGGTTCTCAAACTTTACAGGGCATCAGGATTACTGGGAAGACTCACTGAAACATAGATTGCTGAGTTTCTAGAGTGCAGCTCAAAAAACTGAATTTCTAGCGAGTTCCAGGTGAGGTTGATACCACTGGTCTGGAGACTACATTTTAATAATTATTGGTTTAGATCTTTAGGGGTACCTAGAGAAAGTAGAGTACTATTTTCTCTAATCTGAACCTTTTCTTATTCATATATATATATAATTCATACATATATACACACATATATACATTCATATATATACACAAATATGTATACATAGTAATTTATATGATAAGGTATGATATATCTTAAAAAGAAAACAAACAAATATAAGACCCAGAAGTACCACTTCTTTTTTGTTGTTTGAAGGGTATCATGGTAAGACTTTCTCCTTCCCATGTCAAGGGATTGACTGAAAGTATTTGGGGCCAGCACTGTCTGTTCCCCAAAATTCAAACAAAGCATCTTATAAATAAAAAATATAATAATATATCTGTAATACTCTTATCTTACTATACTCCTTAAATTACAAATTAATAAAACTGTAAAATAATAATAGCTACCAACTATTGAGTATTTATTATACGCAGGGCACTATGGTAATTGCATGATACATTATTCATTTTAATCTTCGCAACTACTGTATAAGTACTATTATCTCTGTTTTATATACAAGTAAGTTGAGCCTCAGAGAGGCTAAATGACCTGGCCAGCTAGAGAGTGGTGACATTAGAATCTGTACCCAAGTCGAATTCCAAAACCCAAGCTCTGCATTGCTTTTACCTCTGAAATCAGAGTGGGCTTCCCACCGCAGCACCAATCCACAAACCTGACAGCTGTTTAAAGCACCAACTAGAGCCATCAAGTTCTCTGATTAAGGGGAAAGACCCTAAAGGACTTGCTTCCTTTCACCTGAAATTAATCATTCACCAAACAAGAAGAGCAGAAGAAACAAATGGAAGAAGTAACTAAAAGATCCAGGTACTATTTTTCTTCTTGATCTCTCCAAATCGCAAAACAAAGATTCCTGCGCAATACATTCATTTCCTCCCTCAGTCCCAGTGGCATCATTTGCAAACACAATAAAGAAAATGGATAAACTGCACTGTGGGGGGAAATGTCTTAGCATCCTTTGGTTTTCTCTGGTTAGTGAGCAGTTACGGAAACTTCTGAAGTCCTTACATTTAAAAGGACGGAAATGAAGACATTTGTTTCTCAGTTGTCCAGAAAGTGTGCTGATGAGCTGATAAAAAAGGAATGAAGTAGCTGAAGTAGTAAGAGGGTATGAAATGAGATTAGCCCACTCAAAAAGCTAGTAAAATTAAAAAACAAAAACAGACTCGGAAAATTTGGGACAAACTTTAACAGGGAGGAACAAAGTGTCATCTCTCTTTATAAAGTTAATGGCGTATTCATTTTTCAGACTTCTATTGTTTTATTTCAGTTTTAAAGAAGAAAAAGTTAAAAATATTAAAATACTGAATGGACAGAGCAGAGTTTCCCATTAAAATAAATACACTTTGTTTTATTGTTTGGAAAACTCTAACAAGCTCCAGACTACCAACTGAATTCTGTCATTTTTTTTAAACATCTTTATTGGAGTATAATTGCTTTACAATGTTGTGTTAGTTTCTGCTGTATAACAAAGTGAATCAGCTATATGTATACATATATCCCCATATCCCCTCCCTCTTGCGTCTCCCTCCCACCCTCCCTATCCCACCCCTCTAGGTGGTCACAAAGCACCAAGCTGATCTCCCTGTGCTATGCAGCTGCTTCCCACTAGCTATCTATTTTACATTTGATAGTGTATATATGTCAATGCTACTCTTTCACTTTGTCCCGGCTTACCCTTCCCCTTCCCTGTGTCCTCAAGTCCATTCTCTACCTCTGTGTCTTTATTCCTGTCCTGTCCCTAGGTTCATCAAAACCATTTTTTTTCTAGATTCCATATATGTGTGTTAACATACAGTATTTGTTTTTCTCTTTCTGAATTACTTCACTCTGTATCTGTCATTTTTTTGAAAGAAGAAATTTCCAGCATATTTCCAGAAGTTAGGTTAAATTGATTTCTACTTAATTAATCTTGGAATTATAAAATTAAAAGAAAATATGCTAAAATACTAAGAAAAACTACACATCTTAGACCTCCTGTTTGGTGTGTTCATGCTGAAATTTTCCTCCTTTTTGTCTTCAATGTGAGGCTATTTGCAACATTAACCTAAATAAATCTCCAAAATAACATGGAGATTATTTGCTGCTTGGCTGAGGATACCAACATAGTTGGCATTGATCTTGTATGTTTATTTGGGGCTGAGAAACCTGATATATAATTGGCACTAGCATCCATGCATTGCTCAGGATTAAACCTTAAATTCATCCTTGATGCCTTTTTATCACACTCTACTTTTAATTGGCAAATCCTGTAAGCTCTAGCTTCAAAATATAACTCAAATCCAACCCCTTTTCGTCACCTCCACCACTCCCAGCATAGTTCAAGCCACTAGCATCTTTTGTTTAGACTGTTGAATAAACCTCTTCCTGCTTCTGCAGAGTATTCTGCACAGAATGACTGAAGTGATCCTTTTCAACTCTAAGTCAGATAGTGCCACGACACTGTGCAAATCCTCCAATGGCTACATATTTCACTTCAAACAAAATCCAAAGTCATTATGACAGCCTGCAAGGCTCTACTAGGTCTGACCCCCACTCATCTCACAGACCCCAATTCTTACCTCTCAAGTCTTCTGTATCTATGACAGCAAAATGCTACCCAGCAATCACAGTACTCTTCCTTGCCCCATTCCATCCTCTTCTCTCCTAGACAATCACGTCACACCTTCTCTCCTCAAAGCTCCAAAAGTCCCTTCCCATTCCCACTCCCAGATTATAACCTTCCTCCATATCGTACTGAGAAAACAGTAGCAATTAAAAGCCCTGACTCCTGGCATATGAGTTGACAGCTATTGTATCTGAAGACCACACATTAAAAGACAGATACAGTTAGGACCCCAAATTCATAAGCAGCATATTCAGTAATAAAATAAGCATACGAATTTCCCAACAGACTATTCAGAGCTGGTTTGACAAATGTGCAGAACCATTTCTATGGCCAAGTTGGGAAATATTTACCATTCTCAGAAAGGGATACCACTCAAATTATTAAGTGATTAGAACCTAAGTAACTAAATGGGAAGAGAGAGTTGCCCTAAATGTAGGATCAGATAGTCACTGGTCCTCAAATGCTGTCATCCCCACAAGCATTTTGCTCTTAAATTATTTAGGTCTTCAAGTAGACATGGTCATTTTACAGAAACCCAACTCAGAAATAATTGTGTGTAAGACAACACAAGCAGTGGGACCCTTTCATGCCAAACTAATGGCTTCAGGACATGCAAGGCATGACTCCTCTGTATGAATCCACTTCAGAGCAGGGGTCAGAACCATTAAACTAATGTTAAACTGGAGTCCCTGGGCCCAGAGTACCCCATGACTCCAGAGGACTGGGATTTGTAAGAAAAATAATAAACACAGAGACATCATAAACACTCTACAAGACTCTTTATACAAATGCATTTTTGTCCAAAATCAAAACTCCAGAAAATAGAATTTTAAATTCTTACTTTTAAATGAAAAATATCTTTAGAAAGACATTCAAGAGTTACTTTTTAAAAGTAAAATCCTCTCAGGATAAAATATGAAGACATCACTGCTTGACCTTAATAAGTGTTTCTTTTAAAATTATCATTATAAAGACCCAGTCCCTCAAAAACATTTTCTTAAAAATTCAAGTTTAGACATTTCTGGGAACTTTAGTGTTAGTGTGATGGGTAATCTTTTTTTCCTCCCACAAAGAAATGTCCTATTGAGGGCTGAGTTAGAGGTGAGTGACCTGGCTGTATGATGTCAACATACTGCCACAGAAGAGGGGAAAAAGAGCCATGTTCACTGAGAGTTAATTTCAAATTTAAATATATGGAACACATGTACACAGAAATTAGCTAGCTCTTTACCAAACCTTTTCTGTCGTCATTTGGCACGTAACCATATTTCCAGCCACACTTCAGGTAAGTATAACTGAGCCCTAGCCACTGGAATGCGAGCAGAAGTACTGTATGCCACCCCTAGGCTTTAGCATATAAAACTATCTCCCCAAGCAACGCCACCTTGATGTAGATGGCTATGGCACCCTTAGAAGACAGATGTCAAAGGTGGCAGAGCCACAGATGGAAGGAACCCTGAATCACTACTGAGAAGAGAGTTGTCTTTTGAAAGGGAACCAAATTTAGACGATAAAATAAACCCTTATTAAGATTTTTTGTGGGCTTCCCTGGTGGCACAGTGGTTGACAGTCCGCCTGCCAATGCAGGGGACACGGGTTCGTGCCCCGGTCCGGGAAGATTCCCACATGCCGTGGAGCGGCTGGGCCCGTGAGCCATGGCCGCTGAGCCTGCGTGTCCAGAGCC
The DNA here is from genome assembly GCF_005190385.1 of Monodon monoceros. Classification (NCBI taxonomy): domain Eukaryota; kingdom Metazoa; phylum Chordata; class Mammalia; order Artiodactyla; family Monodontidae; genus Monodon; species Monodon monoceros. Next base: position 58,210,886 of record NW_021703785.1, on the reverse strand, counting down.
TGTGCTCCGCAATGGGAGAGGCCACAACGGTGAGAGGCCCACATACCGCAAAAAAAAAAAAAGATTTTTTTGTTACAGTAGCTCACATTACCTTAGCAGACATCCTATCTTAGTTCAGAATGATAACACAATGAGTAATTAAGTTACTAATAACTATTTAAGGTAAGCAATTATACACCAAGTTCCAACATCCATTGTCTCCTGCATTTAAATCCAACAGGTTTGCAAAAGTTGTAAATACACTAATACCAAGGTCTGCTTTTCAATATATAAAGCTTTCTACGGGCTAAACACCTGAGGCTTCTATAAATAAGATAAAAACAAAGATTTTGGTTGCTACTGCTACCATTGAATAAAAAGACTTATGGTCTTTTTAACTCGAATCTAGCTTCACACTACCTCAAACCTTGAGAAGGGCAAAAACATCAGAAAGAGCTGGGGAAGAGAAGTGAAAGAGCTACGAAGAACAAAAAAGGACCCTGGAACCATGGGTCAGACCTGGGCAGAGAGAGGGGAGAAGCTTTGGATTCAACATAAAAATGAACTTCTCATTTTGACTAGACAAGATTTTTAAAGCTTATAAGTATCTTAATGATCAAAATGAGGGAAAAGGGAACCAAAAACAGATGGGACAAACAGAAAAAAACAGCAATATGACAGCTATACTTCTAACCATATCAATAATAACATTAAAAGTAAATGGGGGGGCGCCTTCAAGATGGCAGAGGAGTAAGACATGGAGATCACCTTCCTCCCTACAAATACATCAGAAATACATCTACATGTGGAACAACTCCTACAGAACACCTACTGAACGCTGGCAGAAGACCTCAGACCTCCCAAAAGGCAAGAAACTCCCCACGTACCTGGGTAGGGCAAAAGAAAAAAGAAAAACAGAGACAAAAGAATAGGGACGGGACCGGCACCACTGGGAGGGAGCTGTGAAGGAGGAAAAGTTTCCACACACTAGGAAGCCCATTCGCGGGCAGAGACTGCGGGTGGCGGAGGGGGGAAACTTCGGAGCCGCGGAGGAGAGCGCAGCCACAGGGGTGCGGGGGGCAAAGCAGAGAGATTCCCGCACAGAGGATTGGTGCCAACCAGCACTCACCAGCCCGAGAGGCTTGTCGTCTCACCCAACGGGGTGGGTGGGGCTGGGAGCTGAGTCTCGGGCTTCGGAGGTCAGATCCCAGGGAGACGACTGGGGTTGGCTGTGTGAACACAGCCTGAAGGGGGCTAGTGCACCACAGCTAGCCGGGAGGGTGTCCTGGAAAAAGTCTGGAACTGCCTAAGAGTCAGGAGACCATTGTTTCGGGGGTGAGTAAGGAGAGGGGATTAAGAGCACCACCTAAACGAGCTCGAGAGGCAGGCGTGAGCCACGTCTATCAGCGCAGACACGAGAGAGAGGCATGAAACGCTAAGGCTGCTGTTGCAGTCACCAAGAAGCTTGTGCGCAAGCACAGGTCACTATCCGCACTTCCCCTCCTGGAAGCCTGTGCAGCCCGCCACTGCCAGGGTCCCGTGTTCCAGGGAAAACTTCGCCAGAACACACAGAATGCCTCAGGCTGTTGCAACGTCACGCCAATCTTGGACACTACAGGCTCACCCCGCATTCCATTCCCCTCCCTCTCCCTGGCCTGAGTGAGCCAGAGCCCCCTGATCAGCTGCTCCTTTAACCCCATCCTGTCTGGGTGAAGAACAGACGCCCTCAGGTGACCTACACGCAGAGGCGGGGCCGAATCTGAAGCTGAACCCCAGGAGCTGTGCGAACAAAGAAGAGAAAGGGAAATCTCTCCCAGCACCCTCAGGAGCAGTGGATTAAATCTCCACAATCAACTTGATGTACCCTGCATCTGTGGAATACCTGAATAGACAACGAATCATCCAAAAATTGAGGTGGTGGACTTTGGGAGCAACTGTAGACTTGGAGTTTGCTTTCTGCATCTAATTTGTTTCTGATTTTAAGTATATCTTAGTTTAGTATTTAGAGCTTATTATCATTTGTAGATTTGTTTATTGATTTGGTTGCTCTTCCTTTTTTCATTTCTTTATATATATATATGCTTTTTCCTTTTTTTCTTTTTGTGAGTGTGTATGTGTATGCTTCTTTGTGTGATTTTCTCTGTATAGCTCTGCTTTTGCCATTTGTTCTAGGGTTCTGACTGTCTGTTTTTTCTTTTTTTAGTATAGTTTGTAGCACTTGTTATCACTGGTGGATTTCTTTTTGGTTTCATTGCTCTCTTCCTTCTTTCCTTTTTTTTTTAACACTTTTTCATTTTTTTATCTTTCATAATTTTTCTCTATTTTAATAATTTTATTTTCTCTTTTTTTCTTCCCTCCCTCCCTCCCTCCCACCCTCTCTCACTCTCTCTCTCTTTCTTTTTCTCCCTTTTCTTCTGAGCCATGTGGCTGACAGGGTCTTGGTGCTCCGGCAGGGTGTCAGGCCTCAGCCTCAGAGGTGGGAGAGCCGAGTTCAGGACATTGGTCCACCAGAGACCTCCTGGCCCCATGTAATATCAAACGGCAAAAGCTCTCCCAGAGATCTCCATCTCAACGCTAAGACCCAGCTCCACCCAACGTCCAGCAAACTCCAGTGCTGGATGCCCCACACCAAACAACTAGCAAGACAAGAATACAACCCCACCCATTAGCAGAGAGGTTGCCTAAAATCATAATAAGGTCACAGACACCCCAAAACACACCATCAGATGCAGCCCTGCCCACCAGAAAGACAAGATCTAGTGCCACCCACCAAAACACAGGCACCAGTCCCCACCACCAGGAAGCCCACACAACCCACTGAACCAACCTTACCCAATGGGGGCAGACACCAAAAACAACGGGAACTACAAACATGCAGCCTGCGAAAAAGAGACCCAAACACAGTAAATTAAGCAAAATGGGAAGACAAAGAAATACACAGCAGATGAAGGAGCAAGGTAAGAACCCACCAGACCAAACAAATGAAGAGAAAACAGGCAGTCTATATGAAAAAGAATTCAGAGTAATGATAGTAAAGATGATCCAAATCTTGGAAAAAGAATGGAGAAAATAAAAGAAACGTTTAACTAGGACCTAGAAGAACTAAAGAGCAAACAAAGAATGATGAACAACACAATGAATGAAATTAAAAATTCTCTAGAAGGAATCAATAGCAGAATAACTGAGGCAGAAGAATGGATAAGTGACCTGGAAGGTAAAATAGTGGAAATAACTACTGCAGAACAGAATAAACAAAAAAGAATGAGAAGAATTGTAGACAATCTCAGAGACCTCTGAGACAACATCAAATGCACCAACATTCGAATTGTAGGGGTCCCAGAAGAAAAACAGAAAAAGAAAGGGACTGAGAAAATATTTTAAGAGATTAGAGTTGAAAACTTCCCTAATATGGGTAAGGAAGTGGTCAATCAAGTCCAGGAAGCACAGAGAGTCCCATACAGGATAAATCCAAAGAGAAACATGCCAAGACACATATTACTCAAACTATCAAAAATTAAATACAAAGAAAAAATATTAAAAGCAGCAAGAGAAAAACAACAATTATCATACAAGGGAATCCCCATAAGGTTAACAGCTGAACTTTCAGCAGAAACTCTGCAAGCCAGAAGGGAGTGGCAGGACATATTTAAAGTGATGAAAAGAAAAACCTACAACCAAGATTACTCTACCCAGCAAGGATCTCATTCAGATTCAACAGAAATTAAAACCTTTATAGACAAAGAAAAGCTAAGAGAATTCAGCACCATGAAACCAACTTTACAACAAATGCTAAAGGAACTTCTCTAATCAGGAAACACAGAGAAGGAAAAGACCTACAAAAACAAACCCAAAACAATTAAGAAAATGGTAATAGGAACATACATATTGATAATTACCTTAAATAGAAAAGGATTAAATGCTCCAACAGAAAGACATAGACTGGCTGAATGGATACAAAAACAAGACCCATATATATGCTATCTACAAGAGACCCACTTCAGACCTAGGGACACATACAGACTGAAAGTGAGGGGATGGAAAAAGAAATTCCACACAAATGGAAATCAAAAGAAAGCGGGAGTAGCAATTAGCATATCATACAAAATAGACTTTAAAATAAAGACTGTTACAAGAGACAAAGACTGACACTACATAATGATCAGGGGATCAATCCAAGAAGAAGATATAACAATTGTAAATATTTATGCACCCAACATAGGAGCACCTCAATACATAAGGCAAATGCTAACAGCCATAAAAGGGGAAATGGACAGTAACACAATCATAGTAGGGGACTTTAACACCCCACTTTCACCAATGGACAGACCATCCAAAATGAAAATAAATAAGGAAAAATAAGCTTTAAATGATACATTAAACAAGGTGGACTTAATTGATATTTACAGGACACTCCATCCAAAAACAACAGAATACACTTTCTTCTCAAGTGCTCATGGATCATTCTCCAGGATAGATCATATCTTGTGTCAAAATCAAGCCTTGGTAAATTTAAGAAAACTGAAATCATATCAAGTATCTTTTCCGAACACAACGCTATGAGACTACATATCAATTACAGGAAAAAAATCGTAAAAAATACAAACAAATGGAGGCTAAAAAATACACTACTAAATAACCAAGAGATCACTGAAGAAATCAAAGAGGAAATCAAGAAATACCTAGAAACAAATGACAATGAAAACACGATGAACCAAAACCTATGGAATGCAGCAAAAGCAGTTCTAAGAGGGAAGTTTATAGCAATAAAATCCTACCTCAACAAACAAGAAACAACTGAAATAAACAACCAAACCTTACACCTAAAGCAATTAGAGAAGGAAGAACAAAAAAACCCAAAGTTAGCGAAAGGAAAGAAATCATAAAGATCAGATCAGAAATAAATGAAAAAGAAATGAAAGAAACGATAGCAAAGATCAATAAAACTAAAAACTGGTTCTCTGAGAGGTTAAACAAAATTGATAAACCATTAGCCAGACTCATCAAGAAAAAAAGGGAGAAGACTCAAATCAATAGAATTAGAGAGGAAAAGGGAGAAGTAACAGCTGACACTGCAGAAATACAAAGGATCATGAGAGATTACTACAAGCAACTATATGCCAATAAAATGGACAACCTGGAAGAAATGGACAAACTGTTACAAAAGCATAACCTTCCAAGAATGAACCAGGAAGAAATAGAAAATATAAACAGACCAATAACAAGCAATGAAATTGAAACTGTGATTAAAAATCTTCCAACAAACAAAAGCCCAGGGCAAGATGGCTTCACAGGCAAATTCTATCAAACATTTAGAGAAGGGCTAACAGCTATCCTTCTCAAACTCTTCCAAAATATACCAGAGGGAGGAAGACTCCCAAACTCATTCTACGAGGCCACCAACACCCTGATACCAAAACCAGACAAAGATGTCACAAAGAAAGAAAACTACAGTCCAATATCACTATGAACATATATGCAAAAGTCTTCAACAAAATACTAGCAAACAGAATCCAACAGCACATTAAAAGGATCATACACCATAATCAAGTGGGGTTTATCCCAGGAATGCAAGGATTCTTCGATACATGCAAATAAATCAATGTGATAAACCATATTAACAAATTGAAGGAGAAAAACCATATGATCATCTCAATAGATGCAAGAAAAAGCTTTTTACAAAATTCAACACCCATTTATGATAAAAACTCTCCATAAAGTAGGTATAGAGGGAACTTACCTCAACATAATAAAGGCCATATATGAAAAACCCACAGCCAACATCGTTCTCAATGGTGAAAAACTGAAACCATTTCCCCTAATATCAGGAACAAAACAAGGTTGTCAACTCTCATCACTATTATTCAACATAGTTTTGGAAGTTTTAGCCACAGCAATCAGAGAAGAAAAAGAAATAAAAGGAATCCAAATCTGAAAAGGAGAAGTAAAGCAGTCACTGTTTGCAGATGACATGATACTAAACATAGAGAACCCTAAAGATTCCTAAAGATGCTACCAGAAAAATACTAGAGCTAATCAGTGGTAAAGTATCAGGATAAAAAATTAATGCACAGAAATCTATTTTATTACTTACACTAATGATGAAAAATCTGAAAGAGAAATTAAGGAAACACTCCCATTCACCACTGCAACAAAAACAATAAAATACCTAGGAATAAACCTACCTAAGGAGACAAAAGACCTGTATGCAGAAAACTATAAGACACTGATGAAAGATATTAAAGATGATACAAACAGATGGAGAGATACACCATGTTCTTGGACTGGAAGAATCAACATTGTGAAAATGACTATACTACCCAAAGCAATTTACAGATTCAGAGCAATCCCTACCAAACTACCAATGGCATTTTTCACAGAAGAAAAAATTTCACAATTTGTGTGGAAACACAAAATACCCCGAATATAAAAAAATAGAAACACAAGGAGGCTAAACAATACACTACTTAATAACGAAGTGATCACTGAAGAAATGAAAGAGGAAATCAAAAAATACCTAGAAACAAATGACAATGAAAACAAGACAACCCAAAAACTATGGGATGCAGCAAAAGCAATTCTAAGAGGGAAGTTTATAGCAATACAATCCTACCTTAAGAAACAGGAAACATCTCGAATAAACAACCTAACCTTGCACCTAAAGCAATTATAGAAACAAGAACAAAAAAATCCCAAAGTTAGCAGAACGAAAGAAATCATAAAGATCAGATCAGAAATAAATGAAAAAGAAATGAAGGAAACGATAGCAAAGATCAATAAAACTAAAAGCTGGTTCTTTGAGAAGATAAACAAAATTGATAAACCATTAGCCAGACTCATCTAGAAAAAAAGGGAGAAGACTCAAATCAATAGATTTAGAAATGAAAAAGGAGAAGTAACAACTGACACTGCAGAAATACAAAGATCATGAGAGATTACTACAAGCAACTCTATGCCAATAAAATGGACAACCTGGAAGAAATGGACAAATTTTTAGAAATGCACAACCTGCCATGACTGAATCAGGAAGAAATAGAAAATATGAACAGACCAATCACAAGCAATGAAATTGAAACTGTGATTAAAAATCTTCCAACAAACAAAAGCCCAGGACCAGATGGCTTCACACGTGAATTCTATCAAACATTTAGAGAAGAGCTAACACCTATCCTTCTCAAAATCTTCCAAAATATACCAGAGGGAGGAAGACTCCCAAACTCATTCTACAAGGCCACCATCACCCCGATACGAAAACCAGACAAGGATGTCACAAAGAAAGAAAACTACAGGCCAATATCACTGATGAACACAGATGTAAAAATCCTCAACAAAATACTAGCAAACAGAATCCAACAGCACATTAAAAGGATCATACACTATGATCAAGTGGCGTTTATTCCCGGAATGCAAGAATTCTTCAATATACGTAAATCAATCAATATGATATACCATATTAACAAACTGAAGGAGAAGAACCATATGGTTATCTCAATAGATGCAGAGAAAGCTTTCTACAAAATTCAACACCCATTCATGATAAAAACCCTCCAGAAAGTAGACATAGAGGGAACTTTCCTCAACATAATAAAGGCCATATATGACAAACCCACAGACGACATTGTTCTCAATGGTGAAAAACTGAACCATTTCCACTAAGATCAGGAACAAGAAAAGGCTGCCCAATCTCACCACTATTATTCAACATAATTTTGGAAGTTTTAGCCACAGAAATCAGAGAAGAAAAGGAAATAAAAGGAATCCAAATCAGAAAAGAAGAAGTAAAGTGGTCACTGTTTGCAGATGACATGATACTATACATAGAGAATCCTAAAGATGCTACCAGAAAACTACTAGAGCTAATCAATGAATTTGGTAAAGTAGCAGGATACAAAATTAATGCAGAGAAATCTCTTGCATTCCTATACACTAATGATGAAAAATCTGAAAGTGAAATCAAGAAAACACTCCCATTTACCACTGCAACAAAAAGAATAAAATATCTAGGGATAAACCTACCTAAGGAGACAAACGACCTCTATGCAGAAGATTATAAGACACTGATGAAAGATATTAAAGATGATACAAATAGATGGAGAGATATACCATGTTCTTGGATTGGAAGAATCAACATTGTGAAAATGACTCTACTACCCAAAGCAATCTACAGATTCAATGCAATCCCTATCAAACTACCACTGGCATTTTTCACAGAACTAGAACAAAAAATTTCACAATTTGTATGGAAACACAAAAGACCCCGAATAGCCAAAGCAATCCTGAGAACGAAAAATGGAGCTGGAGGAATCAGGCTCCCTGATTTCAGACTATACTACAAAGTTACAGTAATCAAGACACATATATATGAAATTTAAGAAAAAAAAAATGTCATGAAGAACCTAGGGGTAAGACAGGAATAAAGACACAGACCTACTAGAGAATGGACTTGAGGATATGGGAAGGGGGAAGGGTAAGCAGTGACAAAGTGAGAGAGTGTCATGGGCATATATACACCACCAAACGTAAAATAGATAGCTAGCGGGAAGCAGCCGCATAGCACAGGGAGATCAGCTCCGTGCTTTGTGACCACCTAGAGGGGTGGGAGAGGGAGGGTGGGAGGGAGGGAGATGCAAAAGGGAAGAGATACGGGAACATATGTATATGTATAACTGATTCACTTTGTTATAAAGCAGAAACCAACAAACCATTGTAAAGCAGTTATACTCCAATAAAGCTGTAAAAAAAAAAAAAAAAAAAAAAAAAAATACCCCGAATAGCCAAAGCAATCTTGAGAAAGAAAAACTGAGGTGGAGGAATCAGGCTCCCTGACTTCAGACAATACTACAAAGCTACAGTAATCAAGACAGTATGGTACTGGCATAAAAGCAGAAATATAGATCAATGGAACAGGATAGAAAGCCTGGAGATAAACACATGTACACATGGTCACCTTATACTTTGATAAAGGAGGCAAGAATATACAATGGAGAAAAGATAGTCTCTTCAATAAGTGGTACTGGGAAAACTGGACAACTACATGTAAAAGAATGAAATTAGAACACTCCCTAATACCATACACAAAAATAAACTCAAAATGGATTAAAGACCTAAATGGAAGGCCAGAAACTATCAAACTCTTAGAGGAAAACAGAGGCAGAACACTCTATGACATAAATCACAGCAAGATTCTTTTTGACCCACCTCCTAGAGGAATGGAAATAAAAACAAAAATAAACAAATGGGACCTAATGAAACTTAAAAGCTTTTGTACAGCAAAGGAAAACATAAACAAGACCAAAAGGCAACCCTCAGAATGGGAGAAAGTATTTGCAAATGAAGCAACTGACAACGGATTCATCTCCAGAATTTAGAAGCAGCTCATGCAGCTCAATATCAAAAAGCAAACAACCCAATCCAAAAATGGGCAGAAGACCTTAATAGACATTTCTCCAAGGAAGATATACAGATTGCCAACAAATACATGCAAGTGTGTTCAACATCAGTAATCATTAGAGAAGTGCAAATCAAAACTACAATAAGGTATCACCTCATACCAGTCAGAATGGTCATCATCAAAAAATCTATGAACAATAAATGCTGGAGAGGGTGTGGAGAAAAGGGAACCCTCTTGCACTGTTGGTGGGAATGTAAATTGATACAGCCACTATGGAGAACAGTATGGAGGTTCCTTAAAAAACTAAAAATAGAACTACCATACGACCCAGCAATCCTACTACTGGGCATATACCCTGAGAAAACCATAATTCAAAAAGAGTCATGTACCACAATGTTCACTGCAGCTCTATTGACAATAGCCAGAACATGGAGGCAACCTCAGTGTCCATCAACAGATGAATGGATAACGAATATGTCACACATATATACAATGGAATATTACTCAGCCCTAAAAAGAAACGAAATTAAGTTATTTGTAGTGAGGTGGATGGACCTAGAGTCTGTCATACAGAGTGAAGTTAGTCAGAAAGAGAAAAACAAATACCGTATGCTAACACATATATATGGAATCTAAAAAAAAAAAAAAAAAGGTTCTGAAGAACCTATGGGCAGGACAGTAATAAAGACGCAGATGTAGAGAATTGACTTGAGGACACGACATGCAGGGAGGGGGTAGGTAAGCTGGAACAAAGTGAGAGAGTGTCATGGACATATATACACTACCAAATGTAAAATAGCTAGTGAAAAGAAGCCACATAGCACAGGTAGATCAGCTCCGTGTTTTGCAAAGACCTAGAGGGATGGGATAGGGAGGGTGGGAGGGAGACGTAAGAGGGAGAAGATATGGGGATATATGGATATGTATAGCTGATTCACTTTGTTATAAAGCAGAAAGTAACACACCACTGTAAAGCAATAATACTCCAATAAAGATGTTAAAAAAAAGAAAAAAACAAGAAATTCTAGTACAAAACATTCTTAGACTACTAAAATAATTTGTTTTAATTTCTGTATTAAAAACAAATATTTTTTAAATTAACAGCTTTTTTCTGACAATTAGCTTCAAGAAATGAAAAATCAAATCTTTTTACAATAGTGACAAAAATTATAAAATACTTTTAAAGTAATTTCATAAAAAAGTCAAAGGATATATAGAATCTTATTAAAATATGTAATACATGAAAATATGAAAATGCATTCCATGCTTAGAAGGGAATAATTAATAGAAAAACGTGAATTCTACAAAAATTAATCTACAAATTAAGTGCAGTATCAACTGGTATCCCATTAAATTTTTAATTGGGTACATGATTTTAAAATTGTATGTGAAAGAAAATGTATTTAAGAAAAGTATGAAAAATGATGAGAAGATTTGCCTTAACAATTATCAGAATATATTATAAATTATCATTATCATTATAATCTATCTATCATTATAATTATAATCAAATAGGAGCAAGTAAATGGAGCAGTAAAACATGATAGATACTCCAGAAATAATAGATACTCCAGTGTAGAGGAGAGCTAATATAAACATGGAGTATTATCAATAGAAAAATTATAGATTGTTTAATGACTGGTACTAATATCCTAATATTTGTATATGAGATACTAATATCTCATAGAAAAAGAGATCAGATTTTTGGTTACCAGAGGCAAGAGGTAGGAAGAAGGGGAATTAGATGAAGAGGTAGGAAGAAGGGGAATTAGACTGGTCAAAAGGTACAAACTTCCAGTTATAAAATAAGTGAGTACTACGTATGTAATGTACAACATGATTAGTATCTTGGGTTGGCCAAAAAGTTCATTCGGCTTTTTACATACAATGTTATGGAATAACCCTAATGAACTTTTTGGCCAACCTAATAATTAACACTGTTATATGTTACACATGAAAGTTGTTTAGAGAGTCAATCCTAAGAGTTCTCATCACAAGGAAAAAAAAGATTTAAAAAAAATATATATATGTATAAAATTTTATATCTGTATGAGTTGATGGATGTTCACTAACTTATTGTGATAATCATTTCACAAGGTATGTAAGTCAAATCGTCATGCTGTGCACCTTAAACTTATACAGTGCTGTATGTCAATTACATCTCAGTAAAACTGGAAGAAAAAAATAATTGGTATTAATATCTTAGATATATATCTGGAAGGAAATAAACATGAAAAATCTGAGACCTCACAATCCAGTGTTGTGTAGAATTCATGGCTTCTTAACTCTGACTAGAAACCCAGAAGCTAAAGCTTGATGCATTTGACTAAATAAAAATGAAAAGCTTTTGTATGACAACAAATCTCATATACAAATATAATGGGCAAATAATAGATGTGGAAAAAATTATAACACGTATGATAAAATTCTAAGTTAATAATATGCAAAAATCTTTTACAAATAGACAAGAAAGAGACAGGTAACCCAGTAAAATAATGGAAAAAGACAATTCACAGACAAATAAATCCTGTGGTAAGTTGCAAATGAAAAGACGTACAAATTCACAAGAAGTAACCATGAATATGTAAATTATAGTAACTACATGATTATCACTTTATACCCATCAGACTGACAAAAATTAGAAAGGGCCACAATATCTATTGATGGCTGGGATATAATGAAAAGGATACTGTCATATATTGCTGGTGGAAATGTGAAGTGGTACAGCCTTTGGGGAAAGCGATCTGGCATCATGTATTATAAGTAAAACACATACTCACACTTTGACCCATCCAGCAATAACATTCATGGATATTCCAATAAAATAAAAGTATTTCTTTATAAAGACATATGTAAAAAGATATTGATTGCAGCATTGTGAGTTGTGGTAGGAAAAAAGAAAAACGAGAAACAAAAGCAATGCCTATCAATAGGAAAATGCCTTTTTAAAAATTCCAGTCATTAAAAATAATGAGTTGGAGCTCTACCAGATGACTTGGAGGATTTTCAAATGAGATACTGTTGAGTGAGAAAAGCAAGATGCAGAAAAGCATGTAACATATGATCCTACTTCCATAAAAAAACACATAAAACAATATGATATTGTGTGTATGCATGTATATTATACATTATATGAAGATTATATGGAGGATAGATAAATCATGCAGAAAAAGACACATTTGATGCTGTTTTAGTTGCTACTTGGGAGGTAGAGAGGCTGTTGTGAAAGGAAGGAACAGAATGAAGCAAACAAAATAGAAAAAGAAAAACTTGCAGTAAAAAGAGCACTTCATAATTTTAAAGGTTTGCATTTGACCAAATTATGTATATGTGGGTACATATAGTTAAAATATGTATTATTTAAAATGTTAGATTTAAAATATTTTAAGGAAAAAGATGAATACACCAATAGAAAAATATTTTGCTTCTATAGTGATCAAATAAATCTAAGCTAAAAAATAATGATACCATTTTTTCCTACAAGACTAGAAAAGATTTTAAAAATTGGTGATGCCCACTGATTGTGTGGATGTGAAGAGCTAAACACTTTCGATGCTTTGTGAGCATAAATTGTTAGAACATTTCTGAAGGTTACTTTGACAATATTTAAGCCAAAACCTTTAAATAACCACTGCATAATCATACAGAAATGTATGTAAAGAATAAGCAGTCAGTAATACCAAGAAATTGTAAACAAGTTAAATAAATGAAATAACATATGTAAAGTGCTAGTGTACACTTAGAATATCATTAGCACTCAATAAATGTCCTAAGGCAGGGGGATTGGTTAATCAAGTAGTAGTCCAACTCAGAAGAGGAAAAAAAAAATGAAATATTTAATAAATAGTACTAGCATCCTGGAATGGAGAACAATGCAAGTTTTAAAAATGACAGTACAGATCGATATTCATGCCATAGAACGACATTAACAAAGCACAAGATATTATTAAAGGGGAAATGAAGTTGTAAAGCAGTATCCATCTTTGAAAAGATATTTGTAATTATATTTGTATAGAAAAATGTTTGGAAATAAGTGAACCAAAACGTTAACAGTGGTTATCTCTGAATGGTGGAAATATTTTTTGAGGTTCATTTTTTAAATTCATCTGTGTTTCCTAATTTTTCCACAATTAGAAAGTATTTTTGCATAATTTTTAAACTTTCAAAGTATAGCAGGGTGGATGAGTATCTGGAATATGGAATTCCAGCTCCTTAATTTAAAAGCAATATAACATTAGGCATTTTACTTTTCAAAAGCATAGTTTTTCGGGCTTCCCTGGTGGCGCAGTGGTTGAGAGTCCGCCTGCCGATGCACGGGACACGGGTTCGTGCCCCAGTCCGGGAGGATCCTACATGCCGCGGAGCGGCTGGGCCCGTGAGCCATGGCTGCTGAGCCTGCGCGTCCGGAGCCTGTGCTCCGCAACGGGAGAGGCCACAGCAGTGAGAGGCCTGCGTACCGCAAAAAAAAACAAAACAAAAAACAAAAACATAGTTTTTCATCTGCTGATTAATTACGTGGAACCAAAATAACCCATCCACTGGTCATTCCAAATTAATAGGTATTTACTCTCCTTGAATCCATGGGCAGGGGTGCAAGAGAAGGGCCATGATGACATTTGCTCACACTAGCAAAATTTTTATGTTGCCCTAGTAGGTATTCAAAAGACTGGATCAGACACAGGAACTTGTGTGGTTATTTTCAAACATCTCATGACTTGAGAGAACAGGTGTTGGAGGAAACTGTGTCTACATATTTGCTAGGAAAGCATTCTCAGGTTTCCTTTCTAATCATGGAACAGATGATACATTAATGTGGCTATTACCCTTACTTTCTGAAAACAGCCAAGCAACAAGATGCATGAAACCCACATTCAGGAGAAATGAAGTCATTGGTAAGAGTCCCAAGCATTCTAGCAATTATGCTATTAGAGTTACATAACATACAAGTTCCAACATGTTTTCCCAGGTCCACCATGTACCTAATAAAACTTTTCCAAGTTTTACTGACAATTCCAAAATCATATATCATAACCTTTGGACCAACTTCAACGAAATACAAAATGTCCCTGATGGGACTGTTTATGGATGCAATTGGTGCATGCTCAAAATTACTTCAGAAGACTAATGGAAATTTTTGATTCAAAGATGGAAAGTTAAAAGGAGAAGAGGACATTCAGTTCTGGAACCAAAAGTCTGTGAAAAAATGAAGAGCAAGAAGAGGGATTGATATCTCCATTCTCCTTGGGAAGGGCAAAGGAGGGAAGACAGTGAAACACTGGAGAGAGCTGCTGTGTATTGATACATCCACAAGCCCAGCACCATGCTTGGAAGGGAGATGATGAGGATCACTGATCTCTCCGATTTTCTTTAATATTGAGAGCAAGTGATCCTGCTTCATGAATGAATAAGAGGGCTGAACGCTCAGGATGAGCTCAGGGTGGAGTCAAATAAAATTGTGGTAAGCCAACCCCATTTAAAAATGAGCTGTTATCTCCCATCTGGGCTTTTGCAGTGGCCTCCCAACTGGTCTCTTTTTTCCCACTCTTGGGAAAAAAGAGTTCATATGGCTGCCATTCATATGGCAGCAAGAGTGATCTTTTTTAAAAAAAAATCAGATCATGTCTCTCTGTGATGGCTACTCTTTGAACTTAGAATAAAATCCAAAGTCCTCACTGGGGCCTCGAGAGTAACCAAAGGTTTTAGTTCTGGGGGGACAATCCTGGTTTATGGCTAATGAGGTGCTTCCCCTCATATCCCTATGACTCATGCCCTCACTTGATCCAGGTCTCTGATCAAACATCATCTTCTCAGAGAGGTCTTCCTTGATCTCGCTCTTGGAAAATGACTCTATCTTCTCTCCCTGCTTTACTTTTTTTCAAATACCTGGTCACTACTTAACATTATGTCACATTTTAAGTTCTTAGTTTGTCTGTCTCTGAAAGGGCAGCACTTTGCTGTCTTCACTAACACGCTCCCACCTCTGAGACTCTTGCCTGTCACCTGGCAGCAGCTTCGCAAAAATCTGATGAATGAATGAATGAGTCTTTGGCTCTGCCTCACTAATATTCATTCACTCCAAGTTTGTGTTGAACACTGCTTAAGCTAGTGATTTGTAGATGATAATGAGCGCTGATGGTGATGAGTACTACTTTTACACTGTCAAACCAAATTTACATTTTATTTCTGACTGCTGTCCTACTTTCTAGGTGTATTGAACATTATCAGTGGGCAATGTCTCTAAGACAAACTCTATGGATTCCCAACAGTTGAGATTCTCTAGGGAGAACTTCCCCCAGCCTCATGGCACAGGCTCGAGGGTCCTCGTCCATCTTTGAGCTCTATCTCTGTGTATGTGTAACCAGAGATGAGCAAGGGACTAAAAGTAAACCTGATTTTGCACTTTTTACAAAAATGTCCTGAAAAGCACACACACACAAATAGAAGTCACCAAATACTGACACATCCAATTTCTACCAGAGCAAGCCAAGCATTCCTATCATCAGGGTGAGGTAACTGAGTCTCTGAGAGTTTAATGGACATGTCTATGTTCAATTAACTAATAAGTGGTAATGCCCAGACATAGAGAGCCACATCTCTCTGTCACCAAAATCATATGCTATCTTCTAAAAAAAAAGGAGGATGCCAGTCTTTAAAGAAAAATGGACTTTCCCACCAACTTTTAAAGTAGTCCATGCCTCCAAGGGGATCCACTTTGCTGAACAAATGACCCAAAAACATACGCTTGACTGGAGAGCAAACAACTGCTGACAGTGGCCCCCCCAATGACCCAAACTTCAACTAAGCCTATCAACCAGCTCAGTTTCCTAAGCTTTGCAAACAGGCTGTAGAAGGAGGTGCTCCAACCACACAGCAGCCCCAGAAATAAGAGGCAAGCTCTGCCCTTTATACTTTTACCAACAAATAGTGCCTCTTGAATGTTACCAATTAAATGACTCAGAAACTAGAATTTCTGTTTGCCAGCCTGAGAATCCAACAGCAAGGCATCTATGGGAGAAGCTCCATCCCTGGGGCAGGCGGGGTAGGGGTTGCGGGGTGGTTAGTCAGCCGCTCCCCAAAGTTCCTCGCTCTCCACTCTGTCTCAAAGCAAAGCAGGCACTCGGGATCCCAGCCAGCAGCCCCACAGCCCCCAGAATCGCAGGCCCTGGACTGTATTCAGCACTGTGAGATTTCCAACAGTGGGAGGCTGTGTGTTCTACTGCACCAGGTCTTCCTGTTGTAAAGCATCAACCTGAGGACGACTAGGCCTTGCCTGGGGGTGGCCGTGCAAACCCCCTGGCTCTTGGAATTCTCCCTGCTCCCACCCTTTCCTTCGTTTCATGGCTTCATTCTACCTGCAGCTTTATGTGTGGTACTGTTCAGGGGTCTGAGAAAGTACCTCAGGAGGTGGCTTTCTGAGGGTCTCCATGATATCCACCAGACCCTGGAGTGGATGGAGGGGGCCATTCCTCAGAGGATGAGGCAGGATGAGCCCCGGAGCCAACCTCTGTGGAAAGTCCACCCTCTGCCGGCATCTTCAAGGCTTTTACTGCTGCCCTCAGGGATGGGAGGGTGCATGCTGAGATGGGGTTGGGGGGTGGTGTTAAAAGAGCTGGTTCCTTCCTCCAGGCGACTCTCATAGGACCTTAATGGCATGTTGGTACGGAAATTCACAGTCTTCAGAACCCTTTTTTTTGCATTAATGCATTGTATCAGTGTGACCTCAGAATAACCAGAATCCTCTCTTTAGAGGGCCTAGCACTGTGTGTCTGACACAAAGGAGACACTGAATAAATACTTATTGAATAAACTACAGAATGGGTGAAAGGAGAGTGAGGGTCAGAGTTGGGAACAGGAATTCGAGAGTCTCAGCTTTAGGCTTGTGCAGGGAGGGATCTCAGTTCCAACAACCCACCTCTGGACAACTTCATGCCTTGTCTCAGACCCTGTAAGGCTATTGTTAAACCCAAACTCCCCAATTACTAAAACAAGTTTACAAAATAAAAGGTAACTGAAACAACAGCTAATTGTCAGATCCCTCTTTGTTTTATATCCCTATGTATTTCCCCTATTTTCTTGAGAGCTTAAATATGCATTTAAAAGGATGTTTGTTATATTTTATCCAGCATTTCCAAGTGTTTTTCAGCAGGAGTGTTTCAGGTTATCTGGTTTGTCTGTGCTACTGAAAATGAACCTGTATTTCTTTTTTTTTAATTAATTTTTATTGGAGTATAGTTGCTTTACAATGTTGTGTTGGTTTCTACTGTACAGCAAAATGAATCAGCTATACATATACATATATCCCCTCTTTTTTGGATTTCCTTCCCATTTAGGTCACCACAGTGCATTAAGTAGAGTTCCCTGTGCTATGCAGTATCTTCTCATTAGTTACATATTTTATATATAGTATCAATAGTGTATATATGTCAATCCCAATCTCCCAATTCCTTCTACCACCCCTTTTCCCCCTTGGTATCCATACATTTGTTCTCTACGTCTGTGTCTCTATTTCTGCTTTGCAAATAAGATCATCTATATCATTTTTCTAGATTCCACGTATATGTGTTAATACACGATATTTGTTTTTCTCTTTCTGACTTACTTCACTCTGTATGACACTCTCTAGGTCCATCCACGTCTCATTTCTTTTTAATATGTTTTTCAGGGATAAAAGAACTCTACTCCATGTACTTTCCTTAACTTTGCTCACCTAGGGTCACCTTCCTTCAATGCATGCTTGAAAAACTATACCCAGTGAAGGTACATTCTGTCCTGCATCCAAGCTCACTGAAACTGCCTGTTTTCCAAACTGCCATACTTCACATGAATACTACTTCCCTTTCCATACTGGTACTCACTCAGGTCCATCCTTCTTTCCTTCTTCCATGTTTCAGAGATCCTTCATTCCTTATTCTCAAACTTAGGGAATTAATTGTCAAGCTGAGGTTCAATAATAGCATTCTCCCAATATTATGCAAGGATAACTGAGTCACAGACTAATCCAAGTTATAACCTAACACTTCAGAGTTTGCAAAGTTCTTTCACATATTATCTCATTTTGATCTTCTCAACATCCCAGTAAAATGGGAGCTGTTGTCCTCCTTTCAAGTAAGAGAAAGGCTCAGAAAGTTTGTGTCTTATTTCAAGCTACAAAATTGGCTTCAATTCCAACTCTCCTGACTCTACATCTAGTTAACCTGGGACCACAGCTGTCAGTCTCGGACAGATAGTACCCCACGACCCAGTCTGTTTCAGGGTGCAATTAGTTCCCAGCACATTACAACCTTAGCACTCAAAGTGTAGTCCAGGGCATCACCCAGGGAACTTGTTGAAATGCAGATTCTCAGGCTCCTCCCAGACTTAGAAAATCAGATTTTTTAACAAGACTCCTGGTGATTTTTGTGCACTTGAAACTCTGACAAAAACTGCCCAAATAACTTAAAATCCACCATGGATTTAATCTTCTCAGAGGCCATATCATTCTTATTTCCATTCAGGTGGAATGGACCTTCTCTTTGCTTTGTATTCAAATTCAGCGAGATCAAAATAAAAGTCACCTCATGTGCTCTATCAGTTATCAAGAACAGGCTTTCCACATCAGACACTCCACGGTTGTTTTTGGGTTTTATTAGTTCATAAAGTTGGGTGTCTGCTCTGTGCTTCCTTCCCTCCTCTTTTTTCTCTGGGGCACCAGTAAACTTTCAGGGTTATTGTTCCAGGACACAGTTGGCAGTATCAACAGAAAACTCTCTAGCTAGTGAGAAGCCCACAAACCAAAGAGGCTTTTTTGTGAGGAGTTCAACTCCTGGCTCTGCTACAGTCCAGCTGCACAAAACTTCAGGAAAGTTACTCTACGTCTGTCTCACTGCTTTTATCTATAAAAATACCTACCTTTCAGAGTTTTGTGAGAATTCAAGATGACAGAATAGAATAGCTAGCAGAGTGGTTGATTCTTTGCAGACAGCACATGTTTTCTGACTGGCTGAATGAAAAAATGAATGAACAAATATGCATAAATTATGGAAAGGAAAGGCTTGAGTGGAAAGAGGCCAGAAGTAGGAAAAGGATAATTTATTAAATGTAATTTCCTATCGTTAAATGAAGGGGGGGGATGGTGGAGAAAGTTTATGATATTAGGTTTAATAACCCAACAGGCACATAAGCAATGAACAGCCCATGGATGCTGGAATAGGGAAACATTCAAATTGTACAAGAGTATTGTTCATGGACATTATACTCTCCAAACATGAGTATTAGTATTACTAAGTGGTGAACACTGCTTTCTAGTTATATATTCTTTACTGTTATTTTGCACTTTTTAAAAAGCTCTGCAACTGATTCTGATACACATTAATGTTTAAGAACTATTTCCACATTTGAAGGAAGAGCCCAAAAATAAAAGAGCCAACAATGTGGGGAAGAGAGTTTGCTTTGAGGAAGGCACAGAAAGAACTAAATGAGGGGTAACACAAACAATGGGTAATTATAGGGCTAGAGTATGGGAAGTGGGACCCCGATCATAGTAATCTCTTTTGGACTTATTGCTTCGTGCCTTGAATTGTAAGGAAGCGTCTTCTTCCAGAATGTATCTGAAGCTCATGAGGCAAAATTGGCTATTGTGAAGCAGTGCCATCTTCTCTACTCTACCCAGTAGCCGGGCATCCCTTCTTTTAATCAGTTAGCTACAAGGTGCAGTGTTATCTTGACCATAGGGGAAGTAGGAGGTGGGAGAGGTTTCCCCTAATAGAACCATTTGGTCATCTACTGGCATGTGTATGGACACTGTCTTTTGGACATAATTCTCAATACTTTTAAGCAACAACAAAAACATCTTTTCAAAAAAATCTCACCAAAATCTGTTTCTAGTACATCACAGAAAAATACCACAGAAAAACATCACAGTTTTTCTTCAGACCTATTACCATGGTTCTGGCCTCAAACTTGACCCCAGATGATTAGCATCCAGATTCTGTGGAGCTGGAGATGGTCAGGAGAAGCTGGAAACTGTTTGGGTCCCCAGAGCAGCAAACTAGACTCAGGCTACTGCATTCTCTCTGATGGATATGACAGCCCAATGGATATGCAAGTGAATTCCCTTTACAGCTACACTATTTTAAAATATTTCAAGCAAAAAAAAAAAAAATATTTCAAGCAAAGAAGATAGTTTTAAATTTTTAAAAATCTTTTAAGAACTACAATGATCTAAGATGGAAAAGAGAAGCACAGCACATTTTTTGGCATGTATAATGTTTTCCCCAAGAAATTCCTGTGTCATTTTATCCTTTTGTAAACTTTAGAAACGAGCCTGATTTATATCCATCTATTTTGCATTAACCTTTAAGATGGAATCTCCTTATATGTGTGCCATCAAACACTGGTTGTTTTTGTTTTGTTTTGTTTTGCTTTGCTTTGCGTGGGGGGCTACTTTTAGTTTTCTCTGCAATAACATTGACAAGGAGGGGTGGAGGTGGGTTCTGAATCTCAAAGAATCGTAGGCAGGTGGCTGAGACCTAGAAGATGAACCAAAAATAGTGGCCTTATCCAGGCACTCAGACCCCTAAGATAGCCAACAAGTAGACATGCCTTATCTGCAGTATTTCTCTTCAAAGACATATTACTCTTCAGAAATACATTAACACAGGACCATCCAAACTGCACTTTCTAAAACACTGTTTCCCAAAAGGTGCTCTGGAAAGCACCAGGCCCGTGAGATGCTTTGTGAAGAAAAAAGCAAATAGTGAGCAAATAAGTTTGCAAAACTGTGTTTTCTGAGAATGATGGTAAAAACAGTAATTACAGCATTTAACAGAGACTCAGGGCCCTAGCAACATTATTATTCACAACTAAAATAAGAATAGCAATAGCGATCACTTTGCTCAGTCCAACTGCACATCCCGACAGGAAAGACTGAACTGGTATCAACACTTAAGGAGAAGGAATCATTCCACGGTCTTAACCACAGAGGAAGCAACCAGAACATTATCCATCCTCATTGCTGCGGAAGACACAATGTTCCTCTAGGAGCAATACGGAGATGAGCATAAATGCTCTCTAGCACATGTTTTTCCCTTCCTTTGTAGCATTTAATATCTGCAATTATCTTCTTCTTTTTCTCTTACTTGTTTACTATCTCTTCGACTTAGAATGAAAGCTCCAAGAGAGAAGAATCATGGCATTCGTGGTAACAGCTGACCTAGCCATACACTTGACACATCATAGGCATAAATATTTGTTAAGTAAGTGAATGGTTGAAGTTCCCTGATAAAGACCTGGCTTCTAGGGTCTACTAAGAGTCATCAAAGGGATGGATTTTCACAAGTATCCAGAAAAACACCTCATGCAAATGCCCAAATTCTATCTAAAAGATACCAGCTTTTTTCTGCAACTTCTCTTAGAGCCCACCCAACTTGTGTCCACGCTGGTCTCACGGTGCCTCATACAAATGAGGCCACTGACAAGGGATCACAGAGATGCAACTGACTTCCAATTCTGTCAGCTAAGACTGGATCTCTTTATGTTTTATATTTTTCCAGCTTTATTGAGTTATAATTGACAGATTAAAATAGGGTGTACAATGTGATGATTTAATATATGCATACATTGTGAAATGATTACTACAATCAAGTTAATGGATACATCCATCACTTCACCTAGTTACTTTTATGTGTGCATGTGGTGAAAACACTTACGATCTACTGTTTGAAAACTTCAAGAACACATAGTTTTATTAACTATAGTTACCATTAGATCCCCAGAGCTTATTCAACTCATAACTGAAAGTGAACACTTGTGCCAACATCTTCCCATTTAACACCCTCAGCCCCTGGCAACAACGGTTGTATTCTCTGGTTCTACTTTTGGAGCTTGACTTTTTTAGGTTCCTCATATTTTTATATTGTATATACTGATCAAGATTCAACCACCTGGGGCATGAGGGCCAGGTTCTCCACCTGAGCCTTGCCCATATGTAGTCTTGAGAGCCAGTCCACGTGAGCCTGGGTTCAAGAGGACAAAATACCCCATACTTCTCAAACGTGAGAGAGCTAAGTGAGCTTCACGGAGGCTTAAAGGAGTAGAATTCCTCACAGACGAACACATCCACACCTGCTCAGAATGATTTCTTGCCTCTTGAAGTGAGCATTTCATTTGCCACTCAGAGTCTTAAATAAATTTTGAACAAAAGAACTCAATCCAAAGGCCTGAGTGCTGATCTAATAATGAAAGTAAAAAGAGTAACTGTAACAGCTAACACTAATTTGGTGTTTAATAAGAGCCTGCACTTTGCTAAACACCACACATACATCCTTAATTATTATTGTTAATCCCCTCAAACACCTTATGATGCAGATTCTGCTGTTGCTCCCATTTTACAGATGAGGAAAGAGAGGCATAATACCTACTAAATCAAACAATGGCAACCCAAGGCAACAATCAAAAAGCATGGCAGGCCCCTTTCTGCCTTCCCACAGATTCAAAACCCAACTTGAAGGGACAGGGGAGATGAAAAGACTGGGACTCAAGCAATGTTTCCACCTCTCCTGGCCATCCAGTGGCCACCTCAGAAAAACTTTATTGTATTGATTCAGCTCATCTCAAATGCATATACCATAGGTCCAAATAGACTCCTATAACTGCATTAGTCATTCTAGACACTTTAATCCATTACTTAATGCATTACTCAGATCCTGGTACCAGGACGGAATGGCAGGAAGTCAAGGTTGGTTATACATGGGTGAAACAATAATAATCTTGAAAACACCTGCACCTGTGAAGAAACAGCCAGAGTTTGGAAGCATCTCACTATCTAAAAGTTTTATAATTTGTCATTTAAAATCCTTGCCATGGATCTTATTTCTAAGCACATAGTATCTTTGTGTTAGTGATCAGCTTTTAAATAATCATCCTCTAATTAGAGCAACCCCCAATCAAAAATGAGTCACTGACCTTTTCCTCAGTGTTTTATTTCAGTAAGCCAGAATAAACACATGGAATTGTTACTATGGAGACCAAAGGTACTGGAGGGACCCAGACTCTCATTAAAAAATCGACACACCAGCAGGAAAACAAATGATGGATGTTGTGGTTATTTTAGGGAAAATCATGTCCCAAATGTTGAGGTTAAGTCAGCCACCCTTTTTCCTCCAGAAAAAAAAAAAGTTTCCGATGCGAATGGTTTGAATTAATGCCATGGGTATTTATAACAACAGTCTGGTTAGGGAACTTACTTGCTATTCATCAAGCAAATGTCCCCTAGGATTAAAGAAGCCCAAAGAAAATATTTTTAAAATAATAAATAAAATGTCTTTTGGGGTGGGAAGCAGTCATATTCGTATTCAAAATCATGAATGCTGGGTTGAGTCCTCAAAGCCCAAGGCCACTGGAACCAGACAATTCCTCAATGCTTTTGGAAGAGATCAGCAGGACACATGTGTCCCAGCTGACGCGCCAGCAGGAGAGCCAGTGTTTTCTTAAGTTGACACCCCAAGTAGTAAATAAGAAAAGAGAAACTAAGAGTGGTCCAACACACGGATCTAAAATTGGAAAGGCATTGACTGTCTCTTTCTAAAACAGCTCCCTTAGTTGAGTTTTGGAGAGAAAAGTTGGAAAAGAAGAGGCTTAACATTTTTAGCGTATCATTGGAAAATGCCATCCTCAATTTTAAAAATAGTATTGAATAAAGACATATTGTTTTGGTGTTGCCTACAGAAGCACCACCACACAGGTTCCTCTCCTTCATGGTGACTCTGTACAGGAGGCCTGTGTGTGCAGTGGTGTAGAGAGGTGGACAGAGGGGCCAAAATGTTATAAAAGGCCCAAGAAGGCCCTGTGGGAGTGAGGACAGCCAGGGTGGCCATGAGCAGACGGCCAGCATCGGGCTCACCCTCCTGTCCGTCTCCATCCAGGGGCCTGGTACCAGATGACCCAGGGCCACACTGATCCTGTCTTTATTTTAAATATTGATAATTTGTTCAGGTATAGATTTTTCAAAAATATTTATCTTAAATAGTTATTATTTACATAGTTTAAAATACAACATTAAAATGTTATTTATCTTGATTATTGAATTTTTGGTGGGCCCTTAAATTTTGTGCCCCAGGCAAACATCTCACTTGCCTTACCCTACTGCCTCACCTCCAGCAGTGGGGGTCCCATCAGGGTCCCTCAGCAGAAGAGCACCTGTTTCCACCCAGGCAGTAGGAGAGAACAGCTCAAGGAAAACCTGTTATCAGAGAGAGTGGTGTCCTGAGGGAATATCTAGGCGCAGGACTCTCCTTCTCTCTCAACACATCAGTCCAAGCAAAACCAGCAAGACACTACTTCTAAACCCCAAAATGAAAGGCCAGTTTCCAGCTGTAGCTTTAGATCCCTGGTCTCAGTCCCTTGTCTGCCATTTGATTAGTCAAGCCTCCAAGCTTCAGTGTCCTCCTGTGTTCACTGGGCATAATAAAGAAGGCTACTTCCTAGGATTGCTGTGAGAATTCAGTGGGGTTATGCACATCAATAGCTAAGAAACATGAAACATTCCATCAGTGTCAATCATTGTTCTTGTTTTTCTGATCTTGATTCCTCCACTAGGTACTTCACTCCTTGAAGTCTCAGTTTTCAGGAACATGGGGAAATAACGGTGCCATCTCTTAAGGTTGCTGTAAAGAGTGACTGCTACAATACACAAAGTGCCTAGAACATTGTCTGCCCATAGCATTAACTATTATCATTACAACTACTACTAGTACAGCTACTTCTGCTGTTATTAACATACTAGCTTCCTCCTCCTCTTTCTTCAGTTCTTCCTATTATGCTGCTGCTGTCCTCCTAGAAGCTGGGTAGTTAACACAGCTGCAATGAAACCTAGAAACTTCTCCACTGTGCAAGGGATCCTTAGTCTGTGTTTAACATTCAAATCAGTTTACTATATGCTGTGCTTTATAAAATGTTTTAAGCTATTCAAACATATTTATTTTCTGCATGCAATGCCAAATAACCTGTTGAATTGATTTTCTCATTTTTTTTAGCTTGGTTGTTTGGGTATGCTGCAGACAGAACCCCAGACAACAGAAGAGTGAGTGTACTTCGACTGTTTATAAAGGAGCGGCATAAAAATAATCTTTAAAGCTAAGGGAATGTTAATATTTAGATCTATCTAAGGGAAAATAATAACAGTTTGTGATTTCCTCTATCCTCACTCCCAGGGCAAACATTTTTGAGGGAGGATTTTATTTTGTAACATAAATTGTTTTCTATATAACCCCAAAGACATGAATGATTAATAGTGAGCTATAGAAAGAGATGCCCATAATTAGCAGCTTGGGTACAGTCAGATATAAACATACATTTTGTTTATGAAACATGTATCCTGAAAAAGATCACATCTTGCCAAATGTCACAATAGGGTCAAGATGATAAGGAAAAAGCCATTAGGACAAAGATTTTTAAATAAAATCCAAATTAGATATAATACATATGTGCCACACAAAATTTTATCCAGGTTTATTCTTTCATCATCAATGTCATTGTAATTGTCATTAATTATTACCAGTATCAATTTGGCATAACATCGTGATTCTGATTTTAATTTTAACTCCACAGATCTTAACCAAACACATAGTAATTACCTTGAATGCATATAAATAAATGCTTTTCATATAATGGGTCAACATTTCATGACTGCATAATTTATATGGTTTATTATCACTAATAATAGAATTGATGATATCTGGCACTTATAAGGTATTTGTGGAGCACCAGACACCGGCCTAAATTCCTTAAATGCGTTGAATCCTGTAATCCTTATAAGAATCCCTGTAGGATAGAAATGATCATCCCCACTTTATCAGTGAAGACACCGAGACTTAGAGAAATCAAGTAACTCTACCAACGTTGCATTTTATAATCTGAATGCAGTCTGTCGAACATCAAAGCACATCCTCTAAACCACTGTACTAACCGGGAACCACCCAAGTTGACAAGGTAATCTCCTTCTGATCACCATGAACATCTGATACGGCATCCCTGCTCTTGATGATCTAAATGTGGCTGTGACTTCACCAACAGCCGGCCAGTGATTGGACCAACAGCAGACACCTCACCAAAGAGAACCAATCAGATTCTTGCTGTGTGGACAGTAGACTGTCAGCTCCTTAGCGGGGTGGTTGCACAGGCATGAGACCTGGGCCAGGGCCGTCACAGACTGCCCAGGCTGGGGAGGCAGGCAAAGCGAGGAAAGAAGAGGGAGGGGAAGGGCACTCAGGGAGAGATTAAAGAGCTCATGCAGCCCCTTAGTTACAGTAGAACCTCATTTTCCACTTTCCAAGAATCCCCTCAGACCCATCTATACTACTCTGCGCTTGGTTCCTAAGAGATTTTTTGTGTATCCTTTCAACAAACCCTTCTTTGTATTGGCCTGAGTTTAAGGGCATTCTGATCTCTGCAGGACAGAGAAGTGCCCATTCTTGACTAGACATCATCAAATGGAATTTCTCCTCATTATACAAAAAGCAGGCTTGAATCTCAATCCCTAGAGTCATGTGTATAAGCAATGTGACTTTATTTTTCTATACCACAACTGAATTTCTATTTTGAGAGCCCTTGTTGAAGGGGTAGAAGAAGCTTAGTCCACTCATTTCAGGATTCTAGAGGGGTGGGGGGAGGTTGAGTGGTAACAAGGAGGCAGGGATGGGGGTGGTGGACATTGAGTTCCCAGTCATCGTCATTTGCTTTCCACAGCGGCATCTGTTGAGATGCCCCCTGGGACCCTGGCCCTGGTTACCATGCAACAAGTTCACTGCTGCCCAGCCCACATTCCCATCAATGCCTCTGCTTTTGCTTCTTCTGTGCTCCTCTCTTGTGCCCAGGAATTCACTTACTGCTCCATACCATGCTGGGCAGAGAGAAACTGTGGGGTCATCCAAGAACTCATCCACTTGGCTCAGAGAATCATTCTTCCTGCCCCACTGGGCCATGAGAAACTGATGCTAAGGCTCTTCCTCCCCTACAGTCATTTCCCCTCTGAGCACCACCAGCGAGGTGCACATTCTGTGTGCATCCAGTTCCGACAAATCTATCTAGGGGCTCTGTAGTCACACCTACACAGGGCTTGACCTGGGTAAGGACTGGGCGCCAGTCCTCTTTCTCAGGGATTATCCATACCAAAGCTCCCAAATGTGCTCCCACAACTCCCTGATGCTTCCTGCTCCATCGACTCTTGTCCCCCTCATGGTGGGAAGCTGACCCTCCCTGTGATATTCTAGCTCATCTATTACTCATGCCCTGAGGTTCTTCTCTCTCCTGAAGGAGCTAGGATTTTAGAACCCAAAAGCCAAGACTGACTTTATATCTTGTGCTTGCTCTACAACCTACCTTCCCTAAGGCAATAAAACTAGACCAGCCTAGTGTACTAAATGGAAGCCAGAACCAAGCAACACAAGGAAATACTAGAAAAATCCTCAGCTGATATTTCAAAATATTGCCCCACCACAGTGCATGAGGACCCTACAGCCTCACAAAGCTTTGTTCCGGCCATAGGCCTTGATTTCACTGTCCATTTCCTCCAGATGATGTTGGCCAAGCTGCAGAGAGGTACCTCTAAGCTTCAGCAAAATTGAGGGCTCTGTGATTCTGCCATTTCACGTGTGATAATGGTGATGATGTATGATGAACCATTTATCTCGTTTTCTTTAAGATTTGCCGTTAGAGTGAGTCTCAAATTGTGAAATCTGAGAGAAGGTAAATTGTTAATGGAGATTTGCCCTCTTTCCTTGTTTTGCCTTTTCTATAAAAGTTGTGCTAAACATTAAGAAAACATGTCTTTTACCTGCTAAAATAACTGTCAGTCTACACCAAAAGGCTCATAATTTATCTTCCTTGTTGTATTTCTCCATCTTCATAAATATATTAAATAACACTTTCCTTTTTATATTTTATTCTCTCATAAGAACAGGTAAAACATTTCAGTGTGGACAAAAGAACTTATTGGTGGTTTACAGAAAATACATCCATGTGAAATACCGCATCCAATAAAAATTAAGAAAAAATAGTCATACTGCTTTATCAGAGTCAATATCAAGAGTGAGAGCTATGTCTAAACCGGACTTAGGCATTTGCTTTTTCTTATTTTCTAGCCTCAAAGAATCTTGCCTTTTCTAGGAGGCTCATACCTTCATCAGTATCTCTTAACTAAACAACTCCAGTAGCTCACTCTTCCCTCGACTCCTTTAACATAGACTTATTCTGAATCTACTGTGTATTGGGCATGGGATGCAAAATAACTAACACAAGGAAGTCACAGGTCAGTGGAGGAGATGGAAATTACAGCACAAAGTAAGTTCTTATGACAGAGAACTTACTGGGATTAGGTGCAGCTTTCCACGTTCTGTGCCAGTGCTGGGTCTACCACCCTTCCAGCCTCCAAGCTGGCACCAGTTCCCTTCCTCCAGTGCATTCCAGATTAAATGCCCCTCCTGCTAAAAAATCTCAGTGGTTCCCCAGTGTCATTTCCTGATCTAGTTTGGGGGATATTAGTTTCAGGAAATCTGAGAAGGTATTACATGAATAGGGGACCTTGTGTTAACATAAATGGGAAGCAAAGGGTAAGACAGAGTTAGACCATTTGGTTGTGTTGATTTTTCAGGAATTCTCAGGGCTTGTTATTTGAGCTTATTTGGCTTTTAGCAATGCTAAAATGTGTTCGTGTAGTGAAAATATTGTGCATATCCAAAAGGAAGGGTGCATATTTACAGCATCTCTCCCAAACTTGTGACCACAGAATCCTTTACTTCCAGAGCATGTTGCAGGAGGAAGGAAGGAAGGAAGGAAGGAAGGAAGGAAGGAAAGAAGGAAGG
>NW_021703785.1:58019110-58181584 GCF_005190385.1 Monodon monoceros | reverse complement strand
TCCTTTATTTTGGAGGGAGGGAGGGAGGGAGGGAGGGAGGGAGGGAGGGAGGGAGGAAGGGGAAGGGAGGGAGGGAAGGAAGGAAGGAATCCCATGCAAAAAAACAAAACCAAACAAACAAAAAGCCTTGAGAAGCACTACTCTAAGGAATAAAGTTCAAACTTCTCAGCAAGGTATTTAAGGCTGTTGAAATCTGTCTCTAATCTATCCTTGCAACCCTATTTCTTATCATTCTTTCCTTCCTGTACATCATGCACCACACTTGGTGCCTTATTGTTAGTTCTCTAAGTAGATGGTACACCTTAACATGCTTGAGGTTTTTAAAAAACTTTTTATTTTATATTGGATATAGCTGATTAACAATGTTGTGATAGTTTCAGGTGCACAGCAAAGCAACTCAGGCATACATATACATGTATCCTTTCTCCCTCAGACTCCCCTCCCATCCAAGCTGCCACATAACATTGAGCAGAGCTCCCTGTGCTATACAGGAGGTCCTTGTTGGTTATTCATTTTAAATATAGTAATGTGTACATGTCCATCCCATACTCCTTAACTATTCCTTCTTCTCATCCTTCCCCTCTGGTAACCATAAGTTCCTTCTCTAAGTCTGTGAGTCTGTTTCTGTTTCGTAAATAAATTCTTTTGTATCATTTCTTTTTAGATTCCGTACATATTATATTTCTCTTTCTCTGTCTGACTTACTTCACTCAGTATGACAATCTCTAGGTGCACCCATGTTGCTGCAAATGGCATTACTTCATTCTTTTAATGGCTGAGTAATATTCCTTTGTATATACATACCACATCTTCTTTATCCATTCCTCTGTCGGTGGACATTTAGGTTGCTTCCATGTCTTGGCTATTGTAAACAGTGCTGCAATGAACACCGGGGTGCATGTATCCTTTAGGACCATGTTTTTCTGCTTGAGTTTTTATTTGTATATTTCTCTGCTTATCATGCTCCTCACCATTCTCCTTTATTTCACCTCTCTTCACCCAAACTCCTATCAACAATGCAAAACCCACTCAACTGTCATCTTCTTGATAGTGCCTTCACTGATCTACCCAGACTATGTGAATCACTCCTCTTCTATATTTTCACCACTCTTTATATATATATATTGTAGTACCAATCACTTCGTATACATATTTCTCTGCCTCCCTCAAGGGATTGCAAGCTCCCTCGACTTCCTCTTCGTATCCCCAGCATCTAGCCAGTCTTCCACTACATAAATGATTATGTACACACTGAAAATTTCATATTAAGTTTTCAAACATTTGACAAAACTCCCATGCCTTCTTTCAAACCACCAGAAAAATACAGGTGTGACTTGTGTGCCCCTTTCTCTTAAATTTAGATTCCATGTTTGAAACAGGGTTATCAATAGATAGGCAACGTGATTACTACAAAGGAATTCTTAAGTCACCCATACCTCTTAGATTTTTTTCTTCTGCCTAGTTATAAAATCACACGCCTTTCTCACATGTCATAATCACCTTTAAAATTGTACAGAATCTTGCTCTGTATCTCTCCATAAACAAAAAGGAAAAAGGGGGGCTTTATGCTGCAGTGCCTGCCTGGCACAAAAAATATTTGTTGGAAACATTTAAAAAGTTATATTCTCTGGGAGAGAAGATAAGCCCCTCCCAAATGCCAGTTCTTCCCCCAGGTTCAAAGAGCAGACCCACATGCTCCCTGCTGCTCTCTGGGCTCATCAGCCTTTCCCTTTGGATTTTCTTTCTTTTATATTTTCATCTGCCTCCTAGTGTCCAGGCATCTCCAGAACATCAGAGGAACTGGCAGACTAGGGTAGTCTGCACTCCTGTCCTCCTTCATGTGCCCCGTTGCCCCCTCTCCAGTTTCCTCCTTCTCTCACTGAGACTCAAAGAAATTTGTTCATTTTGCCAACAATTCTCAGACGCTTCCAGTTCAGCAAAGAGGTTGACTTATTTTATTCCCTGGTGGGAAAAAGAAACGTGACGTTCTCCTCATTATTAAAACACTATTTTTCTTGCTGCAAGGAAAAGTTTAACATTGTATAGCCCCCAGATGCTGCAGTTTTTAGTTAAATGGCACTTTACCTCCACATTTAAAATTTTTCTCTGGAAATGCATGTGTACACACACACACACACACACACACACACACACAGTTTCTCACAAGGGTCTAAACACCTCCGTTCTGCATCCAGGGTCCTTTATCATCGGCCCCCACCTATACCTTTCCTGGTTGCCCACTGCAGCCCAGCTCTACAGCTATCTGATATAGCCTGTCAACACCACAGCAAGCTCATCCCCTCAATATCTTTGCATCCGTGATTTCGCCCTCATCTTTCCAGACTTCCAGTCACAGCTCAGATGCTCTTCCAGAAAGCCTTCACTGACTAGGGGGTGCACAGAGATCTTCCTTTAATCCACGTGGTATTTTAATGCTATAGCACCTTTGTTAGCCTTTATTCAAAATTTTTCTAGCCTGGTATTCACTGTTGTCTTGACTCTCCAACCAGCCAGCCAGTGAGCTGGAGAGAGGGTGTGGGCTCTGCAGTCAAGCATCTGTTGGCTCTGGAGCTTAATTTTTGAGCTATGTGAGGCCCAGTTTTATTATTTGTAAAATGAAGAAATAAACACCCCCTTACAGAGTTGAGGGTTGCCATCCATTAAATGAGGTCTCAAATGTGAAGCTCTTGGCCTTCCTGTCCTTTGTGAACCCTCTAATGGCTTTCCTGAGGGCAAGACCATTTCCTACACTGGTTCCCAGGTCCACTGATGGCCTAGCACAGTGACTTGGGACGTGATCAGCAGGAACTGCTGAAATGTCTAGAATTAACAAAAAGCTAGACACATAATCTCAGTTGGTGAGGAAATGAGAGACATCTTTAACCATTCAAGACAACGTGCCTCTAGAACTGAATTGGAAAATGAGATAGCATAAAAAACGACCAGTCACAACACACAGATCATTTCCATATGAGAAGGATATTTTATTGAACACACATAGAAAATCAAATGTCTTAACACCTTGAAAAGAGGCTTCCTTGAGTCTTGCAGGGATATGCAATAAAGATGTCTCCTTCAGGCTTTCTAACTAACTGAGTTCTGATTAGGTCCTATCACACATTAAATCACAAGACAGGAATATAAAATACTATGATAAGATAGGAAAAACATTTCTTTAGTTTGTATGTGAGCTCAAAAATGTTGCACAGTTAAGCTATGGTCATTTGCTGGTTAAGTCTCACTGTTAGCCTCAGGAGTCAGAACAAAACAACAGGCCCTTAATTTGAGTCCTGTCAGTTACACAGTGGATGTGAAGAGACTGAGTATTTCCAATTTGCATGATTTCTATCATTTCCTATTAGTAAATGGGGGAAAAAATGTCATCCATTCACACAAGGAGTTCCACTGAAAAGCAAAGTACTTCTTTCTGTTTACTTAAGCACCCAGCTAGAATATGGAGACACACAATAAATTCTAAACATGGTGCACATCTGGTCCCAAAACCACAATCAATTTATTGCTGCATCTGAAACATTTTCAGCAACTGTCATATAATATATTTTCACACATTTCTAACAAGACATGTTCTTGGAACCAAAAGAGACAGGTATATCTGTCAGTTCAATTTCTTGCAAACGAAAGAGAAAAGTGTTTGGCTCAGATGTCTGTACTGTCTTTGGAGCCTTGTAACTATCATATGAAAAGGGTATTAGTCAAAGATGCCAGAAGCTCAGCAATTACTTCCAAAGAGTGAAATTACTGGCTACACAGAAAAATAAAAAGATATATGCATGAATGTAGGCACCCTCCCTTTCTTCCCATTCCAACAGAACCACTTATTGCATTTATTTGAAGAGATGTACCACAGGCTTGTTAAACCCATCTATCTCCCGGTACTATAATATTGGACTCCCTATTAAATGGAATATTTTGATCCCTGTGGCTCTTAAAGCACAACTTTATTAAAAGTTTTATTAAAACTTATTAAAAATTAAAAAGCAACTGAAATCACATTAAAGTGCTCAAAAGCTCTGTATTTTCACCTTAACCCCTCTTGGGCATTTGAAAGGAGAGTCACAAAGGTACTGGATAGCCAAAGAGCCCCAAGCCCAATAAAAAGGGCTGTCAAAATGTCCCAGTATTGGTCCCAGTGAAACCATTTCCTGTCTCACCGTTGGCTGCAAAATCTGCCTTTAAGCACTTTCTCCTCTGCAAAAACCCTGGGGATCCTTTAAGAGCCTTGTCACAGCGCACAAAATTTCCAAGTGATTCACCCTTCCCCACCCAAGCCCCACACCAGCTATGCAGGCTTTAACCTTTCCTGATAACCCACTCAAAGCACATTCTGCTTATAGGGCTGGCAAGAAATGCACATAGGCAAGACTATCTGATCTTTAACAAGGTTCATAAACAGATTGGACATCATCAATCCTCTTTCATACTTCTGAGCTTTTGCCTGTGCTGCTCCCTCCACCAAGAAGGCCCTGGCTGACTTTGCCTGGTGAACACCTCATCATGCTTCAGAACTCAGTTCAACTAGGACTTTTGGGTGGCACTTTCCCTGACACCTCTCCCTTGCTGAATTAGGTGGTCCATTCTCTGTGTGGGATGGAGCATCCCATACAACCCTCCTCCAACTCTACCGTAGCATACTGGTATTCAACAGAGAGTAGGATGTGTCACTATGTCTATCTTCCACACAAGAATGCAAGCCCCTTCGGGACAGGGCCTCTGTATCCCCAGCACTGAGGACACTCTTGCATAAAGAAGGGACTCCACAAAATATTTCCTACATGAAAGAACAATTGCAGGAGGCCAGAAAATTCCTGACTCTATTCAGCTTCTATTGGTACTCCATGAGCAAAAGAGAGAATCTCAGGAGAGGACAAACTCAGAGTTTTCAGGTCTTCAACCAAAAGAGCTGACAGTAAGGCAAATCTGACTGATCACATGGAGCTGAAGGAGGGAAATACATGCCTTTACAACCTGAGCCTACAAGCTTGCTGTTAGAGCAATACAAAAAAGACATGGAAGAGCACCCAAGAGAAGGGAATTTAAGGGGTCACAGTGAACAGCAGACAAAATGGTAGCTGCTGTCCTCTGAAAAAAGCAAAAGCTGAAAAGACAGGACCAAGGTGAGGAACCCAGGAAGGGGATAAGTGGGATGAGCAAGGGTGGGAAGTAACATATAACTTATTAGCCAAATCACAGTATCCTAGAATGGCAAAGGATTTCTTGGACATGAGAAGGGTCTCTTGGTCCAGGAAAAACTTAGAAAGACTGTCCTTATGTTAGTCCAGGAGAAAAGGAGGGCAAGCAAAGAAGGGGACAATAGGGCAGATTGCTTGAGGCCCTCAAAATGAAGTGACCCCGTTTGTGCTGAGTTGAGTTGAACAAAGAAAACTGCACTGATGAATAGGAAGCTGATCCTGTACTTAAGTTCACAGTATATAAGAGAATTCACACAAAACCCAGAAAACTTCAGGAGAGCTAGGTGAGGTCAGACAGAGGCGCACATGGGGCTGCAGGGCCCACGTCAACAGCTCACAAGAACACACCGCGTTCTGCCTGCTATGATGCAGGTGTGTGTAAAGGAGAACTCCTAACAGCAGCTGAAATAACCAAAAACAAGTTGGTGAATGGCTGCCCTGGGCCAGTATGGAGACATATTGGCTGAGTGGAGTGTCCCTCTGCAGAGCTCTCCAACTGCTTGAGAATTCTGCCATATCTCCTGAGGTACCCTTGAAAAGCCTTTTAAAATTTTATGTGGTTTCTAAGGCATCTTAATTTTTAATAAAAAGTTCTTATTAATGTTCTGGATAAAAGACTATGGTGCTTACATGATCCGTTTTATAATGCTAAACTCTTTGTGCAATATATGTATATATTTTTAAAAGACCATGGTTTGGCAAATGCTGACAGTCTTTAACATACACGATTACTCTCCTTCCATTTACTCTACTGCTTGATCCTGTGGCAAATCCATCCAGTTCTCTGTCCTGACTTTACTTCTTTACAAGAGGAGGAGTTTAAAGGGAAATGTAACATAGTGGTAATTTCCAACAGCCTTAGCCACTGAAACGTGTTCGTCCAGCTGACCCTGTTGACACTGGCTTTGGACACGTGTTCCCTAAGGCCCAAGCATGTCAAGGGGCATGTATCTCAGACACGTTTCTAGGGATGATGGCTATCACAATGAAGTAAGACACCTACCTGTAAGTGTAGAACAGAACCCCTTGATCTCTCCTTTCCTTTGGTTAATGCCTTAAAATTTACAAAGTGCCTTCTTTGAGCCTCAGAGAAATTGTATGATTCACCAAGATTCCCTGGCTTGGTGCCAGAGCCAGAAGCTACACAAACTTTTTCCTGCAGGTCCAGGCTCTGGAGGCATTCTGACTGGAACACCTGTGGCTGGAAGTGATTCAGTAATAAAATGCAGTGATTAATAGCCCAATACTGGAGTCATTCAGAAGAATGGACGTGAGGAGAACACAAGGGGAAAAGGCTGGAGCTAAGACACCAGTGGAGGATGGATTGAACACTGTTTTCAAAGGACATTCCAGAAAACTTCCTCAGTACAGGAGAGAGGTGGTGCCAGAGCATCGTCAGGAATGAGTTGTGGGAAGCCATGGTGGAGAAGGCCAGACATTTTAGGAAGAGAAAATTACATCTCATATGTCCTAAGCATTAGGGAATTGCTGAAAGCTTAGACTTATATGAGTAGGTAAATGTGTCATTTGCTTAGGAAATGAGTTAGTTGGTAGCATCTTGTTACCTCTTATCTGAGAAGAAAATATAAGAGGTGTTCAGAGAGAAAGACAAAGGACTCCAAGAACAAACCCTGCAAAAGCAATGGATTTTTCCAAGCTGTTAGTATCCTATTTGTGAAGTAAGATTTTCTTTTAGCTTCATGAATTCATGCTGTGGGTTTCAAAACCGTCTTCTGCATTCAAATTTTGACTTTTCTTCAAAGGACTTATTAGAAGTCACCAACATCCTTTGAAGACACAGAAAACACACCAAACTTGAGAAGGAAAATGAAATGACAAGGAAATAGGAATGTTCACTTTATTCACACATATGGTGCTTGACTCATTTTCTAAGTGAATGACACATTGATCCTACTCTGTAATTTAGGCTTTTTGTGCCTCAATGTTCGCATCTATAAAGGAGGAAAAATAATAGTACCTGCCCGTGGGTTGTCATTAGGATTAAATGAGTCAATGTATATAAAGTACTTGGCACAGTGGCCAGCATAATAAATGACAAATAAATGTTAGCTATTATTCATATTCCAGTGAGTGCTTTGATTTCTATAAATCATAAAAGTAATCCTTGAACATACACATGCAAGAAGTTTCCAGTGGTTTGCTAGGTCTTGGAAATTTGATCTTCCTTGACTTTCCTCAGCGAGAATCTTAACTAGCTAAAGTTATTGATCCAGGTAGCAAGATCCACACCTCTATATGACTGTTTCCACTCACTGAAAATTTCCAGAAAGTAATCATTTCAGGCTGAAATTGTGCAAGTTTGGTCTTAACCCAATGGAAACTCACTTGCATTGGAAGATGGGAGCAGAATCCATCCCCCACCTTGGAGTGACTGGAGTTGAGGAACAAGTAAGATGTTTTTTTTCTACCCCAAAATAATTAACTTTTTTTTTTAACATCTTTATTGGAGTATAATTGCTTTACAATGGTGTGTTAGTTTCTGCTTTATAACAACGTGAATCAGCTACACATATACATATATCCCCATATCTCCTCCCTCGTGTCCCCCTCCAACCCTCCCTATCCCACCCCTCTAGGTAGTCACAAAGCACCAAGCTGATCTCCCTGTGCTATGCGGCTGCTTCCCACGAGCTATCTATTTTACATTTGGTAGTGTATATATGTCCATGCCACTCTCTCACTTCTTCCCAGCTTACCCTTTTGGAATCTAAAAAAAAAAAAAAAATTGGTTCTGAAGAACCTAGGGGCAGGACAGGAATAAAGATGCAGACGCAGAGAATGGACTTGAGGAAATGGGGAGAGGGAAGGGTAAGCTGGGACGAAGTGAGAGAGTGCCAAAATAATTAACTTTTAAAATTACCAAGCATCATAAGTTTAACATTAGCAAACAGTAAGCCCTGTATATAGTAAGTACAGTAAGCCCTGTATATAGTAAGTACAGTAAGCCCTGTATATAGTAAGTGACCACCTACTTTGAAGCTCCTATTATTTTTAAGATTTTTTAAACCTCCTTTGAGACAAAGTTGTTCCAAATTAAAAAATTTTTTTTTAATGTCCAAGTTTTTCAGCTAAAATACTCTACATTTTAACAGTTTCTTCTCTGATTTTTCTCTTTTAATTTCATAACATATTTTACAGCTCTGGGGTGTTGGTAAAATGATATTGGAAAGTGTTTTTTAACATAGATTAAATGCCAAGAGCCATCTTCTCTACCCACCAGACATCTGCAGTCACAAGTCTTTTTCTTCATGATGCCAAGACACTCAGATCCAGTGTTTGGAAACATCGGTTTCCCAGTCACCGGACTGAGCAGGGCCTGCAGCTCATGTCCACCCAGCTCCAAACCCAATGCTCACCATGATGGATGGGTGAATGGATGAGTGAATGAACAAACAGGCATTGTATGGATCAAACTAGCACACAGTGTACTGAATATTTTACTTATCTGGATATTTCTTAGAAATGTTACAAGGTTTTGTTCATTACAAACACTGCATTTCTCCAACATGAAGGTTTCTTCTCTCTTTGTCTTTATCACCACCAGCCACCAGTAGTCAAGTTATAGAATCAGTGGCTACACATCCTCAAACCCATGAGCACTCAGAGTTGCAGTTGTTTTGACTGCACAGCAATCATGTTCCAATCTTCCCAAAGAAAAGTGACTCTGAAATGAGACCTTTCTGAACCCCCTCCCCTCTGCCACGCTCCCATAAACCAAGAACCAGTTCTGATCTAAATGAGGAAATTCTTGGATAGAAGGGAGGGCTGGAGGGAGGGGGGCATGTGATACAGGAGAGCAGCACTCAAGCACCTCCTGCCACTTCACTCTGCATCAGAGCAGCCTCCAGGTCAGGGGTCAATGATGCAGAAATGATGGCTCAGAAAACGGGTGCTCCATTCACAGCTCCACTTGGACAAACTATTAGCTCTAGTGAGCCTTAAGCTCTCAAAATGCAAAGGCATGTCATTTGCTTCTTTGTATTCTCAGAGGCCTAGTGCAGTGGCTGGAATACGGTGGGGGGGGTGGGAGTTTAAGAAGTGTTTGTGAAAGAAAGGAAGAAAGAAAGAAAGAAGGAAGGGAGAGAGGGAAGGAGGGAGGAAGACGTCCAGTCTCCTTGGAGCCCCTATTTTGCTAAAATATTACTACTGCCTCTTTTGGGGGCCCTGCCAGGCCACTGCAGCGACTACAACTTCCTGATGCCTTCCATCCAACTCTTTCATTAAGTTGTGCCTGGACCATTTTCAGTTTTCCGGACAACATGGACTAAGAGGAAAACCTGGAGTTTGTACATATGATAAAGTTTTGAATATCAGGTTGGTGAGTTATCTCGTGTCTCCTCTGCATGAGTGGTTTACTTTAAATATAGTGTACAGCTGGAGCCAGGGGGCAGGCATGGGATCCTATAAAACATGGAATCACATTATTGAAAATCATCAAAGGCCTTCACTTGAGCACTCGAAGTTTGCCGGCATGGGAAATTAGAGCTGTGGAACATGTGACACTATCTCAGAACAAGAAGACACGATTCTTTGATTAAGCTTCAGGCTCTTGGAATCTCCTGATTGTTCATCTCATACTAATGATCTGGGAGAAATACTAGAAGGCAAGTTAATGATACTCATTGCTGACTCTGAATTGGGAGGGAGCCACCTGAAATATCAGTAATCGGCCAAAGTAAAGAAATAATTACAGGCTGACTAGATTAGAAATTTAATCTCCATGGGGCTTTCCCACAAGTAAATGAGATTCAACTTATAAAACATTATGAAGGAAAAAAGGCTATCACACACTCATCACTGTGTACCTTAGAAAACTGGCTACATCTGGACTCTCAGCTATGCCTCCTCAGAGCTACATGCCAGAGGGGTGGCCTCCCAAACAGAGTGTAGCCTCCAAACAGGAGATATTTAAAAATGTAAGCCCTCAGCCCTACCTACCAGGACTGGACACTAGCACACCCACCACCCCGCATGACCCAATGTACACTGAGCACCCACCACGTGCCAGATACTTGTGCCAGACACTAAGAACACAGAGATGAGGAAGATCCCATTTCTGGGCTTAGAGTGTGGTTGTAAGTGGTCCTTCCTTTGGAAGAAGATAACAGGAACTTCATTTCTAACTTGAAAACTTCTGGGCCAGTTTTGGACCTCCATGCTGGCAAGCCTTGCCTTAGTGCAAGTTCCTCTAGTAGAGCTCAAGGAGAACCCCCCACCTTTGGAGTCGGAGAACACTGGCCAGGTCTAGAGAGGCTGTGAGCCTCAGGGGGTGTGTGGGCCTGCCCCCAAACTATCAAAGAGGGGAACCCACCATCTATCCTTGTTGCCCCCCTTTCTTGTTTTACCCTCCAGTATTTCCCAACAAGCCGTACAACAGAATCACTGAAGGCACTTTTTAAAGACAGATTCCTGACCCTACTCCAGTCCTGCTGAATTAGAACCCCTGGGTCGGGTAGAATCTGCTTTTTAAACAAATCTCCCAAAAGATTTTATGTCAAGTTAGAGAACTATTGGGTAATAGAAAGAGCACAGATACTGGAGGCAGATAAACCAAGATCTGAAATCCAGCACTGCCACTTAATTAACATAATTAACCCTAGGGGACCCGGGTTAATTTCTTAGCTTCTTTGTGACCTAGTTTCCTGTGCAATAAAATGAAACAATGCCCAGTGTTGTTATAGACTTAGAATAGAGTATGCAAAATACCCAACATCGAGCCACTACTGCAATCTCTTCCCACCTCCATTAAACGCCTGCTCCCAGGAAAACATCTTACACTGATATTTTATAATTTGCTTCCAATTTAAATCAGATTTCTCCAAGACAGCTGTCTTATGGGTATATCTCTAGCTGTGGAAAGAAGAGCTTTGTTCACAAATTTTAAAACTTCAAGAGCCATATTGTAATTAGGAAAGACTCAGGGGATAGACTTATTTTAGCCATGGGGATGAGGCTATGGGTATACTTCCCTGGAAAGACAAAGTCAGTTATAACCTGAATTACTGGGAGCAAGAAATATAAATATGGTAAAAATTATGAGAAAGATCCTACTACACTGACTTATGTGTTTCATATCTTTTCAAAGAACAGAATATTCAACTAGTCACATAAATGGAGCAGGAAAGTTCTAGTAGGGACCAGAACATTGAAGAGCAAGGAAGACCTCTGGGAGGTGAGCACTCAGGAAGCACAGATCTCGAATATCTCACAAGCATCTGATCTTAGTGTTTACCATGAATCTGCCAACACTTGACCACTTTAGCATTCACAAGAGTTTCCTTCAGCCCAAGTTCTCAGTTAAAAGACGAGTCAGCTGAATATCCACATGCCACTGTCCCTGGATGCTCCACTGGTAGTGAACACAAACTTGGATAGAAATGAGCTCTATCTAAGACAAAAGACAAAAGGTGAAATCACCCAGTTTTCTGAGAAAGTTTTCCAAGAAAGTTTGGAGAACATCCTCAGGGGATGAAAAACCACCCAACAGGGCCATGTGGTGCAACCACAGTCACCAGTGGTCTAACAAAGGCTCAGATGCACCTATCCCTGATAAGGCATCATTACTCTGGCAGGTCCGCAGCAGGGTTACCCTGTGCTTGAGGTGCTACTGCTCATGCACAGCATGAGAGGAACTATTGAAAGGATACTTTGGGAAGGAAGGAATTGAGCCAGAAAAACCCAAAGAACATTCTATAATACTTCCTTAAGAATATATGGGCACTGACATAACCTTCCCTAACTTTGTCTTCTCTACACTTTCTAATGTATCTACATGTCCTCCCATCTTCCCTTCCTTCTCTCCTCAATTAGAAGATGAGATGTCACCTAACCTAACAGCTTTGCATCATTCCACTCTGATGGCTCCTCTCTCCTGGATGACCACACCCCACCCTGCTCTGGATGACCAAACCCCACTCTGTCCTGGATGACCACACACCACCCTCTCCTAAATGACCACACACCACCCTGACCTAGATGATTGCAGCAAAATTGGCTCTTTCTTTTGGACCTTCCTATTGGTTTGTCTTCCTCTACACTGCCCTTAAGTGTTGGTTTCTAGGAATCCAGCTTGTGCCCTTTAACCTCTTTGCTGTAACTTCTCTCCTTGGACAATATTATCCACACCTATGGGCCTCCATCACCACCTTCATGTCACAAACTGACAGATCAATATAAGAGTTTCCAAATTCAGTCTTAAGGTCCTGACTCTCAGATCTCAATTGTCCATTTGGTCTCTCCTTTTAGGACTAAAAGAAAATGGCCTGAGCTAAAAGAAGGAGCTTACAGTAGGATGTTCCTCAGAAGACCTTTTTCCTAGGAAGCCATTCTGAGCACACTTCCTGTTTTCCTATTCAAACCACTCCCCCTTCCCAATTTCGTGGCTACTGAAGCAACACAGGAAATGGTGCAAAGGTATCCAACATCTAGATTTGAATCCCGTCTCCACACTTAGGCAACTTACCTAAGCTCTGCAACTCTTAGTTTTATCATCTGTGTTGAGGGGCTTGTAATAATCGTCACAACATTATGAACATAAAATAAGATGATGCCTATAAAGTGCTTAACACAGTGCCCAGAACCTAGACAGAGCTCAGTTAGGTAATATGTCTGTGGTTATTATGCAGAAATGGTGGTTCACATTCTGCTATCTCAAGAGGAAAAAAAAATCCATTGCAATGCTTTCTGAGTCCTTTAACCCTTTTCTGCCCCACAGCATATAATCCAAATGGTGGGTGCCATGTCCTGAGGCTGCTGGTGCAAAAGGCTCTTTGAGGGAAAGGGTTTTTTTTTTTTCTTTTGAGTCCCCTTATCTAAGTATAAGATTATCCTATCAACCAGGTTGAGTTCATTCATGCTAAGCATCCTCCAATCCAGGGTGAAGCTGAAAGGGAAGATGCATGTCTAAATTCAAACTGCAAGGAATAAAAGAAATGAACATCAGGCAGAGCTGGGGAAGCAAGATGCCAAGTACAGGAAGCATGTTTTTTTACATAAGAATTACTTGTACCAAATTTGCTCTGCTTTCAAATTCCATCTTTTGCCCTGTAATTAAAATTCCCTTGGTCTCACCCCCATTCAAAATGGGTGGGAAAGAGCAAGCTTGAGATCCTATGAGAGACAAGTGACTGGAGAGACAAATTCTTGACCAATTAAAACAGTTCTGTCACTTACACCCCTTTCCCTGAAAAAAAATTATAACAATCTTCCCGTAGCTTTATTCTATATGGCTTCCCTGGTATTGTGTGTTTGTTTGCACTCATTACTGTTGGGCATATGCCTTCCTCCCTGCTGAAATTCCAGCTTTAATTTTTCTTTAGAAAGCAACACTTAGTTCACTGGAGCCTGCTGATTATGAGGGTGCACAGCCCCAGATGAATCATAGAAGCAGGCAGATTGCACAAATACAAATCCTCTGCATTGTGTTTACACCCACACTAACCTTCTCATATGGCCTCTCTTCCCAGCATTCCTTTGCTGGATTACCTCATCCATAGCCAAAGTACAATTAGTGCATTCAGGCACTAGAGACAGCTAACAATGCAAGGAGGAGTGTAGCAAACAACCTTCTGATTCCTAGAATCTAGACACAACACAAAGGCAAAAGAAATAAAAACAGTAATGGTATCTATAACAAGTGCTGTGGGGTGCCATGCAGATCTCCCCATTAGCTCGTTCCCCTAGCTGCCAGAAGTATAGGCTGCTGATGGCACAGCTAAGTCCCTTTCTAGGTTATGTCCCTGGGCTAAGGGAGTCACCTCTC
Organism: Monodon monoceros; assembly: GCF_005190385.1. Classification (NCBI taxonomy): domain Eukaryota; kingdom Metazoa; phylum Chordata; class Mammalia; order Artiodactyla; family Monodontidae; genus Monodon; species Monodon monoceros. The sequence continues at coordinate 58,167,592 of NW_021703785.1, read as the reverse complement.
CCAAGGTTACACCTCCTTCCCAAAGACAGACAGCATTCAACACCTGGTCAGTGTGGGTGTTCAAAGCCTGGTCTCTCTGCCTAAATTTAGAGCAACTCTGAATGGACATCCCAGATCCAGTGCTCTCCATATCATTGATGAGAGCCTTTGTTGGGACTGCTTTGCCCTTCAACTTCTCCTTCTGCCCAATACCATTCCCCTCACTTTTAATAAATATCCCGAGTGCAAATTTCCATCTCAGTATCTGTTTGCCATTGAACCTGACATAAACAATAGCTCAGAGGTAACATTTCAAGGCACAGTGAGACTGATATTCCAGAAACTTCACTAAGACTTGAAGCCCTTCTTAAGATCCATGGAAATACCATGGAGTCGTCTATGGTGTTACAGAGCCAGCTTGGCTCTTGGCTCCACGATAAGATGGATACTCAAGTTGGGCTCTGGGGAATGAAAAGAGCTGGGATTGGAGCCAACATGTCCATGAGCACTGGGCTCAGTTCCAGTGCTTCATCTGTGTGCCCTTAAGCAGGTTTTTAGAGCAGTGCTTCTCAAATGATCAGTGGTGAAAGACCTTTTTCGTTTTCAATCTATCACAAACCAACTATATTTTTATATCACACACTATATATATTTAATATATATCACAAACTATATTTTTATAAAGTACAATAAAATAAATTACAACTCTCCACTCCTTAAGTGTGAGCTGCATATAGTGACTTCCTTCAAAAGAGTATATGGAAAGGAGATGTGAGAAGATAACAGTAGAGAAAACTGACAAACACCACCTCAGCCACATGATCAAGGTCAACACCAACAGTAATAAGTCATGTTTGTAGCCTTGACATGATGTGATGAAAATGCCCTTTACCTCTCTGGTCTCCCTCCCAAAAGCCCACGTGCCCAATTAAATCATGAGAGCACATCAGACAAATCCCAACTGAAAGACACGCCACAAAACTTCTGACCACTACTTCTCAACACTGTCAAAGTCATCAAAACCAACAAATGTCTGAAAAATAGTCACAACCAAGAGGAGCGTAAGGAGACATGACAGCAAAAGGTAATGTGGGAGCTTAGATGGGATCCTGGGATTGAAAAGGGACATTAGGTTAAAAACTAAGGAAGTATAAATAAAATATGAACTTTAGTTAAGTATGTATCAATATGAGTTCACTAATTGTAATGAATGCACCATACTAATGTAATATATTAATAATAGGGGAAACTTGGACAGATGCTATGAGAACTCTTTGTACTATCTTCTCAATATTTCCGTAAATTTAAAATTGTTCTAAAAATAATTTTGTTATAAAAAATAAAATACATTAAATATACAAGAATTTTTAAGAGGCGTATATAATATAAGCCTAGTTCTTTAAACTATTAGTGTCAATCGACTTAAAATGTCCCTCTCAAATTACTATAAAAGTTTCTATGTGCTTCTTTTTTCCATTTTTCTTTTCTTTATTTTCAATTGAGGTATAATTAATTTATAATATTATATTAGTTTCAGGTGTACAACATAGTAATTCAAAATTTTTATAGATTATACTCCATTTAAAGTTATTATAAAATATTGGCTATATTCCCTGTGCTGTACAATGTATCCCTGTAGCTCATTTATTTTAACTAAATGCTTCTTACTTTTGCTTTCTGTACCTATACCAACCAGTAGTAAGTGGTTCTCAGACCGGCACCAGTCTGAGGACCACACTCTGAGGAGCTCTCCATCTGACTCTAAGACTCAGTTTTCTCATCAGTAAAATGAGAGTATGAGACCAGAGGATCAAATCTCCCATGCATGTTCCTTCATAGATAGTCCCTGGAATGCTATCATAAGTGATCACCTTCTGCCAAAAACAGCAGATTTGCAGAACCAGATGCCCAGAACCAAGCCCCTTCTCCATGACAATGGCATGAGATACTCACTGTACAGCTTTGTGAACAGCTGTTCTCTCCCCAAACCTCTCAAATTCAAGCAGAACAAAAGGTACTGTCTCTGGGCTTTTTTTTTTTTTTCCTAATCCAGAACTAGAAAAGGGAGAGATGGAACATAAAAGTAATGCTACATGTTCAGGCTGTCACAGATGGTCCTCAAGCCAGGGTAAGTAAGTGTTCCTTTTCTCCTCTCTCATTCGGAAGCCCTAGGAAACAGAGAGAAGCCTCTTGTGCCAGGAGATTAATGGAGTCGTGAACCAGCTGTAATTGGCCAGGAACCAGAAGACTGTCAGCAGACCATGAATTGTCATAGTTGAGACAGGATACGGTCTGAAAGAAGACACACCACAGATGGGGAAGTTGGTAAAATGAGTGGAAGGCAAACCTTCCAAAGAGCAAGAAGGTGGGGGGGGGGAGGCGGAAATGGCAGTTGAAAAACAGATGGTGGCAACCTGTCCCTTTAAATAGGTTTTTGAGATGTGAATGGAAGGTTTCAAAATAACCGAGGAAGACAATTTAATGCATCTGAGAGGGCCAGGAATGATTCAATTTTTTGTAAGTCTTGGAATACCTAGAGTTGATGCCATGACTGAAGCCCCAAGAAACAGGGAGCACACACGGCAAAAGCCAATAGGGAATTTGAACCGAGAACACATGCCACCACTCAACCACCATGAGTGAGATAAAGGGCATTTAAATATTGGAATTTTGGAAAGAATTTAAATATTGAAACACTTAGGTTCCATGTACTGTTCATATATCTATTATCTCCTATTAACTATATATTATTTTTATTAACTAAACTTCTACTCTAACTTCTCTGTGGTCCATCTCCTAGCAATAGAATTGATCTAGGTATTTGACCTATATTTCAGAAATTTGTAGAGATGGAATATGTCAGCAAAGGTAATATTGCACAAGAGTAATGCATTAGTCAGAATATGCTAATTGCTATAATAAACAGTTTCAAATCTCAAAATGTCAGTGGCTTAACACATCAAAGGTGGTTCATTGCAGGTCATGTTTTAGTCGACAGGAATAAGGGAGGTGGAGAATGGAGAAAGCCCACCTATTCCTACCTGCCTTGGCCTAGAAGTGACACAACCATTTTTGCTCATGTTCCATTGGCAAGAACTAGTCATATGACCTTACTAGATACAGGAGGAGTGGTAAATACAGTTTGACCATGTTCCCAGGAAGAAGAAACAGGTTTGGTGAGCACTGAGCCAGTTGCCAGGAATAATTACATGAGGAACTCACAGAAAGCTGCCCAAATATGTTGGTCTTCAATAGTTTCACATATCTCAGATAATAACATCCTAGAAAACAGGGACAGTGTATGGACAACTTTCTTATTAGCACTTGAGTCAGTGCCCCATCTGTTAACACTTATTCATAGGATTAAAAGTGTGCAGAATTCGACTGCCTTTATTCAAATCTGGATTCTGCTACTTGCCTCCTGTGCAAGGTTATACATCCTCTTGGTACCTCAGTTTTCTCACTTGTAAAATAAGAATATTAGTACTCATTTCATAGGATTGTGAAGTTTAAATGAGATAATTCTTATAAAGCATACAGCATAATGCCCAGCACGCGATTTCTTAATATTTGTTAAGTACTTTCTACATGCCAGGGAATACCATAAGGGCTTTACATTAATGAACTAACAAGACTCACAACAACACACCAAGGCAGGAACTTTCTCCATTTTGTATACAGAAAAACAAGTCCAGAGCTAACCCATCCAAAGTCACACAACTAACAAGTGGAAAAGCCACAATTGGTACCTCAGGCATTCTGGCTCCAGACTCAGTCTCCCTACTATCATCTCCTGCCTCTCAACATTCCCTATTGTTATTGCTATTTTAACACATTTATTGAAGTATAATTGATGTACAATAAACTGTACATATTCAAGATGTACAATATGATGTATAATATGTTTTGACATATTATACACCTGTGAAACTGTCACCACAACCACACCACAACCTGTGAAACTGTCACCACAACTGTCACCACAACCATCACAATATGATGGATGACATATCCATCACCTCCAAGAATTTCTTCAAGCCCCTTGGTAATCCTTCCCTCCCACCACTCCCCACTCCCCACATCCCCCTATCTGCTTTCTGTGACTACGGTATAGCCTGAATTTTCCAGATTTTTACATTAATAGAGTCATACAGTTTGGACTCATTTTCATCTGTTATGTCGAGTTTCATTCATGTGTTGCATGTATCAATAGTTCATTCCTTTCTATTGCTAAGTATTCCATTGCATAGATACACCATACTGTAATTTGTCCATTCATCTATCGATGGACATTTGAGTTGATTCTTGTTTTTTACTGTTACAAAAAAGCTGCTATGAATAATCATGTACAAGTGTTTATATAGACAAATACTTTCATTTCTCTTCAGTGAATACACAGGAGTAAAATGGCTGGGTCATGTGGTAGGTATATGTTTAGCTTTTTAAGAAACTACCAAACTATTTTCCATACGGTTGCACAATTTACATATCCATCATCAGTGTACGAGGGTTCCCAGTTGCTCCACATCCTCAACTTGCCATGGTCAGTCTTCATTCTACTAGGTGTGTAACAGTATCTCATTATGGTTTTAATTTGCTTGTAACAAATGATGATATTGAGCATTTTTAATATATTTATTTGCCATCTGATGTTTTCTCTGGTAATTTTGCCTATTTTTAATTGAACTTTTTCTCTTACTACTTTATGTATTGTTTGCAAATCTCTTATTAGATATCTGATTTGTATATATTTTCTTCCAATAGCTAGCTTTTTTATTCTCTTCTAAGGAGTAGAGGTTCTTAATTTTGATGAAGTCCAATTTTTATATGTTTTTATTTTATGGATGTCTCTGATATGAAATTTAAGAAATTTTTGCCTAATGCCAGAGCACCAAAATTTTCTTTTATGTTTCCTTCCAGAAATTTTATTCTTTTAGATTTCACATTTAAGTCTATGATCCTTTTTTGGTCTACATATGTTTCAAGGTTCAGATCAAAGGTTTTTTTTTTCTTTTATTGTATATGGATGTCCAATTGTTCCAGCACCAATTGTTGGAAAGACCACTCTTACTCCACTGAACCTTTTGTGTTTTTATCAAAAATAAATTGACCATATACATGTGGACTTGTTTGTCCATTATATCCATTGACATATTTGTCCATCTTGACACCATTACTACTCTATCTATATCATAGTAGCTTTATAGTAAGTCTTGAAATCAGGTAATGGGAGTCCTCCAGCTTTGTTCTTTTTCAAAGTTGTTCGACTATTCTAAATCTTTTGCATTTCTATATGAATTTTAGAATCAGCTTCTTTAATTTCTACTCAAAAAAAAGCCTGCTTTGAATCTATAGATCAATTTGGGGAAAATTAACAACTTAAAAACATCGAGTCTCCCATTCCAGGAATACAGCATATCTCCACATTTATGTAGCTGTCCTTTAATTTCTCTTAGCAAGGTTTAGTTGTTTATAGTATACAAATATTGCTATTATTAAAAACTTCTCTCATATCCATATTGTTTCTCTACCTAGATTGTATCTATGAGAATCACATCACATTTCTCTTGTGTCCTCACTGAGCTTCCATTTCCTCATCTGTGAAGAGGGAAAAAAAAAAACCTACTTCACAGTTGGACACAAAATCACACATGTAAACCACTCAACATCTGTGCCTGCTGCTGGATTCTACTGGCCTGATTATAGAGTTATTAACTTTTATTTAATAATAGGATAAAGAGGAAATTAGAGAAGTTGTAAGGATGCGGCCACGAAGTGTGGATTCAAAGTGAAAGACTGATAAGATAGAGACTAAAGAAGGAACCAAAGACCACAGCAGTAGGAACTGCACATAAACTAACCCCAAGACTGTTATGACAGCAGTATTAATACTCAAGGCTAGACAGAGAATACATAGAAAGATGTACATGTACATGTACATGCACATACATTAAGAGACTAACTGGTGATGTTCCAGTTTTAGGAATGGGACTTAGAAGGTATTAGAAAGTCAGCCAAAGAAGAACCCTGAATATGTAGCACTGTACATTCTCTGCATATCTGGGTAGGCTATAACCTTCTCCAAGCCCTGGTAAGAACTGAATAAGCTGACCTGGCATGTTTTTAAAATATCTTAACTTCTATCTGGTCCAGAAAGGCCACAACCACCAGGAAAGAAGGTTCCACATACCCAGAGGGGGCACTCAATAGTGAAACACCTGGCATAATCCTAAGTGCATGTAACCCTCAATAAAGTCTTGATTGACTAATCTTTTTCCACGTGTAAACACATTTAAAATTAAGGTCCTAAAATGTTTATTGATTGGTGGGTGTGGAGAGAACAGATTTATTAATCAAGGTAATTAACACTTACAACCACAACAAATAAACCAAAATCTTAGAGGCTTAGCATAATAAAGGTTTAGTTGATACGTGTTAGGTAGGCCTCCTTCATCTCATAGCTGCACTATCTCTAACATGTGGCCTCCAGTGTGGCCATACCAGGGCAAGAGCGCCACAGAGGAGGTACACTGGCTCTTAACTGCTTCAACTCAGAAGATCCACCCACAGTCCACTGAGCAGAACTAATCACATGGGCCAGACTAACTGCAAAAATGACTGGGAAATACAGGGGAATGAGCATGTAGTGAGCATTAACTATATTCCTGCAGATAAACCCAGCTCTTTCCCTCACTCTACTCACTTTCTCCCCTCCAGAAGTGGTAGGGGAGCAAGTAGATAAACTATTTAAGCAAAGGGTCTGCTTTGAGGTATGTTACATGGACAGAGGGGAAAAAGACATGGAAATCAGGTTATAGTGATGAGAGAGATGGATCAGTATTTACAGAAGGAATTTCAGAGAAGAGTTCTCAATGACAGTATTCCTGTACCCAAATATCCACAACCAAAAAGCTCTGAAATGTTTCTGTGTTCCAAATGTGTAACCAAGGGGGGAAACCAGAGAGACCCCATTTGCCATAGCTTCCAATGACTCACTGGGGGATTTTGTCCGTCCCATCCCCACAATTCTGGGCTCTGCAGAGTTGGAGGCATTGCCCCTTGAAGAGTACATTCTTGCCAGAAGACAGAGCAAGAGTCCCATTGAACTATAAGTTATGACTGTTGACAGGGCACTCTGGCATCCTAGAGCCCAGGAATCACAGAGGAAAAGAGTAGTCATCATATTGTCTTATTATATCTCCATGGGATCTGCAGTTAATCCTCTTTTTCATTCCTGATATTTGTGATTTGTGTTCGCTCATTTTTTCTTAGTCAGTCTAGCTATGGGTCTATTAATTTTCTCTATCTTTTCAAAAGTCAACTTTACATCTGTCTTTATATTTAAAGTGCATCTCTTGTAACCAACATAGTTTCATTGATTTCTGTTATCTTAATTGGTTCCATCTTTTTACTGAATTGGGGTTTTAATTTGCTCTGTCTTTCTAGATTTCTAAGGTTAGTACCTTAGATCATTAATTTATAATTTTCTTGTTTTCTAATACAAGCCCTTAAAGATATAAATTTTCCCCTAATTACTGTTAGAACAGCTGCTTTAAAATCCATGTCTGATAATTCTAATACCTGAGCCACCTCAGGGTTGACCTATACTGATTATATTTTCTCTTAAGAAGAGGTCAAGAACCCCATTCTTGTTCTTGTGTGTGTCAGTAACTCTGGATGGTATCCTGGATATTGTGGATGATTTCTTGTGAGGACTCTGAACTATATTATACTTCTCCCAAAGAGTATGATATTTTTGTTTTGGCAAAATTGCAAAAAAATAAATTAAAAAGGACTCTGTTTCTTGAGCAACAGCTTTTACCTCAGTTTAGTTCATTTACCCTTTACAGAGTTGCTTGTAGTCTGCCACATACATTCATGGGATCAGCCAAGAATTTGGGAAGTTTATACACAGAATTTAGGGCTCGCCTCTCGGGCTCTCTCCTTTTAGAGATTTCCCCCTCACTTTTCAATGGCTGTAGCTGCTCTCAACTCGTTCCTCTAGTTCTTCAGGCCAGAAAGACTATGGACACTGCCTACAGCCTACTCTTAAGCTAAAATACTATAAATAAGGGAAGGAATTCCTTGCCTTGTCCTTTCAAGTGCCAACCACCCTCCATAATCTCCTTGCATTTATTCACTTTCCAGTGCCTTCAGGTAGTTCTTTGTATTTTTCATCTGAAGTCAGTTTGGTAGCAACTTAGCCATCCCATGAGTGAAAATCAGTATGCATTTTTAAAAATAAAAATTAGGCATAAGATATTTAAGTGTGTGAGTTAATTTCTTGTGTTCATTTTTTTCACAAGAAGACTTAGAGGAGTAAAAGAACACAAGACAGATTGGAAGTGAAGAGTGAACGTTTCTAAAAAGAGAAAATACAGAAGGGGAGGTAGAGCCACTAAAGACAACATAATTTTGCATTACCGTTGATTCAGCCAAATCTGACCAGAGTGATAAAGATTATTGGTTAACATGTTTGGAAGGCCATGAGGCTGTGCTCCATACCTTCTGCTTGCCCAGATCCACTTTCCACTCTTCTCCCCTGCTCTCTGCCTTGGGGACCAACCTGTACGGATGCATCAAGAGTTCCCTTCCTTTCTGGCTTCCATTTGGATTCAGCCAGTGGTGAGTACCTGCAGGAGATCAAAGCAAGGGAAAAAAGTGAGGTCAGGAAATTTTTTTCCCAAGATCTCTCCCTGGTAGTTTTCTGTGGCTTGACTGCATCCTTCCACCAAAGGCCACAGTTCCTGTCAGACGGTTTTCTCCAAAAACTCTAGGTTCTGGTAAACACTCCTGCTTGCCCCTTCAGACTTAGGGTTGGTAAATGGCTCCCTGCTGGGGTACTGCAACATCCCTCAAGTGTTTTTCCTAAATCCAGCACACACCTTTGTAAAAAGTCCCTTTATTAAACTCTTCCCAGTATGAGTGCACCATCTGTTTCCTGCCAGGATCCTGAAGGATAGAGCACTCCCAGACCAAAAAAAAAAAAGATTTTAACAGGTCTTAGAAAGAGAGGATGTTAAGTACCAGCCCACATGTGGTCAAACAGTAGAGGAGACCTTCAATACCTCTAAAAACAGTAACCCATAAATTTCACTCACATGCATTGTCTAATTTAATGTTAGCAACACTCTGATTTAATAGGTATTGATATCATTTCCATTAAAGGTGAGAATACTGAGACTCTATGGAAATGGGTTTACTAGGATTCCCAGATCTTCTTTAGACTATGGATCCTATCATCTTCCTCCTACACCCTGACCCTTGCCATTCAGATAACACACACCACCAATGCTGAAAATCAGAGTTCTCTAACTTTGAGGGCAGGCAGGACATTTTTAAAGTCCTTGAAGCCCAGGGAAGGGAGTGGTCACTCACACTTTGTCTATTAAAGCCCAAATGTTGGAGGAATGGCACATGACAATTTCAGCCAGTTTGGAGATCTGAGTTCATTAGTCAGAGACACCTCTCGCATTTATTTTAAAGAAACTTTATTTAAAAGAAATCATGATTCAACATGGGAGTTGCAATGTATACAGCATCCTTAAAATATTTCTTAAACATTGTCCCATGGCTTCCCAGGAGTTCCCACACTTCAGATTGTGAAATTCATGATATAGAATAAAAGCAGAATAGATGAAGATCTTGGGCTCTGGGGACAAGTAGATCTGAGTTCCTGGTACAATACTTGCTAGTAGCTGTGTCCTAGGCAAGCGGCATAACTTTTCTGATCCTCAGTTTCCTCATCTGTAAAATGTGGATAATAATAATACCTACATCATAATGTTAAATTGATTAAATAAGCTAATGCATTGTAGTGTTTAATATAGGGCCTGCCTAACTGTAATCATTTAATAAAACATGGCTAATAATACCCAGATTCAAATCAACAGTAAAATTTATTTTGCCATAAGATGGCACGTAAATATTAAAGGAAAAAAAAAAAACTTTTAGACACATACTAAAGCTCCCTAATTAGAAACTTAAAAAGAAATAGAAAACTAAGCCTTAAGTGTATCCAACACTGCTCCCACTTCCATTTCAATTTTTAAAAAAAGAGGGAAACTCCAGAAGTTGCTGTCTTCTAAATAAGCCTGTCATTTCCTAAAGTAAATGCTATGTACCACTGGGTATAAAATCTAACAGAAAGCTGTCTGCTCAATTTATTTTATAGTTTCTTACTTATTGCTTTCCATTTCCTATTTTAAAGCTGTAAAGTTCCCTTAAGCTGCAGCTAAAATTATTGTCATTGAATTACCTTATTTCTTAGTATAGTGTCTGGATTGGAGGACACTCCCTCCCACAGCAAGCTGCAAACGGGCACTTTGCTAAAATAGGGCTGTGCAGTTTGCTCTTGTGTGTAGTTACGACCTTGCCATTTGATGTAGGGAAGTTCTTTCGGCAGATGAAATTGTTCTAATGAGCAATTTTGGATCCAGATTTTGACTGTGCAAGGCATGCTATAAATATTTGGGGATTGATTAACTCACCAGAAATGGGAATATTTTAATAGCATTTGGTCATCTTCCACAGGAAGACCAGAAGTTCCCCCCTTATAAAAAGGCTTTTTAACCTTTTAAATATTTTATCCCAAAATTCCATTAAGTGTTTGGGGGAGCCTTCAGTCTGCCTTCTTCCTTTTGCTAAGGGCATGAGCAGGGCCAGTATCACTGAGCCTGCCCTCCAAGATCTGTCCATGGAAAGCTTCAGAAAAACCTACTCCTCAGGTATTGTCTGTCAAGTGTCAAGGCACAAGCAAGGCCTTCTGGGGGACGTCATTCGGCAGAGTTGGGTTCAAAGCCAGAGACCTGTCTGTCCCAGAGTTAGAACGCAATTAATGTCTCTTATATACTCCCTTTGAAATGATCACAAAATTAATGTTATAATCAAATATCTGGCTGTGTTTTTGTTTGGTTGGTTTTCTGAGTTGATTTTTTTCTTTCTTTCTTCTTTTTTTTTTTTTTTTGCCTTCTTCATAATCAATCTCTGTCTTGAAAAATCAAGAAGTAGATTACAGTAGTTGGTGCTTTTGTTTATTGGGATATCGTGTGTATGTGGCTTGAACCCTGAAGTTCATCCATCTAAACTCCCACTTCCCCTGGCTTGGGTGCCCCCAGACAAGCACAGATTTCTGATTTATGCAATGGCCTTTCAAACGGACAGCAAGATTCCACAACTCAAGATTATGTACACTTGTGACTATTTATTTGTGTCAATCATAAACAGGTATCATCTAAACCACAATGGCTTTTGGCATCCCTGAACTTGGATCAAATAAGTTTAGATGTCTCTAGGGAAGAAAGTATTGGATTTTAACTTAAAATGTTATAAGAACTCAGTGACTCTGAAGACAGATATTTAACCTTTCCTTGTAGTACAACTGGCTAAGTAGATAGACAGGACTCCTCATATTACTGATATAAAAGTTACTAAATTGTCTGACAAACTGTCTTCAGCAAAAAACAAATTTCAGTTTTCAGTAACCCAAAATAGCACATCACTGTGACTACTATGACCTAGGTATTTCAACCTCTGGTTAGGGTATCATTAAAAACTGGAAGCAATTGAGCTCAGAGGTGCTGCTTCAGGCTCTATGAACCACCAGTCTTACTGCCAGGAAGTCTGGATATCATGCAAAGTGGCTGGAAAGCAGGCTGCCTATTGCATGGTGGTGAGTCAATGGCATCATCAGGCCTTCTGCCCTACCCACCACAATCTACATATCTGCAGATGGAATAAACACGGCGCCAGCTTCCATTGCTGACGTGGTTCCAAATGTCTCCATCATCAGACATGCCCCTGGCCCTGGCTGCTGGAAGGTGGTCAGGAGAGGCCAGGTGGGGCTGCTTCCATCCTGAGGAGGGCTCCCCCAGCTCTCTAAATAGAGGAGGCCCTTTCAGCTTCAGCTCTAATTCACCTGGAAAGCCACCCCTGGAGATTGTAAAAATCAAAACTTCACAGCAATGATAAGAGCACTGAGAAACAGCAGACTTCCTGAGTCTTGAAAGGAAAAGTCATTGGAAGATATTTTTCTCACTGCCATCTGTGCTTTCTTAGGCCCAGCTATATTCAAAGCCAGTCTCTCCCCATCTTAGGGACTCAGGCCTTCTGGTGAACAGAGGGCAGGCAGCTGCAGAAAATGTGTGGCTGTGCGAAAAGGGTACAAAACCCTCAGGAAGGTGTGTAATATTTTTGTTGAATCAAATCACGATTTCGTAAGGGGAAAAAAGGACGCACATAAAAGTTCATTTAATGTTTGGCAAAAAGGGAGAAAAAAAAAGAGCTTTCTGTGTTTAGTGCAGACTCACTTCAAGGGAGCTATAGATCAAATTACCAGCCTGTGACATGTGGAGATTGGCTGAGCAGGCTAACAGTAACTCAAATACCAATGCTTCTGGACTGTTGCTGAGCCCATAAACTACACAGAAAATGATCCTGTTTGCTGAATTATTTTCAGTTGCAACAGCTGCTATAACAACTCAGAGAATTTTAATATGCATATACAGGCCTAGTAAGTAACCACTTCAAATATTCTGTGATGGGGGTCCTATCTTTCCTTTCAATCCTTTTAGCTGGGCATAGTAGAGCTGATTTGAGGGATCCAGACGAATGAGGGAGCATGTTCAAGGGGATTGCACAAAGAGTAGAATTAGTACTGGAATTCCAAGTGGAAGATTCACAGGAGGGAAAAAATGTATTTTTTAATAATAAACATATACTCATGCATTACTTTTATAATCTAAAAATATACAAACAGCTCATGCAGCTCAATATCAGAAAAACAAACAACCCAATCAAAAAATGGGCAGATCTAAATAGACATTTCTCCAAAGAAGACATACATATGGCCAAAAAGCATATGAAAAGATGCTCAACATAGCTAATTATTAGAGAAACACACATCAAAACTACAATGAGGTATCACCTCACACTGGTCAGAATGGCCATCATCAAAAAGTCTATTAAATGCTGGAATGGGTGTGGAGTAAAGGGAACCCTCCTACACTGTTGGTGGGAATGTAAATTGGTACAGCCATTATGGAGAACAGTATGGAGGTTCCTTAAAAAACTAAAAATAGAACTACCATATGACCCAGCAATCCCACTCCTGGGCATATATCCAAAGAAAACCATAATTCAAAAAGATACAAGCACCCCAATGTTCACTGTAGCACTATTTACAGTGGCCAAGACATGGAAGCAACCTAAATGTCCATCAATGGATGAATGGATAAAGAAAATGTGGTACATATATACAGTGGAATATTACTCATCCATAAAAAAAGAATGAAAAAATGCCATTTGCAGCAACATGGATGGACCTAGAGATTATCCTTCTAAGTGAAGTAGGTCAGACAGAGAAAGACAAATATCAAATGATATCACTTATATGTGGAATCTAAAAAAATGATACAAATGAACTTTATTTACAAAACAGAAACAGACTCACAGACTTCAAAAACAAACTTATGGTTACCAAAGGGGAAAGGTGGGGGGAGGGATAAATTAGGAGTTTGGCATTAACATATACATACTACTATATATAAAATAGATAATCAACAAGGGCCTTTTGCTTAGTTTGTATTTTCTTTTATCACAAAAAGTTTCAAATCTACAGAAAATTTGAGGAATAGTAAAGTCAACAGCTATACATCTTTTGTTTAGATTCAATAATCATTGACATTTTGCCATATTTCCTTTATCCATCTCTCTCATGCATGGCCTAAGGGTAAGGATTCTCCTACAAAACTCTCATACCACTATTACACCTAGCAAAATAAACAATCATTCTAGACCATATTCAAATTTTCTCAATAGCCCTAAGAATGTCTTTGCTAGCTGGGCTGGATTTTTTTGTTGTTGTTACTGTTCTAGAACCAGCATCTAACCAAGGTTCCCAAGTTATATTTTGTTAATTCTCTTTGGTCTCTCTTATTTAGCCTGTGACAGTCTCACCCCCATCTTTCCCCCCACCCCCATAATGTTGGCTCTTTCCTGGATTTGTCTGAATATGACCTCCTGCTACTGTTTAACTTCTTCTCAGTCTCCTGTATGGAAGGAAGAATTTTTTTTTAATGGGCTAAAATACACAAATAATATTAAACCTAAGGCAGCAAAAAAGAAAATAATTATCAAATATAGTTCAGCAAATAAAATACAAAAATAAGAGGAAAATGGAAAATAATGGACAATAGACCTTAAAATAGAAAGAATTTTAGCAATAGAAGTTTAAGAATGATAAACTTGAAAGGAACTAAAACTTGGGGTGAAAAGTGAATAAAAATCAGAATTAAAATCTATTTTCATCAAAAGAAAATGTCTGAGTACATGTACATTTATAAAAGGGGGATAACAACAGGCCTCCACAGGTTACATACATAAGCACCTAGAACAGTGCTTAGTACACAGTGATTGCTATGTAACCATTTTCTGTCATTGTCACCCTCATCATCACCACATGAAACAGATACTGGAAAGCAAAAGTTAAAGCAGAAAATGTGAAATGTGAGAAAAAAAGAGAAGATAATACTATACGGGGCAATGATTTAAAAGAAAAAGACAAAAGAACTTAAATCACTATAACAAAATAGTCTCAATGCAAAAAAAAGTTTTCATTACATAAAAAGTTAGATATCATATCATCTCTGCCTAGATATCACTAGGATCATCTGGGCAGAGAACCTGGGATGATACTGAATGACGATGTCCCCAAGGTAGGAGCACAAAGCTGGAGGCTCTTAAGCAAACCCCCATCTCGTCCAGTCAAAGGTCCTCGATTCAAGGCCAAGTTCCCAGGCTCTCTAATGATGTGCCCTAAGCTAGAAAGCAGGCTAGATGTTGTGACATCTTCATTCTATTTGCTCAACTGCAAGGCAGTGTCAGAAAAAACTATTTCTGAGGTATTTTTAATTCCAGAAGTCTCTAAGTGTTCGGAGGTTCAGGTTTTCATATCCATTCTTTTTTTTTTTTTTTTTTTTTTTACTCATTCCTCTAATTAAATTTTCTACTATTCTTTTGGTTGTGTCTCAGCCAGTCAGACTTGGCTTACGAGATGGAACCACAGAGCTAACATTTTAGGAATTTGTCCACCCTTTTTAAGTTCCTGAACTGCTTTCCTCTGCTCTTCCTCACCTGCATATGTTTATAACACCAAACAATAAGAAAAGACCTCTGCAATCCCCATTTCCAAATAGAGGCTAATGAAATACAACCCTCTATTTCAATAAAACACCTCAGTTGAACCCCACACAATTCACACCTTTGTCACCCAGGAGAGGGAGAGAGGCAAGGGCCCTAGAAAAGCTCACCAGGATTTGGTGACAGGTGAGTGTCACTTGTGTAGATACACCACTACTGACATATGAAAGCAGCTGTTCTGGAGCAAAGGATGCATAGTCCTTGTGAACATTTTGGCAATGACAGAGGTTGGGTCAGTCATGAAGTCTCCGACATCAGCACAAACCCTGCACCATCCACACAGTCGAGGCCAATGCCACACTCAGGCTGAGTTCTAGCCCCAGGAAGAGAAGACATATAACATCCATATTCATGAACATCCAGAGGCCACCTACCATACCCATACAGGCATTCTCTTGGAAGAAACAGAAACTGGTCTAAGGCATTCAACTTTCTGAGGCTTTTCCCAGTTATACCCATGCATAGCAATCTCTACATACAAGTTTTGAAATTGCTTCCAAATATAAAAGTGTGGCAGCCATTCCTTTCTCTCCTGTACTTAATCATCTTTCTCTAGCAACAGCCACACACCCCACCACACACACACACACACACACACACACACACACACCCCTCAATCTCTCAACACCCCCATGGCTCTTCCCAGGAGTGTGGCCTTCGTCTCTCTTCTTCTCCATTGCTAACCAGTCAAGAAAGAGTAGTCACAGAGCACAAACTTTGGGAGCCAATCCATAAACTTGCAAGGCTGGCCACATGTTTAAAAGCAACAACAATGATCTTAGATAAATTTGTCCTGGCTTCAAGTTTCCCCAAATGCTTTTGTCCAGATATAATTGTCACCTGATCACAAAACTTTCTGGAGGAAAAAAGTATTGTTGTTTTAAGGAAAACAGCTGTGCAGCCATCGCTGGCAAAAAGAGAACCATGCACTGAAATAAAAGAGGCTTCAGGGGCCCTGCTGCAACAGCAGAGGATGCCATTTCCTTCCTACTGTCCACCTTGGACATAGAACTTTTTCCCTAAGTTCTAGCACAGAGTCAAGATGGTGGACTAGGAGGACGTGGAATTCGCATCTCTGCAAAACTAGGGCACCTACCAGACACTGGTGGGGGACTACGGACACCTAAGGGGATGGGAGGAACCCCCAGTGACTGGCGCCGTTCTGCTTGAGGGATCTTGGTTCCAAGGCTGGGGGTCAGGCCTGAGCTCCTGTGGTGGGAGTGCTGAGTCCAAACTGCTGGAGTAACAGAGAACCTCAGACCCCAGGGAATGTTAATCGGAGTGAGGCTTCCTGGAGATCCTCATCTTGACACCAAGACCCGGCTCTACCCAACTACCTGCAAACTCCAGTGCTAGACACCTCAGGCCAAACAACCAGTAAGACAAAAATACACCCCACTCATCAAAAAAAAAAATGTAACAACAAAAAAATATGTTACAGATGAAGGAGCAAGGTTAAAACCTACAAGACCAAATAAATGAGGACAATATAGGCAAGCTACCTGAAAAAGAATTCAGAGTAATGATAGTAAAGATGATCCAAAATCTCAGAAACAGAATGGAGAAAATACAAGAAATATTTAACAAGGACCTAGAAGAACTAAAGAGCAAACAGCAGAGTAACTGAAATTAAAAATACTCTAGAAGGAATCAATAGCAGAATAACTGAGGCAGAAGAACGGCTAAGTGACCTGGAAGATAAAATAGTAGAAATAACTACCTCAGAGCAGAATAAGAAAAAAGAATGAAAACAGACCTCTGGGACACCATTAAACACACCAACATTTGAATTATAGGGGTCCCAGAGGAGGAAGATAAAGAGAAAGGGTCTGAGAAAGAATTTGAAGCCATTACAGTAAAAAACTTCCCTAACATGGGAAAGGAAATAGCCACTCAAGTCCAGGAAGCACAGAGAGTCCCATACAGGATAAACGCTAGGAGAAACAAACAAAGACACATATTAATCAAACTAACACAAATTAAGTTCAAAGAAAAAATATTAAAAGCAGCAAGGGAAAAGCAAAAAATAAAATGTAAGGGAATCCCCATAAGGTTATCAGCTGACTTCTCAGCAGAAACTCTACAGGTCAGAAGGGAGTGGCAGGATATATTTAAAGTGATGAAAGGGAAACACCTACAACCAAGATTACTCTACCCAGCAAGGATCTCCTTCAGATTTGACAGAGAAATCAAAAGCTTTACAGACAAGCAAAAGCTATGAGAATTCAGCACCACCAAACCAGCTTTACAACAAATACTAAAGGAACTTCTCTAACCAGGAAACACAAGAGAAGAAGACCTACAAAAGCAAACCCAAACAATTAAGAAAATGGTAATAGGAACATACATATCAATAATCACCTTGAATGTAAATGGATTAAATGCTCCAACCAAAAGACACAGACTGGCTGAATGCCTACAAAAACAAGACCCTTATATATGCTGTCTACAAGACACACACTTCAGACCTAGGGACACATACAGACAGAAAGTGAGGGGTTGGAAAAAGATATTCCATGCAAATGGAAATCACAAGAAAGCTGGAGTAGCAATACTCATATGATAAAACAGACTTTAAAATAAAGACTGTTACAAGAGATAAAGAAGGACACTACATAATGATCAAGGGATCAATCCAAGAACAAAAAATAACAATTATAAATATTTATGAACCCAACATAGGAGCTTCTCTATATATAAGGCAAATGTTAACAGCCATAAAAGAAGAAATCGACAGTAACACAATCATAGTAGGGGACTTTAACACCTCACTTACACCAATGGACAGATCATCCAGACAGAAAATCAATAAGGAAACACAAGCTTTAAATGACACAATAGACCAGATAGACTTAAGTGGTATTTTTAGGACATTCCACCCGAAAGCAGAAGAATACACTTTCTTCTCAAGTGCACATGAAACATTCTCCAAAATATATCATATCTTGGGTCACAGATCAAGCCTTGGAAATTTTAAGAAAATTGAAATTGTATCAAGCAACTTTTCCAACCACAATGCTATGAGATTAGAAATCAATTACAGGAAAAAAAAACTGTAAAAAACACAAATACATGGAGGCTAAACAGTGCACTGCTAAATAGCCAAGAGATCCCTGAAGAAATCAAAGAAGAAATTTTAAAATATCTAGAAACAAATGACAATGAAAACACAACGATCCAAAACCTATGGGATGCAGCAAAAGCAGTTCTAAGAGGGAAGTCCAGAGCAATTCAAGCTCACCTCAGAAACAAGAAAAATCTCAAATAAAAATCTAACCTTACAACTAAAGCAACTAGAAAAAGAAGAACAAAGAAAACCCAAAGTGAGTAGAAGGAAAGAAATCATAAAGATCAGAGCAGAAATAAATGAAATAGAAATGCAGAAAACATAGCAAAGATCAATACAACTAAAAATTGCTTCTTTGAGAAGATGAACAAAATTTACAAACCTTTAGCCAGACTCACCAAGAAAAAAAGGGAGACGACTCAAATCAATAAAATTAGAAATGAAAAAGGAGAGATTACTATTGACACCACAAAAACACAAAGGACCATAAGAGACTACTACAAGCAACCACATGGCAATAAAATGGAAAACCTTGAAGAAATGGACAAATACATGGAAACGTACAACTTTCCAAGATTGAACCAGGAAGAACGGGAAAATATAATCATACCAATCACAGGTAATAAAATTGAAACTGTAATTAAAAATCTTCCAACAAACAAACGTCCAGGACCAGGTGGCTTCACAGGTGAATTCTATCAAACATTTAGGGAAGAGTTAACACCTATCCTTCTCAAACTCTTCCAAAAATTGCAGAGCAAGGAATATTTCCAAACTCACTCTACGAGGCCACATCACCCTGATACCAAACCAGACAAAGATACCACAAAAAAGAAAATTACAGACCAGTATCACTGATGAATATAGATGCAAAATTCCTCAGCAAAATACTAGCAAACCAAATCCAACAGCATATTAAAAAGATCATAAACCATGATCAAGTAGGATTTAACCCAGGGATGCAAGGATTCTTCAATATACACAAAACAATCAATGTGATATACCATATTAACAAACTGAAGAATAAAGACCATATGATCACCTCAATACATACAGAAAAAGCCTTTGACAAAAGTCAACACCCATTTGTAATACAAACTCTCCAGAAAGTGGGCATAGAGGGAACCTACCTCAACATAATAAAAGCCATATATGACAAACCCACAGCAAACATCATTCTCAATGGTGAAAAACTGAAAGCATTTCCTCTAAGATCAGGAACAAGACAAGGATGTCCACTCTTGCCACTATTATTCAACATGGTATTGGAAGTCCTAGCCACAGCAATGAGAGAAAAAGAAATAAAAGGAATACAAACTGGAAAAGAAAAAGTGAAACTGTCACTGTTTGCCATTGACATAACACTATACTAGAAAATCCTAAAGATGCCACCAGAAAACTACTAGAACTAATCAATGAATCTGGTAAGGTTGCAGGATACAAAATTAATGCAAAGAAATCTCTTGCATTCCTATACACTAACAATGAAAGATCAGAAAAGGAAATTAAGGAAACAATCCCATTTAACATCACAACAGGGCTTCCCTGGTGGCGCAGTGGTTGAGAGTCTGCCTGCCAATGCAGGGGACATGGGTTCGTGCCCCAGTCTGGGAAGATCCCACATGCCACGGAGCGGCTAGGCCCATGAGCCATGGCCACTGAGCCTGTGCGTCCGGAGCCTTTGCTCCGCAATGGGAGAGGCCACAACAGTGAGAGGCCTGCGTACTGCAAAAAAAAACCCCAAAAAACAACACAACAAAAAGATTAAAACACCTAGGAATAAACCTACCTAAGGAGGCAAAAGACCCGTACTCAGAGAACTGGAAAACACTGATGAAAGAACTCAAACGTGACATAAACAGATGGAGAGATATACAATGATCCTGGATTGGAAGAATGAACATCATGAAAATTATTATACCACCCAAAGAAATCTACAGGTTCATTGCAATCCCTATCAAATTACCAATGGCATTTTTCACAGAACTAGAACAAGAAATTTTAGAATTTGTATAGAAACACAAAAGATCCCAAATAGGCAAAGCAATCTTAAGAAAGAAAAACGGAGCTGGAGGAATCAGGCTCCCTGACTTCAGACTATACTACAAAGCTACAATAATCATGACAGTATGGTACTGGCACAAAAACAGAAATATAGATCAACGGAACAGGATAGAAAGCCCAGAGATAAACCCATGCACATTTCGTCACCTTATCTTTGCTAAAGGAGGCAAGAATATACAATGGAGAAAAGACAGAATCTTCAATAAGTGGTGCTGGGAAAACCAGACAGCTACATGTAAGAGAATGAAACTAGAACACTCTCTAACACCATAAACATAAATAAACTCAAAATGGATTAAAGACCTAAATGTAAGGCCAGACAGTATAAAACTCTTAGGGGAAAACATAGGCAGAACACTCTTTGACATAAATTATAGCAAGATCCTTTTTGACCCACCTCCTAGAGAAATGGAAATAAAAACAAAAATAAACAAATGGCTCCTAATTAAACTTAAAATCTTTTGCACAGCAAAGGAAACCATAAACAAGACGGAAAGACAACCCTCAGAATGGGAGAAAATATTTGCAAATGAAGCAACTGAGAAAGGATTAATCTCCAAAATATACAACAGCTCATGCATCTCGATATCAAAAAAACAAACAACCCAATCCAAAAATGGGCTGAAGACCTAAACAGACATTTCTCCAAAGAAGACACACAGATGGCCAAGAGGCACATGAAAAGCTGCTCAACATCACTAATTGTTAGAGAAATGCAAATCAAAACTACAACGAGGTATCACCTCACACCGGTCAGAATGGCCATTGTCAAAAAATCTACAAACAATAAATGCTGGAGAGGGTGTGGAGAAAAAGGAAGCTCCTGCACTGATGGTGGGAATGTAAATTGATACAGCCACTATGGAGAACAGTATGGAGGTTCCTTAGAAAACTAAAAATAGAGCTGCCATATGACCCAGCACTACTGGGTCATATGCACTAGTGGGCATATACCCTGAGAAAACCATAATTCAAAGAGTCATGTACCGCAATGTTCACTGCAGCACTATTTACAATAGCTAGGACATGAAAGCAGCCTAAATGTCCATTGACAGATGAATGGATAAAGAACATGTAGCACATATGTACAATGGAATATTGCTCAGCCATAAAAAGAAATGAAACTGAGTTATTTGTAGTGAGATGAATGGACCTAGTCTGTCATACAGAGTGAAGTAAGTCAGAAAGAGAAAAAAATACCATATGCTAACGTACATATTTGGAAACTAGAAAAGCGGTACTGATGAACCTAGTGGCAGAGCAGGAATAAAAACGCAGACTGTAAAGAAAGACTTGAGGATACGGGTGGGGAGGGGAAGCTGGGATGAATTGAGAGAGTAGCACTGACATATATACACTACCAAATGTAAAATGGATGGCTAGTGGGTAGCTGCTGCATAGAACAGGGAGATCAACTCAATGCTTTGTGACAACCTAGAGGGATAGGATGGGGAGGGTGGGAGGGAGGGTCAAGAGGGAGGGGATATGGGGATATATGTATACATATGGCTGATTCACTTTGTTGTACAGCAGAAACTGACACAACACCATGAAACCATTATACTCCAATAAAGGTGTGAAAAAAATGTAAAAAAATAAAAGAGGCTTCACAAAAGTTCCCCAGTGGAGAAGCACAAGGTGGAGAAGAACAGGTCAGCTTTGCAAGTTTGAAAATCTCCACAGTCCTCTGCCAGTCAGGAGATCTGGTCAGAGCTCTTGAATGGCCCCACCTCTCTATGTCAGAACACAGCAGCTCTGTTGTACCTTCCTGATTCTCTATTTCTTCTACCAGGTATAGAAAAGCTCTGTGGGCTCTTCCAGCTCCAAAGCAATCAATTCTAAAGAGAAGCTGATCTCTGTGATCTCGTTTGTTCATTTACTAAACTACACTACATAGTACAGTTTGCCATCCAGACCGGTTCTCTTGAACTTAAAGTTTAAGCAATCATGGACTTCCCTGGTGGTGCAGTGGTTAAGAAATCGTCTGCCGGGCTTCCCTGGTGGCGCAGTGGTTGACAGTCCGCCTGCCGATGCAGGGGACACGGGTTCGTGCCCTGGTCCAGGAAGATCCCACATGTCACGGAGCAGCTGGGCCCGTGAGCCATGGCCGCTGAGCCTGCGCGTCCGGAGCGTGTGTTCCGCAACAGGAGAGGCCACAACAGTGAGAGGTCCGCATACCACAAAAAGAATCCGCCTGCCAATGCAGGGGACAGCAGTTCGAGCCCTGATCCAGGAAGATCCCACATGCCACAGAGCAACTAAGCCTGCGAGCCACAACTACTGAGCCCATGCACCACAACTACTGAAGCCTGCACGCCTAGAGCCTGTGCTCTGCAACAAGAAAAGTCACTGAATGAGAAGCCCACATACCGCAACGAAGAGTAGCCCCTGCTTGCCACAACTAGAGAAAGCCCACATGCAGCATCAAAGACCCAATGCAGCCATAAATAAATAAATTTATTAAATAAATAAATAAATAAATCTTACAGGAAAAAAAAAATATTAACCCACTTGTTAACCTTTTAGTTTATTTGTTTACTCAACTTTTCTCCTGTATTTTGGATGTTCCTTCTGGGACCATTTCCTTTCTTCCTCAGTGTACATCCTTTGAAAGTCCCTTTAGTAAGGGACATTTGGTAGTGAAGTCTTTCAACTTTTGTTTGTTTAAAATCGTCTTTATTTTATCTTCTTTTTTGAAGATAGTTTAACTGGGTATAGAAATCTATGGCTGATGGTTACTTTCATTCAGTATTTGCCTTCTTAAAGAGTGGCATGAATCAAGAATAGACAGTTCTTTTGTTGAGGAAAATACTTTCATTGGTTGAAGCGCTTTTAGGACAAGAAAGGCCTTCCAGGGCTCAATCTGGTTGTACTGGGGCAAATCCAAAAGAGATGGATTGTTCTGCATAGTAAAGAGAGAACTTTACATTTCTAAGGGCAGCCTGACAAAAACAGCATATACATCCAGAAATGAGGTAAAAGGGAGACATTAAGAGGTTTAGAGAAAAGAGAGAACCTTGAAAAACATAATAGGGGGTGTGGTCCCAGTTACTGAGATTTAAGATTGACCACTAAGTTTCTAGAAATGTCTCATTAATGTAATTGTGTAGTGAGGAATTAACCTTACCCAAAGAGAGATCTGGCTTTTGCCCCTTGGCTACTAGGAGGTGATCTGTAG
Source organism: Monodon monoceros (assembly GCF_005190385.1). NCBI lineage: Eukaryota > Metazoa > Chordata > Mammalia > Artiodactyla > Monodontidae > Monodon > Monodon monoceros. The sequence goes on along the minus strand of NW_021703785.1, from coordinate 58,144,106 downwards.
GCCCCTGGAATGTTTTACATGATAGGAGTGTCTTTGTGGGGTTCTTTAACGCCATTCAGGGGGATCTGGTCACTGAATGGTCTAACTATGTGATTTATAATGGAGGCTTTGGGAAATGTATAAATTCCCAGGTCCAGAGAAATTGGAGACTAAAGGTATTAGCTTGAACCTCTGAGAGGGTCTGCAGACTAAAAGTTAGTCGCAGATGGAGAGAATGGACTTGAGGACACAGGGAAGGGTAAGGGTAAGCTGGGACGAAGTGAGAGAGTGGCATGGACATAGATACACTACCAAATGTAAAACAGATAGCTAGTGAGAAGCAGCCACATAGCACAGGGAGATCAGCTCAGTGCTTTGTGACCACCTAGAGGGGTGGGATAGGGAGGGTGGGAGGGAGACACAAGAGGGAGCAGATATGGGGATATATGTATATGTATAGCTGATTGACTTTGTTATACAGAAGAAACTAACACACTGTTGTAAAGCAATTATACTCCAATAAAGATGTTAAAATTAAATAAAAATAAAATGTTAGTCACACAAGCAGTGTGTGAATGAGCACCAATAAAAAGTCTGGACACCGAAGGCTCGAGTGGGATTCCCTGGTGGGCAATACTTTGCATACTGTCACACACTGTGGTCAGGAGGAGGTAACAGCATCATGACTCAACTGGGAAAGGACAGTTGGAAGCTTGACTTTGGGACTCCTCCTGGACTCTGCCCTATATATCTCTTCCCTTGGGTGATGTCAGCCTGTACCCCTCTCCTTTCAATGGGTTCTGTTATAACTGAGCAAGACCCTATGGGGCCTTCCCAGGGCAGAACCCTCCCCCATATCCTCTGCTTTAGCTCCTCTTTGAAGTACCTAGATATCTGAGTTGTTTTACAAATGCGAAAACCCTCACCAAGTGGAAGACTTTAACTACTTGACGACAATAAGCATGTAGCCCCCAGGCTTAGTGGGGTCTAAGGACTGATGTTAACCCCTGTGATACCACCCTATTACCTCAACATCAACCAATCAGAGAATTGTACACAAGCTGATTACATTCCTGCGACCGTCCTCCCTCACTTGGCTTTTAAAAATGCTTTGCTGAAACCCTTTGGGGGTTCGGGGGTTTTTGAGCACAAGCCACCCGTTCTCCTTGTCTGGTACCTTACAATAAAGCTGCACTTTCCTTCACCACAACCTGGTGTCAGTAGATTGGCTTTACTGTGCATGGGTGAGTGGACCCAAGTTTGGTTTGGTAACACTGTGACTCCTTCTGGAGCCCCCTGAAATTATAGTTGGTGTCAGAAATGAGGACAGTCGTGTGGGGACTGTTCCCCCAGACCTTGCAAGTTTGACAAACTCCACTATAATTACCCTGCAATACCCCCCAAACCCTCAGAAAAATCTACTTCATGCAACAGTCTTATACTAGTAGTATTTTGGGGGAATAAAGAAAAAGAGGTGATATGCAGTATGGAAGAAGGCCATGCAAAAATAAGAATGCTCCTCAGGGAGTAGGAGAGACCCTGAAGCCCATAAATAGGCGTGTCAGTCCCTGTTCCCCTAAACACTTAAGAAGAAAAGTTACAGAATAAAAATCAGCACTGATGCTTTTATTCCCCTCTGTTATTGTCTCATGTAGCATTTATCACAACCTTCTTTGATTGTTGGCTAGGGCCACAGGTGGTCGGCGCTAAGTAGAATATCAGGAATGCAATTGGAGTTGTCATTGTCTTTAAACACATTTCAGAAACGAGCGATTATATGAACCATAAGCAACCATGTAATACCAAGCTGCAAGCTATGGGCGTTTTCTGGGTTTATGCTCTTAATTTTCTTGCCACTAATGGGCTCCTTGAACCTTGTGGGTCTTTCATTTCCTAGTGGAAAGCAAATCTTGTAAGGCTTGAGTTTAATTTGCTGCTACTGCTGCCTCCCCCAGGCTGGATGGGGTGCAAAAAAAAACTTGGGTTCACTTTTCTCCTCTACTGCTCAATAGGCAATTCGATCAAGGGAGATCCAGTGGCAGAAAAAGAAAGAGAAGATTGGGGTAGTGTTCTGAGACAAAGTGGCCAGAGCCAGCGCTGCAAGTTTAGGACAAGCAATATCGATGCAGAAGCAGTGAAAAGCTCCCAGAGAGAAGCCACAGAAAAGAGAGCTTGACTGTCTGAGACTGCTGGATTTGATATGTAAATCAGCACAGATTTTCTGGAGGGTAATTTGCCCCTAAGAATTAAAATCCTTAAAACTGTGCTTACACTTTGATCCAGTAACTCCACTTTTAAGACTTTATCAGAGAGATAATCACATACATGTGCAAACATTTAGCTACGAAGTTATTGATCACAGAAGTGTTTATAGTAGTGAAAAAATAAACACCCAAAATGTCCAACATTGGTGATTAATTGTACACACAATAGAATATGGTTTAACCATTAAATATGTTGTGATAAAAAGGAAAAGATATTTACAACAGTTAAGTGAAAAAAAAACACTAAATCGCATAAACAGAGTGCTCCCACTTTTGTAATTAGAAAGAGAAAGAGTGCTACACTGATATACATTAAAATTTAACAGTGATTATCCAGGTTGGGGGGAATTGTAGGTAATTTTTATTGTCTGCTTTGGACTTTATTGCCCTTTTAATTTTTCTATGCATCAATTTTGCTGCAAGAAAAAAAAAGTATTTTTAATAGGAAAAAAGTAGCCTTTGGAATACACCAGAAGTGCTCCTCGGACTTTTTTTAAGTTGGAAGGTGAAGAGTTCTCAGTTTACTTCAAATTATGATGGAATTTCTTATGAAAATGTATTGGATAATGAGAAAGTTTATAACCGTAAGTCACTGGAAAAAAGTACAAGACTATCTTGAGGAACCCAGGAAGGGGCACGTCCCAGTCTGGCAAAAGCAATGGGAAGGTCCCAAGTTGCTCCAGGGATGAGGTTACCTCCTTGCCCCTCCAGGGCAGGTAGTCAAAATTTACCTCCTCACTGGTGACTCACATGCCCTATCTCTGTTTCCACAGCTCTTGACACAGCCCATCAACCATCTCACCCTCCACTCTGCATATCTTTCCTGCCTCTTTCTCAAAACTTCTACCTATGCATGTCTATGATTTACTCAGGGACCCTCAAGAACCCTATTCTCTCATGACAGCCTCTTTATATGTTTAATAAGTGGCTGGCCTTTTTCATGCTTCTCAGTTCTGGCCAGTCCCAGACACCTGGGATCAGGTGTCCACTTCCACTCCAAACAGCCATGAGGACATGAAAGGTCAAATTATGGCTGCTTATGATCAGTGGCTTATTAACTGCTCAGTTAAATCTGTGGGTATCAAGGCATCACAACTAACCTACCAGTATAGGCCAGGGACAATATTTCAGACACTGTACTGCCTGCAACACTGGTGTCCCACAAGATATTAAGCTTGTTGGCAAAAGGAAAATTTTCATGTGCAAACAGCCTTAGGAGTTCCTACAAACTCAGTCCCCTCTTGGAGATTCATAATGTAAACTAGTATATTAAAAGTTATGATGGGGGAATTCCCTGGGGGTCCAGTGGTTAGGACTCCATGATTCTACTGCAGGGGCCCCAGGTTTGATCCCTGGTCAGGGAGCTAAGAGCCTGCAAGTCGTGGGGCACGGCCAAATAAAACTTTTAAAAAATAATAAAGCTATGACGGTTTCTACAGTAATAACACCTGCTTGATTTTGTTCAAAGAAAAGTCTCCCAAAGTTATTTGAGCACAGAATCCTTTCTCTTCTTCCCAAAATACCTACTAATACCAGTTAACCATGGTTTAATTCTTAAACCCAGTTTAAGAATTACTGCTACAGAGCAAACAATCTTCCAGAAGGAAAGAACAATTAACAATGATATTTATTCCATTTTCTATGCCTTTATATTCATAATAAATTATTTGGTTAATTAAGATCTTCTATCTTCATCAGAGGAATTACCATGAAAATATTTGACGAGACTCCTACTATAAAAGTCAGGAGTATTTACATATTAGTGAAATAAAAGCAGCTTTCAATTACTAAGGTCCTCTTAAGGATATAGAAATTCTTAATCAAAGAAATAAATAATCAGCCTTGGAAGTGAACTTGTAAACAGAGTGTAGTTTGTGAGTTTGTTGGCTTTTCTGCTCCTGTGGATGGTCCATAACATTATTTAAGATTGAAAATGATCTGAGTGGCCGAGGTCTACAGTCAGAAAGGAATGCAGAGAAATGGAGTTATGAACAGCAGGTCATTTAGGTACAATTTTGAGGTGGTTGGCAGCTGGCTGCTCTGTGTTTGTGTTGCGTTGTGTTTTTTTTTTTCATGCCAGTTCACCATGACTTTGGCCTGGACTCTGTGCTGATGCAACTCACATCTCTCTAACTCAGCCCAGACTACCAGCTCTGGAAATGCTGGTCATCAGAATCACTGTGGTTAGAACACTTAGGGCTTGCTGAGAAAGAAAGGCATGGAAATCTAAGACAAGTAAAATGCCTGCTGCCTGTTTTACTGTTTTTGTTTTGGTCTTGGTTTTTGTCTTTAAGCACGCCTTCTACCCCTATACAAGTAGATGAAGCTTAAAGAGTCTGTTTAGTAACCCAACCAAAGATGACTACTCACATCACATTTTATATGCAAGGATTTTAGGAAGGGGGCATGAGGGAGGGAGGGGGTGAGGGAAAGGTATGTAAAGGAAGGAAAGAAAAGAAATGGAATAGTAATAGAGCCAAATATATATCAATCCAAAGAATTCCAATGGTGACAATAATATTATAATTAAAGTATCTGATTATTTTTTACCTATAAAAACAAAACTTTCATATGGCCCAAACTACTAATAACAACAATAGCCATTGTTGTTTCATGCTTACTGTATCCCAGCACTGTACACAGTTTACACACAGTTTATCCATTATAGTGTTTTTTTAATTCTATCTCATTTGTAATTCATAAATCCAAAAGTTCGGAAAAAAAGTTTTTTCGTTAAGTCTAGAGCAAATTTACTTGGCAGCAAAAGCTGACTTGACCCAACGTGAGGCAGCTTATAGTCTTTATTTAACCCATTTGATGCACATTTCACCACAGAAATACTAGTGTATTTCATTAGGGGACAGTGTCCCAAACCCCTCTCAGGATTCCAGACAATAAATGACATGTTTACTTTATTTTTACTTTTCTAAAATACTAAACACTTTGAACTCTGAAACTTCATCTGGCTCCAAGAATTTCAAATTGTTTCTCCCTGTTTTACAGATAAGGAAACTGAGGTCTATTTGTCGTCACTGATTTTATTTTGGGTCTTTAAGACTTTACTTTTTTGTTTACTTTTTTCTCCATACTATTTCAGTTCATATATGCACTGATGAGATTCTAGCAAGTTCTCCTACAGAAAAGTTTTTAAAGACATCTTTTTTTCTCCAAAATGGAAAATGCTGACATTCTCAGAAATTTTCTTTGAACCCAACTGAACTTGTTTTTCATTCCCCCACCCTTCATTTTCAGATTACTCAGTGTATTTAATGCTACCCTTCCTCAATTCCACCCAAAGCTCACATGGAGATGTTAAGGGCATTGGTTAAGGACCCGTCGAGGAGTCTGCATGGGCCTGAGACGCTGCTGAGCACTGTGACATGTGTGGTTAGAGTGTCTACGTGAAGATTACCCATGCTGGGCTCCAGTGTTTCAATCACAACCCCAGAATGAGTGCCTGGTCACTCTGTGGTCTGAACTCTGAGAAAGGCGAGTATTTTATCCTACACTGTATTTCATAAACAATGATTTGATACATTGAAGAAACCATAAATATTATTTATCTTACCATAGGCCTCAGAATGTCCAAACACCACAGTTAATTAGGGCTCAATAATAGATCCAATAAGCCAAAGCCTGTTTTTCTAGTTGATCATAACAAGCAAAGCAATGGCCATCACTTTCTAATTTGTAAGCATTGTGTTTGATGGCTCTGAGTGGGAAGAAGGCAGCATCACTTGTCCTATAGGAGAGCTTGCCACCATCTAAAGTCAGCACTAAGCTACATCTGTTGCCATTTATGATGCTTTTTCCATTTGTTGAAGCACATTATTTGTTATAACCATAAGAGTATATTCAAATACAGATGCAGCTTTTGGTAGAAAATAGAAAGTCATTTTTTTTCTTCTAACCAGCCAAAAAAAAAAAGGATTGGTTAAAAGAAAGAAAGCTGACGAGAATTTCTTGTTCAATTGTTCTTTGCCCAGCAGCTGGCTCTTATGAAGACCTTAGCTCATACGCTACAGATGAAAAAGTAGATGTTTTGAAGCATTGGTAATACACACTAGTACATTTCACGATTTCAGAGTAGCCCAGTTGAAACCTTTTACTCAAGGCCCCCTAAACCTCAGCATCATTGATTTTGCAGGGTAGATAATTCTTTGCTATGGGGGTTGTCCTTGTGCATTGTAAGATGTTAGCAGCGTCCCTGGCTCCTACCCACTAAATGCCAGTAGCATCTCTCACAACAACCAAAAATGTCTCCAGACCCTGGGGAGGCAAAATCACCCCCAGCTGAGAACCCTGACACTCTTCCACTCTTTGCATGTGACACATCTTAATATTTCCATGGAGATGAGTTTCTAACATTCATAAACTTGTTCTTAAATAAACATATACAGATGTGTACACACATATTTTTTAAATAAATAGACCATTTGTTTAAAACCATGTTATGTTATTCACACTATTCTAGTCTTGCATTTTTTACTTAATTACATAGCTGGGAGATCATTACATATCATTGCAAAAAGGGCCACTTAATTATTTGTAATATTAGTTACAAATTATGTTGTTATATTGTTAATTAGTTACAAAGCTACATTATAGTATTAGCTGCTTAGTATTTCCTTGAATGGATGTGCCATAATTACTTAAAAGTCCTCTATCAAAGAACATTTAGCTTCTTTCCAACCTTCTGCTACTGAAACAATGATTCATAAATAAACTTGTACATAAATTGCTAGACTATCTAGGCATTCTCCTGTCTTGGAGCCTTTGCTCTGGCTGTTCCCTTTGCCTAAAATGCCCTTCCCCCAGATATCCACATGGCTAACTCCCTTACCTCCTGAATTTGTGAGGCTTGGCTAGACTGCAACTACAAACAAACCTCAAAATATCAGTGGTTTAAACACATAAAATTCCTATGTAGACTATTCATAAGGATGGTATTCTTTCAAGTGGTAGCCAAATAGTTGGGCTGCTTCCATCTTAGGGCTCTGCTATCGTCATATGAGGCTTCTGCAGTTGCCACAGCAGGGAAGAAAAGAGGGGGTCATGTACCAACTCTCAAATATTTCTGCCCAAATCATTTCCAGTTACAGCTTATTAATAAAAACTAGTCACAGGGCCCTGCCTAATTGCGGGGGTCTGGAAAATGTAGGGAAGCACAATATTCTGTAATCACTAAATATCTCTGCTGGATCTTCTTCAAGTTGTTGCTCTCAAATCACCTCAATGAAGCTAACTCCAACCATACATTTGAAATTGCAACCCAGGAGTGGCCAATATTGCAGAATAAAAAGACCCTGAGCTTACCTCCTCCCATGGGCACACCAAAATTACAACCATTTACAGAGAAACTATTGATGGAAAAGACCACAAGACTGGCAAAAAAGATCTTCAGCCTCCTCATGACCCAGCCCCGCCAACCAGCTGCAGGCAGCCTCCACATAAGGAAGGGCCTGGCAACCAACCAACTAGAGGGTCAGCCATATCTGCCAGACTGCCCACAGTAGTCAGCCTGCCACAACAGAAGGACCCACACAGCCCAAATAGGAGGCACACATAAGTCTGGTGACCAGAAGGGAGTGTGCTGCTGGGACACACAGGACATCTCCTACAAAAGGCCACTTCTCCAAGGCCAGGAAACATAACCAACTTACCGAAACATAGAAATAAAAACAGCAAATTAGGCCAAATGAGGTGACAAAGGAATATGTTCCAAACAAAGTAACAAGATAAACTCCAGAAGAACTAAGAGAAGTGGAGGTAAGCAATCTACCTGATAAAGAGTTCAAGGCAAGGATCGTAAAGATGTTCAAAGAACTCAGGAGAAAAATGGATGAACAGAGTGAGAAGTTAGAATTTTTTAATAAAGAGTTAGAAAATATAAAGAAGAACAAAACAGAGATGAAGAATACAATAACTGAAATAAAAATTAGGCTAGAAGGGATCAACAGTAGATTAGATGACACAAAGGAACAGATCAGCAAACTGGAAGACAGAGTAGTGGAAATCACTGAAGCTGAACAGAGAAAAGAAAAAAAAGAATAAAAAGAAATGAGGACAGTTTAAGAGATTTCTGAGACAATGTAAAGCATATTAACATTTTCATTATAGGGGTACCAGAAGGCGAAGAGAGAGAGAAAGAGGCAGAGAACATACTCGAAGACATAATAGCTGAAAAGTTCCCTAACCTGGAAAGGAAACAGACATCCAGGTCCAGGAAGCACAGAGATTCCCAAACAGGATCAACCCAAAGAGGATCACATCAAGACACACTGTAATTAAAATGGCAAAAATTAGATAAAGAGAGAATATTAAAATCAGCAAGGGAAAAGCAACAAGTTACATCAAGGGAACTCCTAGAACACTATCAGCTGACTTTTCAGCAGAAACGCTGCATACCAGAAGGGAGTGGCACAATATATTTCAAGTGATGGAAGGGAAAAACCTACAACCAAGAATACTTTGCCCAGCAAGACTTTCATTCAGATTTAATGGAAAGACCAAAAATTTTACAGACAAGTTCAATACCACCAAACCAGTTTTAAAAATGTTAAAGGGACTTCTGTAAGTGAAAAAGAAAAGGCCATAACTAGAAACATGAAAATTATGAAAGGGAAAGTCTCACTGGTAAAAGCAAACATACAGTAAGGGAAGTGAATCAACTGTGTATAAAGCTAGTAGGAAGGTTAAAAGATAAAAGGAGTAAAATCACCTGTATCCACAATAGGTAGTTAAGAGATACACAAAACAAAAAGATGTAAAATATGATGTCAAAAACAGTAAACATGGGAGGAGGGGAGTAAAAAAGCAGGGTCGTTAAAATGCATTTGAACTTAAGAGGTTGGCAACTTAAAATAATCATATATATATGTATATATACATATATGTAGATATAATCATATATACATATATATATAGAAGGAGAGAGATTGCTATATATAAACCCCATGGTAACCACAAACCAAAAATCTATAATAAATACACACACAAAAAAGAGAAATGAATCCAAATGTAACACTAAAGATAGTCATCAAATCATAAGGGAAGACAATGAAAGAAGAAGAAAGAACTACCAAAACAACCCCCAATTAACAAAATGGCAATAAGTACACACCTATCAATAATTACTTTAAACGTAAATGGACTAAATGCTCCAATCAAAAGAAACAGAGTGGCTGAATGGATACAAAAACCCTTACATATGCTGCCAGTACATATATATATATAATGGAATATTACTCAATAAGAAAGAACAAAATCTTGTCATTTGTGACTACATGGATGGACCTAGAGTATTACACTAAGTTGAAATAAGTCAGACAGAGAAAGACAAATACTGTATGACTTTACTTCTATGTGGAACCTAAAAATATAAAACAAATGAAAATATAACAAAACAGAAACAGACTCATAGATACAGAGAAAAAGAACAGGTGGTTACCAGAGCGGAGGAGGTCAGGAGGAGGAAAGAAATAGGTGAGGGAGATTAAGAGGTACAAACTTTCAGTTGCAAAATACATGAGTCATGAGTGTGAAATGTACAGTGTGAAGAATATAGTCAATAAATATGTAATAGCTTTGTATGGTGCCATATTGTAATTAGACTTATCTTGGTGATCAGTTTAAAATGTATATAAATATCAAATCAGTATGTTGTGTAACAGGAACTAACATAGTATTGTAGGTCAACTATACTTCAAAAACAAACTCATATAAAAGATGTCAGATTTGTGTTTATCAGAGGTGGGGGGGAGGGGGAATTGGATGGAGGTGGTCAAAAGGTACAAACTTCCATTTATAAGATAAATAAGTACTAGAGATAAATAGAATGAACACTGCTGATGTTATATATGAAAGCTGTTAAGAGAGTAAATCCTAAGAGTTCTCATCACAAGGAAAAAAGTTTTCTTGCTATTTCTTTAATTTTGTATCTGTATGAAATGATGGATGTTCACTAAACTTACTGTGGTCATCAATTCATGATGCATGTTAATTAAATCATGATGCTGTACACCTTAAACTTATACAGTGCTGTATGTCAATTACATCTAGTAAAACTGGAAGAAAACAATAAAATAAAATTGCAAACCATATCCACCTCCAGCACACCCAATCTCCTTTATTCTGCTCTGTTTTGCCAGAGCACCTATCATTTTCTCTATATTTTATCACTTATTTACTGTGTTTATTATATATTGTCTATCTCCCCTTACTAGAATACAACCTCCACAAAGGCAGGGATCTTTGTTTTATTCACAATGTATCCCAAGCAGCTAGAACAGATTCTGGCACATAAATACTTGTTGAGTGAATTGATAAATTTCACACATGTATAACTATATCTATTGAAAAGTTTCTTAGAGGTAGAATTGCTGAATCAAAGGGTATTGGCATTAAAATTTTCCAAAAATATTGTTAAGTTGTTCTTCATAAAGCTTTATTAGCTTATATCCCCATCAATAATGTACAAATTTATCTGTTTCCCCAAACACTGAATGTGTTCTCAAACTTTTTGTCCTTGGCAAGTTTGGTAGGTGAAAAAAATGGTATCTACCGTAATTTTAGTTTTTACATTTCATATTATGAATAAGGTTAGGTACATTTTCATGTTAAAGAGCCATTTGTACTTATTTCTCTGTGAACTACCTGTTCTTGCCCTTTGCTAATTCCTTGCGGTTGTTAATCTTTTAATTATTGGTATTATACATTATATATTTACATATATAGTACAGTAAGCCCCCTACATACGAATGTTCTGTTCCAAGGGCATGTTCGCAAGTCCAATTTGGTCGTAAGTCCAACAAAGTTAGCCTAGGTACCCAACTAACACAATTGGCTATATAGTACTGTACTATAATAAGTTTATAATACTTGTCACACAAATAACACATAAAAAGTAAACAAACAAAAAATAAAGAAAACATTTTTAATCCTACAGTACATTACCTTGAAAGGTACAGTAGTCCAGTACAACAGCCGGCACACAGGGGCTGGCATCGAGTGAACAGGCAAGAAGAGTTACTGACTGGAGGAGGGAGAGGAGGTGGGAGATGGTAGAGCTGAAGGATCCTCAGCAGTAGTAGACGGAGGGCAAGTTGCAATTTCACTCATGCCTGACGTTGACGGCACAGGTTCTTGTTCCTTGCTGGATTCAATTCTATCCACCCTCTTGACAAAATGATCCAGTGATATCTGGGTAGTAGCATGTTCACATCTTTGAAAGTTCACAACTTCAAGGTTCATATGTAGGGGACTTACTGTATATATTATATATATATATATATACACACACACACACACACACATATATATATGTAAAATAATACAGCCACCCTAGAAAAGTTTGTCAGTTTCTTATAAAACTAAACATGTTTTGCCATATGATCCAGCAATTGCACTCCTGGACATTCATCCCGGAGAGATAAACTTATGTTCACACAAAAATCTGCATGCAAATGTTCATAACATCTTTATTTGTAATTGCCCAAAACTAAAACAACCTAGATGTCCTTCAATGAGTGAATGGTTTAAAAAACCATGGAACATCTATACCATGATCTGCTACTCAGTAATAAAAAGGAACAAACTATTGATACATGCAACAAACTGAATGAATGAACCTCGGGAGAGTTATGTGGAGTGAAAGAAGCCAAACCCAAAAGGTTACATACTGTATGATTCCATGTATATAACATTCATTAAATGACAACATTATAGAAATGAAGAACAGATTAGTGATTGTCTGGGGTCTGAGTTGGAGAAAGTGGGGCAAGAGGGAGGTGGATGTGATTATAAAAGAGTAATGTGAAAATTCCTTGTGGTGATAGAACTGCTCTGTATCTTGATAGTGGTGGTACATACACAAATAAAACACAGAACATGCGGTAATACTCAATGGAATTAAATACACACACATAACACAAACTCTTAAAATATTTAAAAATAAAATAAAATAAAAACCCCAGTGACTTTAAACACATAGATATCTCATACTACCATGTAAGAACAAAATAGTAGTGCCTCATCTAGGTCTTACATTGCAAATATGTTTTCCAGTTTGTTGTTTGTCTTTTAACTTTGTTTACAGTGTTTTAATGACAAAAAAATTGTTTTATGCTGCTTATTTTATTAACCTTTCCTTGAACAGCTTCAGAAGTTTCTACCAGGCTTAGAAAGGCCTTCCTGTGGTAAATTATTTTAAAATACCACCATGTTTTCCTGTAGTACTTTTATGATATCTGTTGTCTTATATTTAAATCTTGAGTGCATTTGGTGTGCAAAATGAAGTAGGGTTGTGACTGTATGCAGGGTGTGTATATGTGTGTATATGTTTACAAATGGCTACCCAATTATCTCATTGTATTTATAGAACAAACAACCATTGCCCATTAGACATAATGTACATCCTTATCATACACTACATTCCTAGCACATTAAGTATCAGACATTTCCAGATGTACTCTCTATTCTGTATCATTATTTATTCATAGAACCAGCATCATAATATCTAAATTATTATAACTTTATGTAATGCTTTAATGTTTAGTAGTTCTATTTTCTTCTTATTGCTCTCCTTTTTCAGAATTTTTGGAACATTTTAATATGAACTTTAAAATCTAGTCCCTGCCACCAAAACATTTTTTTTTTAGAGACGGGAGAGAGAGGAGTATCAGCAGCTTAAATTTACACCCTATTAATAAGTAATAATCCCAGGATTTATTGGGATCATGTTAAATTTAGAGAACACCTGCTCTACCACCTACCAGCTTAGGCAAATTACTTATTCTGCTAAGAAGTCTCAGTTTCTTTTTTTTAGTCTCAGTTTCTTTAACCATAAACATGAGGATAATGATAGTGACCATCATAGGGGTGTTGGGATAATATGTACAGAGCACCTAAAACTGTGTCTGGCATAAAAGTGTTCAGTGGGTGTTCGTGGTTATTATTCTTCCTTGTCCCCAGAGTTTTTGTAAATTTCAACTAAAAACATTCCCACACAAATTATTTGTTTGTTTGCCTGTTTGGCTGCGAACACCCAAGGACAGGAACCACGTTTTATTCCTCTTTTACACTATCTAGTATGTGGTCCTTGCTTTGTTTTTTAGTGGCTCTCAGCTCTACATCATGGCTCGTGTCAATCTCTGCTCCTTCCCAATTGCCTCACACCCATCCTGACGTTCCATGCTGCCCTCTCACTGTTCGGATACCCTCTCTTGCCTGCAACTGACCTGCTTAAATTGGTCTTCGTAGCTCACAGCTTCAAAATCCCTCCAATCCCCACATCCTCCTACTCCTACCTTCTCTGCTCAATCAAGTCTACTCCCTGAGTTGAGGATCCCAGTTGACTTTCCTGGCTACATAGTAAATCATAATAAAATGTGATGGGGAAGGGTAAGCTGGGATGAAGTGAGAGAGTGGCATGGATACAGATACACTACCAAATGTAAAATAGATAGCTAGTGGGAAGCAGCTGCATAGCACAGGAGATTAGCTCAGTGCTTTGTGTCCACCTAGAGGGGTGGGATAAGGAGGGCGGGAGGGAGGGAGACTCAAGAGGGAGGAGATATGGGGATATATGTATACGTAGAGCTGATTCACTTTTGTTATATAGCAGAAACTAACACACCATTGTAAAGCAATTATACTCCAATAAAGATGTTAAAAAAATTTTTAACAAGAAAAAAAATGTGATGGTGCTTATGTTTAATGCTGTAATCCACTAGCACATTAACTCAAATGTACTTTTGATTGATATAAAGTATCTAGCAGTTTTCTGAAGTCATCTTAGCTAAAACTCCCATAGCTAAAGTTAGTGAGCTCCAACTGGTCTGCCACCCCACCCACCTACTACTTCTTTTTTACTTCTCATCTTTAAGTAGTTTTTCTGGAAGTTGAAGTGTATTCAGTCATATATCTTCCTCGTCCTCTTTTCAAAGAGATCTATACAAACATTACCACTTGCCTGGTGAGTTTCTGATCAGGACTCAAATTAAAACTATAGAAGGGACTTACTTCACTCTGTATGACAGTCTCTAGGTCCATCCACGTCTCTACAAATAACTCAATTTCGTTCCTTTTTATGGCTGAGTAATATTCCATTGTATATATGTACCACATCTTCTTTATCCATTCCTCTGTCAATGGACATTTAGGTTGCTTCCATGTCTTGGCTATTGTAAATAGTGCTGCAATGAACATTGGGGTGCATGTGTCTTTTTGAATTATGGTTTTCTCTGGGCATATGCCCAGTAGTGGGATTGCTGGGTCATATGGTAGTTCTGTTTTTAGTTTTTTAAGACACCTCCATACTGTTCTCCATAGTGGCTGTATCAATATTAACACATACATGTGGGATCTAGAAAAACGGTATAGATGATCTTATTGGCAAAGCAGAAATAGAGACACAGATATAGAGAAAAAACGTATGGACACTAATGGGGGAAAGGGGTGGGTGGGATGAATTGGGAGATTGGGATTGACATATATACACTATTGATACTATGTATAAAATAGATAACTAATGAGAACCTACTGTACAGCTCAGGGAACTCTACTCGGTGCTCTTTTGTGACATAAACGAGAAGGAAATCCAAAAAAGAGGGGATATATGTATACATATAGTTGATTCACTTCGCTGTACAGCAGAAATTAACACAACACTGTAAAGCACCTATACTCCAATAAAAATTAATTAAAAAAAAAAAAGAAAACACTGGGGAAAAAAAAAACTATAGAAGGGAAGCCCTACAACTCTTAGGGCCTCCTAAATTCCGCATAAAGCTTATCTAGATGGAGAGTCAGCGAGCTGCATGCCCAAAGTCCAGTTTTAAGAAGATAATCTTGGGCTTTGCAGGTCAGGACACTTCCTATGGTTCTGGATATCCAGATATAGCTTCTAAGGTGAGACTTCCTGGGATAGAGATTCCAGTGTTTGGAGGCTTCAAGGAATTTTAAACATTGTTCCAGACCCAAGCCAGAGGCTAAGGTTGAGATGCCCACCTCTGTGCCCTCAAATACTGAAGACCTCAGAGTAATTCCTGCTGACAAAGCTACTCCTGTGGGGCACCCGGCTCTATTCTGCAAGCCATCTTCACAAATATTATTTTCCAACTCCCTGTTGTGTCATAAGAGAGGAATTTCAGGGAGGGGAGTGGGAGGAGTGTCAGTGGCTTAAGTTGACACCTTATTATGCTTTTATTACACTTCCTAGTCACATCTGAACAATTCACTGCAAGAAAGAAATGCACTGGCCCTTGTCAGTATGATATAGAGTTACTTACTCTCCACCCCTCAGTGCTCCCTCTCTCATGGGTGAGCCTTTCTCTATCCAATATCTTGTCCTCCACTCTCTTCACTGCAAATCTCAGATCCTATAACAACCTCCTCACCAGTTTTCCTCCTTCATTCTCCCCACGTGACTCCATCCCACACACAGCTGTCAGAATCATCTTCCAAGAATCCCACTTACATCATGAAACTAACTTAATTACTCCTGCTCCTCTCTCCCTTCCCACCACTCCAGGCTCAGTCCGAGTTCCATCTCCTTCCTGAAATGTCTTGTGGTAGCCCCATCCCTTGCTCCTCAAAGCTCCCATAACCAGGACTGATATTCCTGGTCATGGATTGTTCACTCCTAGAGTAGGTTCTGATTGGGTCCCATCCATTCTAAGCCCTTCTGATGCCTGTGCAGTAGTAGTTGTTAAATATTTTTACTTCCATTCTTGTCTATAGCATTTATTGTTTCTATCACTCAGCTGGGTACTTTTTCATAAACGGTATGCTATTGTTATTTAACTATTCACAGTGGGCATATATTTTGACTTTCCTACTAGATTATACCCTGAGGTCACGACTCTTTCTATCTCAACCCTCAGGAACTAGCCCAAAGGCACATGCAGAGGTGGCCCTCAGAACACTTGCTGAAGGAGTCAGAGAATTAGGTAAATAGTTAACAGTAGAAACCCTGCACTTACTTACCATCATCTAGCCTACAGTGTTAGAGCCTCTTGCCCTGCCTAAAACTACCCATCCCACCAAGTTGCTCCACCTCTGCTCCTAATGCTCCCTCTTACTGATTATTATTCCCTAATGTGATGTGCACGCCCCTCCTGGCTGTCTTCCTCACAAATTTGAAAACAAGCCCCTCTGGGTGTTCCCATGTGAGACTCCACCAGCCTTACTGGGCAGGACTCCTCCCACTGGTATTTGGAAGTTATTTCTGAGAGACTTTAAACTGCAACTCAAGACTCCAACAAGCCAGAGATTTCTGGGCAAAACACAGATGCCAAGGAAAATATCACAGTTTCATGGCTGACACACTTATCGACAACGTATTAACTTTAGCTGAAAAAGATCATAGAGCTAGCCACCTTTCTTAAAAACTGAAAATAGTCTCTCCCTGCCCCCAGCCCTCCCAATCCTCTTCCTAACCTTCTCTGCTTTGTTCTATATCACTCTTCTCTTCCCAAAAAAGTTTATAATATACATCTTTGATCTCTTTAGTGTTCATTGTCTGTCTCCCCCAAGTAGAATGTGAGTCCCACAAGGGCAGGGATTTTGTTTAATTGAAGATACACATAACATAAAATTTATCATCTTAACCACTTTTAAGTGTACAGTGCAGTAGCATTAAGTACATATACATTGTGGTACAACCGTCACCACCAGCCATCCAAAGAACTCTTTTCATCTTCTCCAACTGAAACTCTGTACCCACAACAATTCCCCTTTCTCTCTTCCCTCTAGCCCCTGGCAACCACCATTCTACTTTCTGTCCCTATGGATTTGACTACTTTAGGTACCTCGTATAAGGGGAATCATACAGTAGGTGTCTTTTGGCCTATTTCACTTCGCATAATGTCCTCAAGGTTCATCCATGTTGTAGCCTGTGTCAGAATTTCCTTCCTTTTTTAAAGCTGAATAGTATTCCATTGTATGTATAGACCATGTTTTGTTTATCCATTCATCCGCTGATGGACAACACGTGAGGTGCTTCCATCTTTGGGCTATTGTGAATAATGCTGCTGTGAACATGGCTGCACAAATATCTCTTTGAGATCCTGCTTCCAATTCTTTTGGGTATATACCCAGAAGTGGAATTGCTGGATCATATGCTAATTGTATTTTTAATTTTTTAAGGAAGTACCACACCGTTTTCCAGAGTGGGTGCACCATTTTACTTTCTTACCAGCAGTGCACAAGAGTTCCAATTGCTCTACATCCTCACCAACACTTGTTATTTTCTGTCAACATAGAGACTTCTGTCTGTTCTATTCACTAGTATATGCCAAGCACTTAAACGGGTTGGCAAAAAGTCAGCCCTTTATTGTGTTTGTTTATTGAATTCATTTGTAGAACTGGTGTTAACCAAGTAGCCCAGCACTACCTGGATTTGAATCTTGGTTTACACACTCAGACACTACACCATGTACACATAATTTGACATCCCTGAAGTTCAGGTTATTCGCTCATCTGTAACAGCACCTGTCTCAAGGGCATTATAAAATCTGACAAGATAATGTACGCAAAGCTCCTGGCCTGGTATGTCTCATATGTTCCCATCCCTCCACCATGATTCTACCAGAACATTAAGCTGATATGGATAAGAAAGCTATCAGCAATCAAGGTTGATTAGAGAGAAGTCTGCCTTTTTTAGTAAGTTTCATTGACTTGTGAGTCTAAGAGGACCTCCAATGACCAACAACTTCTTACAGCCCTTTGTTCTTCTGCATAGCACGTATCATTACCTGAAAGTATATATCATTTCTGCTTGTTTACTTGTTTATCCTTCTTCTCTACCAGAATGTGAGCTCCTTGTAGGCAATCTCCTCATCTGTCTTGTTTAGTCAAGGTCCAGAACGATGACTGGCACATTAAATGCCACAATAAATATTTGTTGAGTGAACAAATGCATTTAAATAGCTACTAATCACCTTCTGTAGGTACTACTGCACATCCTGATATAAATAAGACATAGTTCCTTCCCTTACAGTTTAATTGGGAGATGATTTATAAAAAAATCATTAAATACAGTGTGAGATGCATAGTAAATAAGTATGTAAAAAATAATACAAAGGAAGAAGCTATTTTAAGACTATTTGGAGGCAGAGGTCAAGGAAGGCTTTCATAGGAAAGTGTTCCTTACGAGGTTTTGAAGATTATCTAGCATCTTCCTAGTAGAAAAAGAAGGAAATGACATTGTATGTTTAGGGGATAGTAAGTTAACACCACAGGGGCAGGACACATAAGGATGCACTATGGAAACGACAAGTAATTTTGTGAAGCTAGATGTAAAATTAAAAGGAGAGGATGGCAGGAGAGGAGTCCAGAGCAGGGACAGATCATAGAGGCTTGTTAAAACATCAAGCTTCGATTTGATCCATAGGCAGTCAGAGCCACCAAAAGGTTGTACACGGGAAGCAACATGGTGAGATACTCATTTTAGAGAGTGGACATGGCTCTGGTATGGCAGGAAGCCAGCCGGGAGCACCAGAGCTTCCTGGAGCTCCCAGCATGGGCATGGAACCAAACAAGCTGCGTTCACATTATGAGGGCTGGAACGGGCTGCTAGACTGGCACTAGATCCAAATTTGCACTAATTCAACAAATTCAAAGTCTGAATCTCTGTTTTAGCACCTTAAAAGGAAATTTCATCAGGGTTCTAGTCATTTGGGTTTTAGACCAGCTACTTGGGTTAGGATAAGTTATACTGGATGCAGAATAATTAGCCACTGGACCCTTGGCTTTAACATTCTACATTCCGAATTCCTTTGCAATTAGGCTACCCTATACTTTTGTTGACCCACTAGTAATAAAGAGGGTGTCTATTAAGCCGGGACTAGTTCATGTTATTCAAATGAGTGTACTCTCTGTGGTGGGAGGAGAAAGATTTGGCCACTTCAGCCCAGATTACAGATTGCCTTCTCTTGGATCCAGACTGCACAGGGGGGAAACAAAATCACTTCAAATGAGTTTGAGGACTCGCATGATGACACCCTGAAATCAGCTTAAAATCTGCTCCTCTAGGGACGTCCCAAGCAGTCCAGGGGTTGAGACTCCATGCTTCCACTGCAGGGTGCACGGGTTTTTTCCCTGGCCAGGGAACCAAGATCCCACATGCCGCAAAATGTGGCGGAAAAAAAAAAAAAAAAAAACCTGCCTCTTCTAGTAACTCTGTCTCCATTGGTCCTCTGTCCATTCCACATGTCATCCTTACTACACTGTGCATATGTAATAGATCCATCACCAGTCCCATGCTGCCCAAGGACACAAGGCATTCCACACTGTAGCAGTTTCTTAGGGCAGTTGGAACAAAGTACCACAAACCAAGTGGCTTAAAACAACAGAAATTTATTGTCTACAGTTCTGGAGGCTAGAAGTCCAAAACCAAAGTGTCAACAGGGCCACGTTCCTGCAGAAACCTCTAAGTGAGAATCCTTCCCCATTTCTCTTCTGCTTCTGGTGGTTTGGGGCAGTCTTTAGCAATCTTTGGCTTGCAACCTCATAACTCCAATCTCTGCCTTCATTGTTACATGCCTCCGTGTGTGTCTCTGTCTTCACATGGCCATCTTCTTATAAAGACACAGTCATATTGGATTAGGAGGCTACTCTACTCCAGGGTCACTTCATCCTAACTAATTACATCTGCAATGACCTTATTTCCAAATGAGATCACATTCTGAGGTACTAGGGGTTAGGACTTCAAAATATCCTTTTTTTGGGGGGTGGGGGCGGTGAGGGGACACAATTCACTTCATAACACGGCCTCCTCCCTTGGCTGCTCACCTGCAGTATTTAGTCCAGAGCTGAGAATGTGACAGTGAATTCTATTTACCAATGTGAATTAAGTCACCAGACCATCTGTCCACCTGCAAAAGAGCATGGCAGCACTGTGACAACTTTGTGCCAACACACCAAACAGCTCCGCTTTCAAGATGACTAAAGCAAACGCTGAGTGGGATTGGATCAAAGTTGTGGTCATCCTGACTAAAAGCTGGAGTGAGACTGTCTCAGTGTCACTTTTGACATGAATGTAATGTTGAACTTTAATAGAATATAGATTTGTGAGGTGTACTTAGGTGCTTCTATGCTGTCATATCATTTTAGGTCTTTCAAAAGCAGAGTATTATTTTCAATCACAGCATCACCATAATTAGTAATGGCAACATTTTCTTCAAGTTGCCTTGGAGGGCTGTAGAATCTCAGGCTGCCACCCCTGCAATTAGACTAACAGCTGGCAAACAGCCAAATGAGGGAGTTGGGGGGAAAAATTATACTACCAAATCAAATATGGGTTTGTTCTGAATCAAGCATTCAAACTTCTGGTAGAGAAATCTGCTCTGATTGCACCCTGCCATTTATATAAGTAAAATATGTTAAAAGAAAAATATATATTGGAGACCCTTTTAGCCATTAACAGATGTCAGAGTTCAGATTCTCAATAGGGTCTTTCCAGTGGGATCCACAGGACTCAAGTTAATGATTGAGGGTGCTGCCCCTGTGCCAGAGAAGGGTCCCTGAGAGCAACCAGGAAGACATGGTTTGTGTGCCCCTCATTTATTTTATTTCGTCCAAGCAAACAGATGGCAAGAGGAGACATTTCCTATTGCCTGGGCAACGTTTTAATCACTGTTTAAATATTTGCCATCCTGTCTTTGTTTTTGTTAGAATTGCAGAGTTAATGCAATACAGATTTGTACCTTCTGCTGAGTGAAATATAGATTTCATCTGATGAACTAGAGCTATGTTCACTGGAAATAGTTTCCCCACGCCCCACATCCAATACCTGTCTTTCATTTTATGCATCATATTAATCATTTTTTAATACATTTATTTATTTAATTTATTTATGGCTGCGTTGGGTCTTTGTTGCTGCCCGCGGGCTTTCTCTAGTTGCGGTGAGTGGGGGCTACTCTCTGTTGTGGTGCACGGGTTTCTCATTGCCGTGGCTTCTCTTGTTGCGGAGCATGGGCTCTAGGCCCGCGGGCTCAGTAGTTGTGGCAGACAGGCTCTAGAGTGCAGGCTCAGTAGTTGTGGTGCACGGGCTTAGTTGCTCCGTGGCATGTGGGATCTTCCCGGACCAGGGATCAAACCCATGTCCCCTGCATTGGCAGGCAGATTCTTAACCACTGCGCCACCAGGGAAGTCCCCATATTAATCATTTTATATCTTCACAATGCCTACAGTTTACCAAAAATTGCCATATTAAGTTTCAGCAAACCTGGGCCTATGTATGACTCATCGCAAAATTTTAAGGACTTCAAGTCAATCTGAATACCAGCCCAGAAAAATATCAGTGCCAGGCAAGAGCCTCACCATCTGATGGACATTCTGAGGTCAAGGTAAAATGAGTTTCTGGCCTCAGGCTAGTTTCTGATGGACAATGGGTTTGTGGCAAAGACTCTTTTTTTTTTAGTTAATTTTTATTGGAGTATAGTTGCTTTGCAATGTTGTGTTAGTTTCTACTGTACAGCAAAATGAATCCGCTATACATATACATATATCCCCTCTTTTTTGGATTTCCTTCCCATTTAGGTCACCACAGAGCATTGAGTAGAGTTCCCTGTGCTACACAGTAGGTTCTCATTAGTTGTCTATTTTATGGGGGGGAGGGAGGGGGATTCCAGGGACTCTTTTTATTAAAGAAACTCCATAAAATTTCAGCTGGCTCCAGGCTAACCTGGCCCGTATGTAACCTGATTTCTCCAAGCCTCACCAGCCACGGTGTTCTTAAAGGGTCATATTAACAGTAATAACTCAAATTTCACTGGTTCTTGTTCCCAGCTGCTGATGGAGGGCCTCTGGCTCCTTTTATTTTTTGGCAAAATTTTTAGTAAAAGTGCCCTTTCTGTTTTAACATACAGTCAACTCTCTCTGTGCAACTCTATGTAAATCTAATGGGAGCTGGACAGAAAAGAAATATGAATGA
Source organism: Monodon monoceros (assembly GCF_005190385.1). NCBI lineage: Eukaryota > Metazoa > Chordata > Mammalia > Artiodactyla > Monodontidae > Monodon > Monodon monoceros. Next base: position 58,121,927 of record NW_021703785.1, on the reverse strand, counting down.
CTGACATCATACTTACTCCTCCTCTTCTCTAATAACCCAGATTCAGTTCTTGGGTGAAGTTCATTCTGTCTGGCTCCTTCTCCCCTCAGGATCAGCACCCTCTCAATTGTTTGCTCAATCCTCACCAGAGAAGACGTTTCCACTAGGCTCTTCCTCAAGAACTGTCAGACATGCCAGGTGACCATCTCTGAATCTCACTTAGAATCTACCTGGGGACCCCACCAGACCTGAAATAACTGCTCACTCCTCTGGAAAAAACTTCACTGAAATTAAAACGTTTGGGGCTTCTTATTCCAACAAGTGGAAACAATAATGACTACCAAACCTTTTACAAAAGAATACTACAAAAATTAGATAAAATATAAAAAACATATGTTTGACGGCATAAGAAAGTTAAAATGATAGTGAATAATTATCAGAACAGAACCCAAGAGAAAGCATAGGACAGAAAAAGAAAGAGAAGAGCCCTACAATGGTACCAGCAGACTGCCATCAAATAGTTTCCAGACCACGACAGAGGAAGGCGGATGTAGTCTAACAGACTCCCTACGGTGAAGAGATGCAGCTAAGAGTTTGGAAAGACCAATGTGGCTAAAGTTGGCTGGATAGAAGGAGAAGGAAGAGCTGTAGGGAAAGAACTGGACATCGGTAGAGGGTCTCCCTTGTGTACTCAGCAGAGTATTGATCCGTGCATACATAGGGGAAACTAGCAGAAGCCAGGGAAGAAGTATCTAAAAGAATTACAAAGAACAATTCCTAAAGCTCACACAAGGACAGGAAAAGTGATTGTTCCCCCAGCCAGACTGGAAAACCTGATAATTTACAGAGAATTGAGTACTCAGAAAGTTCTTGCCTCAGTAGTGGGAAACAATTAGCTCTAGACCAAACAGTGTTCTACTCTCACCTAACAAATATTAAAGGTAAGACTTTAAAGGATCAAACAGTTTCTAAGTAATTTAATGAAATCCCAGCCCAGAACAAAGCTCAAGAAATTTATAAGAATAAAAAAACCAGAACGAACAATGTAAAATTTACAATGGCCGCCATTCTATCAAAAATTACTGGGCATGCAAAAAACACGAAAATATTGAGGAGAAAAATCAACCAATCAAAACCAACCCAAAACTCACACAGATGTTAAAATTAACAGAAAAGGGCATTTAAAAAGATATTCTAACTGTATTCCAAATGTTCAGAAAGTTAAGTAGTGAGAGAGAAGATATTACAAAAAGAACCATATCAAACTTGTCGAGATGAAAGCACCACTGGAAAGAATTCACAGTAGATAAGACACTGAAGTTAAGGACGGCTTGAAGATGGCGGAAGAGTAAGACGCGGAGATCGCCTTCCTCCCCACGGATACACCAGAAATACATCTACACGTGGAACAACTCCTACAGAACACCTACTGAAGGCTGGCAGAAGACCTCAGACCTCCCAAAAGGCAAGAAACTCCCCACGTACCTGGGTAGGGCAAAAGAAAAAACAGAGACAAAAGAATAAGGATGGCACCTGCACCAGTGGGAGGGAGCTGTGAAGGAGGAAAAGTTTCCACACACTAGGAAGCCCCTTCGCGGGCGGAGACTGCGGAAGGTGGAGGGGGGAGCTTCGGAACCGCGGAGGAGTGCACAGCGACGGGTGCGGAGGGCAAAGCGGGGAGATTCCCGCACAGAGGATCGGTGCCGACAGGCACTCACCAGCCTGAGAGGCTTGTCTGCTCACCCGCCGGGGCGGGCGGGGCTGCGAGCTGAGGCTCGGGTTTCGGTTTCGGACGGAGCGCAGGGAGAGGACTGGGGTTGGCGGCTTGAACATAGCCTGAAGGGGTTAGTGCACCACGGCTAGCCGGGAGGGAGTCCGCGGAAAAGTCTGCACCTGCCGAAGAGGCAAGAGACTTTTTCTTCCCTCTTTGTTTCCTGGTGCGCGAGGAGAGGGGTTTAAGAGCGCTGCTTAAAGGAACTCCAGAGACGGGCGCGAGCCGCGGCTAAAAGCGCGGACCCCAGAGACGGGCGCGAGCCGCGGCTAAAAGCGCGGACCCCAGAGACGGGCGGGAGACGCTAAGGCTGCTGCTGCCGCCACCAAGGGGCCTGTGTGCGAGCACAGGTCACTCTCCACACCCCTCTTCCGCGGAGCCTGTGCAGCCCGCCACTGCCAGGTGCCCGGGATCCAAGGACAACTTCCCCGGGAGAACGCACGGCGGGCCTCAGGCTGGAGCAACGTCACGCCGGCCTCTGCCGCCGCAGGCCCGCCCCGCACGCAGTGCCCCTCCCCCCCCCCTCGCCATCCCCGGCCTGAGTGAGCCGGAGCCCCCGAATCAGCAGCTCCTTTAACCCCGTCCTGTCTGAGCAAAAAACAGACGCCCTCCAGCGACCTACACGCAGAGGCAGGGCCAAATCCAAAGCTGAGCTCCTGTGAGCTGTGAGAACAAAGAAGAGAAAGGGAAATCTCTCCCAGCAGCCTCAGAAGCAGCGGATTAAAGCTCCACAATCAACTTGATATACCCTGCATCTGTGGAATACCTGAATAGACAAGGAATGATGCCAAATTGAAGAGGTGGACTTTAGGAGCGAGATTTATGATTTTTTTCCCTTTTCCTCTTTTTGTGAATGTGTACGTGTATGCTTCTGTGTGAGATCTTGTCTGTATAGTCTTGCTTCCACCATTTGTCCTAGGGCTCTATCCGTCCATGGTTTTTAAAAAAAAATTTTTTTTCTTAATAATTAATTTTAATTGTAATAACTTTATTATACTTTACCTTCATTCTTTCTTTCTTTCTTTCCTTCCTTCCTTCCCTCCTTTAGACAACGAATCACCCCAAATTGAGGAGGTGGTCTCTGAGAGCAAGATTTATGATTTTTCCCCCTTTACCTCTTTTTGTGAGGGTGTATGTGTATGCTTCTGTGTAAGATTTTCTCTGTATAGCTTTGCTTCCAACATTTGTCCTAAGGTTCTATCCGTCCCTTTTTTTTTTTCTAAATATTTTTTAATTCAATAACTATATTATACTTTATTTTATTTTTACTGTATCTTCTTTCTTTCTGTCTTTTTTCCTTCTTTCCCTCCTTCCTTCCTTCCTCCCTCCCTCCCTCCCTCCTTTCTTCCTTCTTTGCTTCTTTCTTCCTTCCTTCCTTTCCTCCTTTCCTTCTTTCTTTCCTCATACTTCTACTAATTCTCTCTACTTTTTCTCCCTTTTATTCTGAGCCATGTGGATGAAAGGCTCTTGGTGCTCCAGCCAGGAGTCAGGGCTCTGCCTCTGAGGTAGGAGAGCCAAATTCAGGTCACTGGTCAACAAGAGACCTCCCAGCTCCACATAATATAAAACAGCGGAAATCTCCCAGAGACCTCCATCTTAACACCAGTACCCAGCTTCACTCAACGACCAGCAAGCCACAGTGCTGGACAACCTATGCCAAACAACTAGCAAAACAGGAACACAGCCCCACCCATTAGCAGAGAGGCGGCCTAAAATCATAATAAGGCCACAGACACCCCAAAACACACCACCAGACGTGAACCTGCCCACTAGAGAGACAAGATCCAGCCTCATCCACCACAACACAGGCACTAGTCCCCTCCACCAGGAAGCCTACACAACCCACTGAAACAACCATAGCCACTGGAGACAGACATCAAAAACAACGGGAACTACGAACCTGCAGCCTGCAAAAAGGAGACCCCAAACACAGTAACATAAGCAAAATGAGAAGACAGAAAAACACACAGCAGATGAAGGAGCAAGATAAAAATGCACCAGACCTAACAAATAAAGAGGAAATAGGCAGTCTACCTGAAAAAGAATTCAGAATAATAATAGTAAGGATGATCCGAAATCTTGGAAATAGAATGGACAAAATGCAAGAAACAGTTAACAAGGACCTAGAAGAAATAAAGATGAAACAAGCAACGATGAACAACGCAATAAATGAAATTAAAAATACTCTAGAAGGGATCAATAGCAGAATAACTGAGGCAGAAGAATGGATAAGTGACCTGGAAGATAAAGTAGCGGAAATAACTACTGCAGAGCAGAATAAAGAAAAAAGAATGAAAAGAACTGAGGACAGTCTCAGAGACCTCTGGGACAACATTAAACGCACCAACATTCGAATTATAGGGGTTCCAGAAGAAGAAGAGAAAAAGAAAGGGACTGAGAAAATATTTGAAGAGATTATAGTTGAAAACTTCCCTAATATGGGAAAGGAAATAGTTAATCAAGTCCAGGAAGCACAGAGAGTCCCATACAGGATAAATACAAGGAGAAATACGCCAAGACACATATTAATCAAACTGTCAAAAATTAAATACAAAGAAAGCATATTAAAAGCAGCAAGGGAAAAACAACAAATAACACACAAGGGAATCCCCATAAGGTTAACAGCTGATCTCTCAGCAGAAACCCTACAAGCCAGAAGGGAGTGGCAGGACATACTGAAAGTGATGAAGGAGAAAAACCTGCAACCAAGACTACTCTACCCAGCAAGGATCTCATTGAGATTTGACAGAAAAATTAAAACCTTTACAGACAAGCAAAAGCTGATAGAGTTCAGCACCACCAAACCAGCTTTACAACAAATGCTAAAGAATTTCTCTAGACAAGAAACACAAGAGAAGGAAAAGACCTATAATAACGAACCCAAAACAATTTAGAAAATGGTAATAGGAACATCCATATCAATAATTACCTTAAATGTAAATGGACTAAATGCTCCCACCAAAAGACACAGATTGGCTGAATGGATACAAAAACAAGACCCTTATATATGCTGTCTAAAAGAGACCCACTTCAGACCTAGAGACACATACAGACTGAAAGTAAGGGGATGGAAAAAGATATTCCATGCAAATGGAAACCAAAAGAAAGCTGGAGTAGCAATTCTCATATCAGACAAAATAGACTTTAAAATAAGGACTATTAAAAGAGACAAAGAAGGACACTACATAATGATCAAGGGATCGATCCAAGAAGAAGATATAACAATTGTAAATATTTATGCACCCAACATAGGAGCACCTCAATACATAAGGCAAATACTAACAGCCATAAAAGGGGAGATCGACAGTAACACATTCATAGTAGGGGACTTTAACACCCCACTTTCACCCATGGACAGATCATCCAAAATGAAAATAAATAAGGAAACACAAGCTTTAAATGATACATTAAACAAGATGGACTTAATTGATATTTATAGGACACTCCATCCAAAAACAACAGAATACACATTTTTCTCTAGTGCTCATGGAACATTCTCCAGGATAGATCATATCTTGGGTCACAAATCAAGCCTTGGTAAATTTAAGAAAATTGAAATTGTATCAAGTATCTTTTCCGACCACAACGCCATGAGACTAGATATCAATTACAGGAAAAGATCTGTAAAAAATACAAACACATGGAGGCTAAACAATACCCTACTGAATAATGAAGTGATCACTGAAGAAATCAAAGAGGAAATTAAAAAATACCTAGAAACAAATGACAGTGGAGACACAACGACCCAAAACCTATGGGATGCAGCAAAAGCAGTTCTAAGAGGGAAGTTTATAGCAATACAAGCCCACCTTAAGAAGCAGGAAACATCTCGAATATACAACCTAACCTTGCACCTCAAGCAATTAGAGAAAGAAGAACAAAAAAGCCCCAAAGCTAGCAGAAGGAAAGAAATCATAAAAATCAGATCAGAAATAAATGAAAAAGAAATAAAGGAAACGATAGCAAAGATCAATAAAACTAAAAGCTGGTTCTTTGAGAAGATAAACAAAATAGATAAACCACTAGCCAGACTCATCAAGAAAAAAAGGGAGAAGACTCAAATCAATAGAATTAGAAATGAAAAAGGAGAAGTAACAACTGACACTGCAGAAATAAAAAAAACATGAGAGATTACTACAAGCAACTCTATGCCAATAAAATGGACAATCTGGAAGAAATGGACAAATTCTTAGAAATGCACAACCTGCCAAGACTGAATCAGGAAGAAATAGAAAATATGAACAGACCAATCACAAGCACTGAATTTGAAACTGTGATTAAAAATCTTCCAACATGGGCTTCCCTGGTGGTGCAGTGGTTGAGAGTCCGCCTGCCGATGCAGGGGACACGGGTTTGTGCCCCGGTCCGGGAAGATCCCACACGCCGCAGAGCGGCTGGGCCCGTGAGCCATGGCCGCTGAGCCTGCGCGTCCGGAGCCTGTGTTCCGCAACGGGAGAGGCCACAGCAGTGAGAGGCCCGCATACCGCAAAAACAAAAACAAAACAAAACAAAATCTTCCAACAAACAAAAGCCCAGGACCAGATGGCTTCACAGGTGAAGTCTATCAAACGTCTAGAGAAGAGCTAACACCTATCCTTCTCAAACTCTTCCAAAATATAGCAGAGGGAGGAACACTCCCAAATTCCTGCTACGAGGCCACCATCACCTTGATACCAAAACCAGACAAGGATGTCACAAAGAAGGAAAACTACAGGCCAATATCACTGATGAACATAGATGCAAAAATCCTCAACAAAATACTAGCAAACAGAATCCAACAGCACATTAAAAGGATCATACACCATGATCAAGTGGGGTTTATTCCGGGAATGCAAGGATTCTTCAATATACGCAAATCTATCAATGTGATAAACCATATTAACAAACTGAAGGAGAAAAACCATATGATCATCTCAACAGATGCAGAGAAAGCTTTCGACAAAATTCAACACCCATTTATGATAAAAACCCTGCAGAAAGTAGGCATAGAGGGAACTTTCCTCAACATAATAAAGGCCATATATGACAAACCCACAGCAAACATCATCCTCAATGGTGAAAAACTGAAAGCATTTCCACTAAGATCAGGAACAAGACAAGGTTGCCCACTCTCACCACTATTATTCAACATAGTTTTGGAAGTTTTAGCCACAGCAATCAGAGAAGAAAAGGAAATAAAAGGAATCCAAATCGGAAAAGAAGAAGTAAAGCTGTCACTGTTTGCAGATGACATGATACTATACATAGAGAATCCTAAAGATGCTGCCAGAAAACTACTAGAGCTAATCAATGAATTTGGTAAAGTAGCAGGATACAAAATTAATGCACAGAAATCTCTGACATTCCTATATACTAATGATGAAAAATCTGAAAGTGAAATCAAGAAAACACTCCCATTTACCATTGCAACAAAAAGAATAAAATATCTAGGAATAAACCTACCTAAGGAGACAAAAGACCTGTATGCAGAAAATTATAAGACACTGATGAAAGAAATTAAAGATGATACAAATAGATGGAGAGATATACCATGTTCTTGGATGGGAAGAATCAACATTGTGAAAATGACTCTACTACCCAAAGCAATCTACAGATTCAATGCAATCCCTATCAAACTACGACTGGCATTTTTCACAGAACTAGAACAAAAAATTTTGCAATTTGTATGGAAACACAAAAGACCCCGAATAGCCAAAGCAATCCTGAGAACGAAAAAAGGAGCTGGAGGAATCAGGTTCCCTGACTTCAGACTATACTACAAAGCTACAGTAATCAAGACAGTATGGTACTGGCACAAAAACAGAAAGATAGATCAATGGAACAGGATAGAAAGCCCAGAGATAAACCCACGCACATATGGACACCTTATCTTTGATAAAGGTGGCAGGAATGTACAGTGGAGAAAGGACAGCCTCTTCAATAAATGGTGCTGGGAAAACTGGACAGGTACATGTAAAAGTATGAGATTAGATCACTCCCTAACACCATACACAAAAATAAGCTCAAAATGGATTAAAGACCTAAATGTAAGGCCAGAAACTATCAAACTCTTAGAGGAAAACATAGGCAGAACACTCTATGACATAAATCACAGCAAGATCCTTTCTGACCCACCTCCTAGAGTAATGGAAATAAAAACAAAAATAAACAAATGGGACCTAATGAAACTTCAAAGCTTTTGCACAGCAAAGGAAACCATAAACAAGACCAAAAGACAACCCTCAGAATGGGAGAAAATATTTGCAAATGAAGCAACTGACAAAGGATTAATCTCCAAAATTTACAAGCAGCTCATGCAGCTCAATAACAAAAAAACAAACAACCCAATCAAAAAATGGGCAGAAGACCTAAACAGACATTTCTCCAAAGAAGATATACAGAATGCCAACAAACACATGAAAGAATGCTCAACATCATTAATTATTAGAGAAATGCAAATCAAAACTACAATGAGATATCATCTCACACCAGTCAGAATGGCCATCATCAAAAAATCTAGAAACAATGAATGCTGGAGAGGGTGTGGAGAAAAGGGAACACTCTTGCACTGCTGGTGGGAATGTGAATTGGTTCAGCCACTATGGAGAACAGTATGGAGGTTCCTTAAAAAACTACAAATAGAATTACCATATGACCCAGCAATCCCACTACTGGGCATATACCCTGAGAAAACCAAAATTCAAAAAGAGTCATGTACCAAAATGTTCATTGCAGCTCTATTTACAATAGCCCGGAGATGGAAACAACCTAAGTGCCCATCATCAGATGAATGGATAAAGAAGATGTGGCACATATATACAATGGAATATTACTCAGCCTTAAAAAGAAACGAAATTGAGTTATTTGTAATGAGATGGATAGACCTAGAGTCTGTCATACAGAGTGAAGTAAGTCAGAAAGAAAAAGACAAATACCGTATGCTAACACATATATATGGAATTTAAGAAAAAAAAATGTCATGAAGAACCTAGGGGTAAGACAGGAATAAAGACGCAGACCTACTGGAGAACGGACTTGAGGATAAGGGGACGGGGAAGAGTGAGCTTTGACAGGGCGAGAGAGAGTCATGGACATATACACACTAACAAACGTAGTAAGGTTGATAGCTAGTGGGAAGCAGCCGCATGGCACAGGGATATTAGCTCGGTGCTTTGTGACAGCCTGGAGGGGTGGGATAGGGAGAGTGGGAGGGAGGGAGATGCAAGAGGGAAGACATATGGGAACATATGTATATGTATAACTGATTCACTTTGTTATAAAGCAGAAACTAACACACCATTGTAAAGCAATTATACCCCAAGATGTTAAAAAAAAAAAAAGACATTGAAGAAGAAAATAACACTAAAATAAATATATCGCAAAGAGGAAAAAGACTAAAAAAAATAATTAACAGAGCATTAGCTATAGTATGACTTCAAACACCCTACTATACATGTAATTGAAGCCCCCACTATAATCAGAGATTTCAAGCCTTCTCTCAATAACTGACTGAATAAGGACAGAGAAAATCAGTAAGGATATAGAAGATTTAAAAAACACAATCAACCAACTTGATCTAATTTATATTTATGGAAAACTCCACTCAACAACAGCAAATACCCTTTTTTTTTTTCAATCTTACACTGACCATGACCAAGATAGACCATATTCTTGGCTGTAAAAGAAGTCTCAATAAATTTAAAAGGAGCAGGTCATACAAAGTATGTTCTCTGACCACCATGGAATTAACTTAGAAATCAATAACAGAATTATCTCTGGAAAATCTCCCAGATATTTAGAAACTAAATAAAATACTTGCAAATAACCCATAGATCAAAAAAGAAATCAAAAGGGAAAGTAGAAACTATTTTGAACTGAATGAAAATGAATATGCAATATATCAAAATGTATAAGATGCTGCTAAATCAATCATTTAAAGGGAAATCTATAGCCCTAACACCTATGTCAGAAAAGGAATCAAATCACTAGCATAAAGCTTCCAACTAAAGAAACTACCAAAGTAAGCAAGTAAAAATATCAGAGGAGAAAACAATGAAATAGTAAAAAGAAAAAAACAGAAAATTAATGAAACCAAAAGAAGTTCAATAAAACTGACAAACCTCTACCCAGATTAATAAGAAAAAGAGAGAGAAAATGCAATTTATGAATATCAGCAAGGAGAGAGGTAAAATCATTACAGATTCTACAGATACTAAAAGGAGAATGAAATACTGTTAAAACCTTATGCCAATAAATCTGATAACGTAAGTGAAATGCAAAAATTCCTTGAGAGACACAAATTACCACAACTCACACAAAATTAAATAGGTTACTTTAATGAATAGTCCTATATTTCCAAAAATGTAAAATTCATAGTTAAAACCCTTCCTACAAAGACAATTCCAGGCCAGAAAGACTCACAAGTAAATTCAACTAAATATTTAAGGAAGAAATAATACCATTGCTATAAAAACTCTTCAGAAAGCTAAAGAAGAGGGGTTATTTTCCAATTCATTCTGCAAGGCCATCATTACACTTAAAACAAAACCACAGACATTTTAAGGGAATCATATTCAACAATATATAAAAAGGATAAAACATCATAAACAAGTACAATTCGTCCCAGGAATGCAAGGCTGACTTAAAAAAAATAATGGTTCTAATGAACCTAGGGGCAGGATAGGAATAAAGACACAGACATAGAGAATGGACTTGAGGACACAGAGAGGGGGAAGGGTAAGCTGGGATGAAGTGAGAGAGTAGCACTGACATATACACACTACCAAATGTAAAATAGATAGCTAGTGGGAGCAGCCGCATAGCACAGGGAGATCAGCTCGGTGCTTTGTGACCACCTAGAGGGGTGGGATAGGGAGGATGGGAGGGAGACGCAAGAGGGAGGGGATATGGGCATATATGTATACATATAGCTGATTCACTTCGTTATACACCAGAAACTAACACAACATTGTAAAGCAATTATACTCCAATAAAGATGTTAAAAAAAATCAGTGTAATTCCCCATATTAAAAAAAAAGAAAAACCATATATCATTTCAATACATGTATAAAAAGTATATTGCAAAATCCAACCTCCATTCTCATAAAGACTCTCAGCAAGCCAGGAATAGAAGGGAACTTCTTCAAATGGACAAAGGATATCTACCAAAAACCTAGAGTCAACATCACACTCCCCTCTAAGATCAGGAACAAGACAAGGATGTCTACTCTTACCACTTTTATTCAACATTACACTGAAGGTTATAACCAGTGCAATAAGGTTATAAACAGACATTAGAGGCATAAAGATTGGAAAGCAAGAAGTAAAAGGAAGAAGATGACATGATCATCAGGATGGAAAATCTGATGGACTGTACAAAGAAGCTATTAAAACTAAAGTGAGCTAACACAGCAAGGTTGCAGTATTAAAATACCAATATAAAAAAATTAATTGTATTTCTACATACAAGCAATGAACAATCAGAACATGAAATTTAAAAAAACAATACCATGCATAATAACATCAAAAAACATGAAAAACTTAGGAAAATTAGAAAACATTGCTGAAAGAATTTAAGAAGATCTGGGACTTCCCTGGTGGGCCAGTGGTTAAAAATCCACCTTCCAATGCAGGGGATGTGGGTTCGATTGGTTGGGGAACTAAGATCCCACATATCATGGGGCACAACTAGAGAGCCCATCTGCCACAACTACAGAGCCCACGCACTCTGGAGCCCACACACCACAATTAGAGAGCCCAGGCACTGCAACTATTGAGCCCGCATGCTCTGGAGCCCATCGCTGCAACCAGAAAGAAGCCCATGTGCTGCAACGAAGAGCCCATGCACCGCAATGAAAGATCCTGCGTGTCGCAACTAAGACCCAACACAGCCAAAAATAAATAAATAAATATTTTCAAAAAACAGAGCAATTACTTCAGAGAAAGTGAAAGAGACAGGGAAAGGCAGCCAGTAGGTGATGAGCTTCCAGAACGCTCACCAAAACTTTAAAAAAAAAGAATTTAAGAAGATCAAAATAAAAGGAGAGGGACTTCCCTGGTGGCACAGTGCTTAAGAATCTGCCTGTCAATGCAGAGGACACAGGTTCGAGCCCTGGTCCGGGAAGGTCCCACATGCTGCAGAGCAACTAAACCCGTGCACCACAAATACTGAAGCCTGCATGCCACAACTACTAAAGCCTGTGTGCCTAAAGCCTATGCTCTGCAACAAGAAAAGCCACTGCAATGAGAAGCCTGTGCACCACAACAAAGAGTAGCCCCCGCTTGCTGCAACTAGAAAAAGCCTGGGTGCAACAACCAAGACCCAACGCAGCCAAAGATAAATAAATAAATAAAATTTTAAAAATAAAATAAAATAAAAAATAAATGGAGAGATATATGCTGTTAATGATTGGAGGATGCAATATTTTTAAGATGTCAAATTTTGCTAAGCTGACCTATAGCTGCAACACATAATCCCAATAAAAATCTCAGTAGGCTTTTTCGTAGAAATCAACAAAATGATTTTTAAATTCATGTGGAAAAGCAAAGGACCTGCAGTCACTGGAACAATTTCATAAAAGAACAAAGTTGGATGATTTACACTACCTAAAACTACAATAACCAATAGAGTGGGATAGACATAAGGATGACAAATAGACCCCTGGAACAGAACAGAAAGTCCAAAAAGAGACACAAACATATATGGACAACTGATTTTCAACAAAGGCCCAAAGTCAAGTCAATGGAGAAATAATAAATGTTTTTATAAAATTGTGCAGGAACAATTGGATAGCTATGTTCAAAAAATGAATTTTGATATGCAACTTACACCACATATAAAAATTAACTCAGAAGGGGCTTCCCTGGTGGCGCAGTGGTTGAGAGTCCGCCTGCCACTGCAGGGGACACGGGTTCGTGTCCCGGTCCGGGAAGATCCCACATGCCATGGAGTGGCTGGGCCCGTGAGCCATGGCCGCTGAGCCTGCGCGTCCGGAGCCTATCCTCTGCAACGGGAGAGGCCACAACAGTGAGAGGCCCGCGTACCGCAAAAAAAAAAAAAGTTAACTCAGAAAACCCAAACATTAATTAAAAAAATAAAAGTCAAATAAACCAGAGGGAAGCTGTTCCTAGATTCGAAAACTTGATATAGTAAAGAGATAATTTCTCTGTAAACTGATCTTTAGAGTCTATGAAATCCTCATCAGTACCTCAACTTTTAAGATGAGAGGACAGACTTGATATGCTTATTTCAATATTTATATGTACAATGCAAAGGCCTACAAATAGTAAAGATATTGTTAAAAAAGAAAAATTTTGGAAGACTCCATCTACTCAATAACAAAACTAGCTAAAAAAATACTAAATAAGGCAGTATAATATAAGCCCAAGAATAGACGAATATGATGAAATGGATGGAAGAATCCAGAAAGATAAATTTTCAACAAAGATGGTGTGACAGGATGCCCATATGGAAAAAAACTGAAAGTCAACTTCCTTTCTCACACTATACACAAAAAATCAATTCTGGGTGTACTATAGATCAAATGTAAAAGAGAAAACAATAACCTGTTAGAAGATAATATTGGTGAATATATTCATAACCACTAGGTAGAGAAAGACTACCTAAACAGAACACAAAAAGCATTAACTGTATATGAAAATATAGATCAAATTGATTCTGTTAAAATTAAGAACTTCTGTTCAACATAGTTTTGGAAGTCCTAGCCATGGCAATCAGAAAATAAAGAGAAATAAAAGGAATACAAATTGGAAAAGAAGAAGTAAAACTGTCATTTACAGATGACATGATACTATACATAGAAAATCCTAAAGATGCTGCCAGAAAACTAGAGAGCTCATCAATGAATTTGGTAAAGTTTCATGATACAAAATTAATGCATAGAAATCTCTTGCATTCCTATACACTAACAATGAAAGATCACAAAGAGAAATCAAGGAAACAATCCCATTTACCAATGTATCAAAAAGAATAAAATACCTAGGAATAAATCTACACAAGGAAGCAAAAGACCTGTACTCAGAAAACTATGAGATACTGATGAAAGAAATCAAAGATGCAACCAACAGATTGAAGAAATATACCATGAGCTTGGATTGGAAGGACCAATATTGTGACAATGACTATACTACCCAAAGCAATCTACAGATTCAATGCAATCCCTATCAAATTACCAACAGCTTTTTTCACAGAATTAGAACAAAAAATTTCACAATTTGTATGGAAACGAAAGATCCCGAATAGCCAAAGCAATCTTAAGAAAGAAAAATGGGGCTGGAGGAAGCAAGCTCCTTGCCTTCAGACTATACTACAAAGCTACAGTAATCAAGACAGTATGGTACTGGAACAAAAGAAGAAATATAGATCAATGGAACAGGATAGAAAGCCCAGAGATAAACCCATGCACATATGGTCACCTTATTTTTGATAAAGGAGGCAAGAATATACAATGGAGAAAAGACAGCCTCTTCGATAAGTGGTGCTGGCAAAACTGGACAGCTACATGTAAAAGAATGAAATTGGAACAGTCCCTAACACCATACACAAAAATAAACTCAAAATGGATTAAAGACTTAAATGTAAGGCCAGATACTATAAAACTCCTAGAGGAAAACATAGGCAGAACACTCTTTGACATAAATTGCAGCAGGTTCTTTTTCAATCCACTTCCTAGAGTAATGAAAATAAAAACAAATGGGACCTAACTAAACATAAAAGCTGTTGCACAGCAAACCATAAACAAAACAAAAATACAAGCCTCAGAATGGGAGAAAATATTTGCAAGTGAAGCAACCGAGAAGGGATTAATCTCCAAAATATACAAAGAGCTCATGCAGCTCAATATCAAAAAACAAACAACCCAATCAAAAAATGGGCAGATCTATATAGACATTTCTCCAAAGAAGAGATACAGATGGGCAAAAAATACATGAAAAGATGCTCAACATCACTGATTATCAGAGAAATGAAAATCAAAACTACAATGAGGTATCACCTCACACTGGTCAGAATGGCCATCATCAAAAAATCTACAAACAATAAATGCTGAAGAGGGTGTGGAGAAAAGGGAACCCTCTTACACTGTTGGTGGGAACGTAAATTGTTACAGCCACTATGGTGAACAGTATGGAGGTTCCTTAAAAAACTAAAAATAGACCATCCAGCAATCCCACTCCTGGGCATATATCCAGAGAGAACCATAATTCCAAAAGATACATGCACCCCAGTGTTCACTGCAGCACTATTTATAATAGCCAGGACATGGAAGCAACCTAAATGTCCATTGATGGATAAAGAAGATGGGAGACATATATACAATAGGATATTACTCAGCCATAAGAACGAACGAAATAATGCCATTTGCAGCAACACGGGTGAACCTAGAGATTATCATACTGAGTGAAGTAAGTCAGACAGAGAAAGACAAATATCATGTGATATCACTTATATGTAGAATCTAAAAAAGGGTACAAATGAACTTATCTACAAAACAGAAATACAGCCACAGATGTAGAAAACAAACCTATGGTTACCAGGGAGTAAGAGGGGGAGGGATAAATTGGGAGATTGAGACTGACATATGCACACTACTATATATAAAACAGATAACTAATAAGGAACTACTGTATAGCACAGGGAACTCAACTCAATACTCTGTAATGGCCTATATGGAAAAATAATCTAAAAAAGACTGGATATATGTATATGTATAACTGATGCACTTTGCTATACACCTGAAACTAACACAACATTGTAAATCAACTATATTCCAATAAAAAAAAGTTTTTAAATACTAAATTTAAGTAAACTTCATATTGGCCAACACCAGGATATATTCTATGAATGTCATTATTTTGAATTAAGAATTAATGTTTAATGTTCCCAAATGTTTTAAGTGTTTGGTATAATTTGTAAAAAAAAAAAAAAAAAAAAAAGTTTAAAAAAACTTAAAAAAAGAACTTCTGTTCTTCAAAAGATACCATTAAGAAGTTATAGAGTAGGAGAAGATATTTCCATATATATCTAACAAGGGCTTATATCTAGGATATATAAACAACTCCTACAAATCTGTAAGAAAAAGAAATAACACAATAGAAAAAATGAGGAAGAAATTTGAAAAGGCACCTCCCAAAGTTAATATCCAAATGGCTAACTCACATGTGAAAATATACTCCACTGCATGGGTAATAGGTAATCAGAGCATGCAAAATAAAACCACAATGAAATACTCAGCAGAGTGGCTAAATTTAGAAAGATTGACAATACCAATATTGGCAAATATGTAGGCCATTGGTAACTCTGTATGTCTGGTGGGAGAAAAATTCAGTACAATCATTTTGGAAAACAGTTTGCCATTATCTACTAAAATTGAAGATATTTATGTCCTATGACTCATCAATTCCACCAAGATACACATGCAAAAATGTTAGGAAGAATGTTTTAGAAAAAAAGTTTGCATATGCAAAAATGGGAAAAGTCTAACAGTAGAATAGATAAATAAATGTGGTATATTTGTACTATAATGGAGTACAACACAGCAATAAAAAAATAAGTGAACTATAGCTACTCACAACAGCATGGATGACTCCCAAAATGTAACGGTACGCCAAACAAGGCAGACACACAGAATAAAACACACACTACATGATTCCATTTATATAATGTCCAGCAACAAAAAAATAAACCAAACTAAATTTTAGCATTTAGGGATACAAACATTTTCAGATGCTAAAATATAAAGAAAAACAAGGATGTTATTAATGATGAAAGTTAGGGCACTACTGACCTTTGCAGGGAGAAAGGAGTTGGTGACTGGGAAGGGGCATGAAGGGACCTTCCAGGATGCTGGTGATACTCTATTTCTTGACTTGGGTAGTAGTTCTACAATTATTTGCTTTATGATAAAATATTAAGCTAGATGTATTTGTCATGTGCAGTTTTTATGCATGTAATATTCCACAATGTTTACAATGCTAAATTAACAGCAACAACAATACACAGACACACACACACAAAATCCCAAGCTTCTCTGGGAAGGCTTCTATGGCTTATGTGTGAGTAATGCCTACAGTGAGAGGCTGTTGGCCAAACACCTATCATGCACTGCCAAAACTAGATTCACCGGAGAATTGACTTCCAATTCTTTTTTCACATGTGAGGATAGTTGTCAGGATCCAGTGCAATATACCAAGCCAGGGCAGGAATCCCTCTGTTTTCACTAGCCATCATTTATTCCTACCAATTCATTCGTTAAACATAATAATATTAAGCATCTTCTATGCCCCAGGTATTGGGCAAGATGCTATGGTGGCAGGCATGATCACTGTCCTCATGGAGCTCTCCCAATGTAGTGCTGGGTGGCAGGGATGGGTAAGTTAATGACAAAAATTGTGTGACGTGAACAAGTGTTACTGCTTCTTTGTCAAGAAGAAGCTGGATGAGGATATTAGAGGGAAAAGATCATCTGAGAAGCCACCTCTATGGAAGACACCTCCTTGAATTCCTTAACAGAGAAGTTAAACAGCAGACCAACAAGATGCTAGATTAAGATCTCCCATTTTGGAGAAAACCGTGAATCCCCATCCTTAGATTTAACCCTGTTTGGAAGCCCACTCCATGACCACACTATTAAAACATGTCAAATGGAAGAAAAGTTGGTGGATTTGTATACGTATATCAAGATGAGTCCTTTCAAAGAACTACATGTTTTGCATCCTTGGGACACTGAAATTTAATGTTTCATCTACAGACTGTTTTCATGTTCAGGGTTTATTTTAGACAGCAAATTTTTAATTAGTTTAACAGTTCAACTCATCAAGTAGTTCCCAAGGACCTGTGTATGCCAGGCTCTGCTCTCGGCATAGGAAACAAAGATGAAGGTGCCATACTGAGAGATGAGTGCCCCAGCATTCAAGGAGACTACAGGCATTGGTGACCACCGGGGCTAAAGAAGGTCCTCCTGGGGTGACTGGTCCCGAGTGGGAATGTCACATCAGATCACAAACTCAAAGGATCTCAATGGGGTGGTGTAGGTCAGGCAATGACTGTGCACACATTATCAGGACTCCCTCAGCTGGCTTCTAGATAGGGTAGACTCCTCAAAAACCTTTTTGGCTGTATTGGCTGTTTCATTAAATAAACCAATACTCAGCACCAACTACATCAGTGTTTATCATTCCACTGGCTGCAGGCACTGATGGCTCCAGCAAGGACTTTTTCCCTTCTGATCCAGAGTCCCAGGACAAATGGTAAATATCTTGTGTGGGGCTATGGTTCTCGCTCAGGGTCACGCCAACAGTAGATGGCAGAGCTTCAGTGAAAGATCTGCTGATGTGAGTGCGTCCATCACATCCTTTGGTGGATGTACATGTGCACATCAGCCTTTTGGTGACAGGCTCCCTCTCCTCTACACCTCCAGCTACCAGCATCTTCCCAAGTCTGCATCTAGCTGATGGTGCTGCTGCAGCTGGGCATGGCCTGAGCCTAATTAAGCAAAATATCAATACTCCAAGAGGAAGGTAGGCAGTGGGAGGCTTTCCCCACTGGGATGCAGGAGAAGTTGGTGAGACAGTGGACACTATGCAGTCAACTTCAGATCCCAAACTGGGGAGAAGTGTGCCCCTTTGGTGGCTTAGCAATCCCACCTGGAGAACAAGTGCTCAGCAAACTGATGGCAGGGCATGCTCATCAAAGAACCCGTTAGTTTTGCAGGATTGGTGATTTATGCCATCACCAAAGTAATGATACTATGGGCAAACTACTTAGTTTGCTACTGCCTGCCTTTCCTCTCCAGCTGCAAAAGCAAACATGTCTCAACCTCCTCAGAAACAGATAGGAAGCATTCCCTCTACAGGGACCACCACAATACTGCATGTGGGAAAGACACAGGGCTCAGCTCATCCAGGGCTCCTCATTACAACCCACCCACGCCCTCCCTCCTGAAATAGGCAGACACCTACCACTATTTTCATCCCCAAATAAGGCTGCAGCCCAACTGTCCACGTGACACATTTCACTGCTAGGAAGGAGGAGTTCCTCCAGTCTTCTCAGCTTTACCTTCTTATTCTCCAGGAGCTTGCAAGGAAATGGGAAATTTCAGTTCCTCAGGAGTACTTATTTGGGGGGAAGGGAGTAAGCAAGGCCATGTGTAAAGCACGTGCACGTATAAATTGTGTGCGTGTATAATAGTCATGCTGCTAGAAGAAGACAAGTAAGAATTTGGGTACAAAACACAAATATTAAAATTTCACTTATTTCAGTTAGGTTTCTGGGTTTTTGTATTATTCTTTTTTTCTATTTTCTTCTCTACATGAACCAAGAAAGAGGATGGCATTGAGAATGTGTTTATAAAGAGGCTTTTCTAATATTTCCACCTTCTTGGAGATGCAGCAGGAGGAGAAAGGAAGTTGGTTTACTTCATACTAGACCTTAAAAAGGTCCAATATCTTCGTATATCCTGAGCAGATGTGAATGGTGATGGTTCCAGCATCCTGGACTAAGATTCCCCCAGTTTCCTCTGAGGCAGCCAATCCCCCACCCCCATCCCCGCCCTCAACTAAAACAGATCTGAAACTCAGAAAGGCTAACAATCCTTGCATTTAAAAATATATTTTCAAGCCATCCAAGGACTTTATTTCCTTCCTCAAAAAAATAAGAGCCTCTAAATTTATTCCGTGAAGAGGCAAAGAAAAAAGAAAAGAGTATCTTTTCAGTACCCTGCAGTCTGTGGATGACCCCAAAACTGAATATACTTGGTCGTGACTATCTGAAAACTGCACTGTGACACTTGTAAGGGTGAACTGCTCTATTCCTGTCTTTCTTTCCCTTCAATATGAAATAAAGATACAACAGTGAAAGTGGCATTGTATTGGCTTGTTTAAACATCAGACTCTCCTCTTAAAAATACTGTTAGTATGAAATTTTCCTGACATGATTTTAAACCCCAGTGTGTACCCTGCTAGCTCTACACCAGAAGGTACTGTTGACTGCCAAGAGTCATTAAACAGAAGAAGAAATGGATGCACAGGGTCCTGGAAATGGTGTGGGGATTCTGCTTCTGTGCAGACAGGCTCCCCTCCTCTGCCTCATTTCCGTCCAGGTCCCATCTGAGGACATAGAACCCCAGAGCACACTCCCTCCCAGCAGCAGTGGGAGCCATGGGGGGACAGCAGGGCTCAGGGAGACCCTGTGGCATTCTGAATCCCTAGTGACATAACTGGGTGTCACCACAGCCTGTGGATAGCAGAAGAAGGGCAGAAAGGGGCATAATATGTGCTTACGCTGGCCTAAGACTAGGCAAACTCCAGGGACCCTTCCAGGCCATGCCCCACAATCCTCAGAGGCATCGTGTCCCTGTCAGCTTTGGGCAAGTGAACGCCTATATCATCTTGGTTGAAGTGGACCCTGGGCACTCACCCAATAAGCCCAGGTTGCTTTCCTGACAACTATTTATTCTTTCATGACATTTGAATGGTAAAGGAAAGGAAATGGTGCTAGAAGGTAAACAGGCTACTTTCATTTATAGGTTGATATTTTAGAACAAGGCTAAACTAAATTATTTCAAGGTCTTGGATTTAATTTGTGCCATCAGTAACCAAACATTTTCAAGAGTTAGTGGGTATAATGAACTGAAAACTAAGACAAAGATACTATCAACATTCAGACCACATAGAGGGTACAGAAAGAGAGAGCAGTTAGAAAAATATCCAACCAAAATATAGTCGAGCCATCCTTCTAACCTTTTTATTTTATACCTGGGGTAGGGCACGGGGAGAGGTGATGTTAGCTTTCGGTTTTTTGCTTGCAAAAGCACATTTCATTTTTGAGCCGGGCTGTGCCAGTTAGTGACATAATGTCCACACGGTAATATGATACGGTAAGCACAAATGCGGTGAACAGAACAGACTGTGGCCTGCGAAAGACAGGCTCTGTCCATATATCAACAGGAATGGCCTAGAACTCAGGGAGTGAGCATTTTGAAGCAATCGCACATGAATTCACCTTCAGGAGATTAGAGGCTGATGTCACCAGGAGAGTGAAGTCATCAGAAATGACCTAAACTGATGGGACATTGCCAGAACAAAGCCACACAGTGCAGACACACAGCTTAACTCTTTCTGGTCTTAAGAGTTCTCCAAGGAGGCATTTTGCTTTGGTGAATGTGAGGAGCTTTCAACAGAGACACAAAGCCAATATGACTCTCACTCTCCTTGGCATCAGCCACTGTCACTTAATGGAAGAGGTCTGAAAACAAATAGCTTCCACTAACCAAGTGCCCTAGAGGTTAGCCCCCATCTTTTCATCCCAGAGTTCTACCTTTTCTGTATAGATCCCCAGGGGAATCGTACTAGCAGGCTTTTAATAAATACCAACTGATTTGGAGGGAGTGGATTGTTAACAATAGCAGGTTCCCAGAATGGAATAGTTGGGCCCCCAGAATGGTAGTAGGATAACACTACAACAAAACCATCTCTCTGAAAAACAGCTGGCTGCCTGAGTCTGTCTGTGACTCTCAGTGGAGTTCTCCATGAGCCAGTGAATAATAAAATGCTGGGCCATCCCTGACCCCCTAGAGTTGCCTAGCATCCAGGAGTCATCCTCTTCTACTTGTGACCCTCATTCTTGAAAACCAGTGTCACTTGCTTGTTTCACTCCCTTCTAATACCATCCCTTGGCTACTGGAGATGTCATAAGGCCAATCATACCTTACTTAAGTAATAGCAACATAACTGCCAAAGTTAAAAGTTAATCAGACACAGGAAATACCTTCAGATAAATGCATCACCTTCTACGCAGTGGTTATATTAACACTGAGTCATCAAAATAGGCTAGAGAATAATCTGCTGGAGGATATTCAGAGGCAGGATGTTGAACCTAGGGATGAACCTAGGTTTGGGAATCTAGAATCCAAAATAAAGTGGGATGGAATGGGCAAAAGCACCTTACAATCAGAAAAGTATTCACTGAAGAATACTGTGATATTGTGATGGTCCTCTACAAAGCAAGGATAAAGAAGCAACATCGAAAGGTATGACCTGCAACTGAATCTACTTTTAAATAATCCAAGTTATTATTTTATTAAAAAAATAAAAAGTATGACCTGAATGAGTAGGCAAACTGGGAGGATGACTGCCTACATGGAGTGGTAGAAGTTATGCACAGAAAGTCTCCTTCCCCTATACCTCTCTCTCCTTCCTAATGCCTGCCATGTGCCTAAAAATCAAACAACCTGCCTTAAGTCTGTGCTTTTCACATTTTTCTCATTACCACCCATGTAAAGAATACAAATTTTACAGCACTCTTTAGTACCGTCTCCTAAATACACAACCGAAACAAATTCTGCAAAACCAATACTTTCCCCGCTCCCTAAGATGTGTGCTGATAGTTTCTACTCTGTTTCATTCTATTTCATTTTTCAGTTCTGGTCTGATCCATTAATTTAATTTAACAACCATAAATGGGTCAAGAGTCACAATTTGAAAAGTACTGAAATTCAAGGCCATTTAGGAACATAACAGATAAAATACGAATTAAGGTGTTCAAGGTAAGGAAATAGGATCCTTAGGGGGAAACCCCACAATGCTTTAAGGCAAAGTGGGAGCCAGGAAGTGGGAGGCTGGGACCACTTCATGAATTACCTTGGGCTCCCAGTGGACACCCTCTTCAGAGCCCATCAATCTTCTGACTACATAACTCCTCCTCTATTCACCCATTCCCAAATTCATCCACAATCACAGAAAGATAATGCACCCTCCTGGATAGAACCTAACGGATATCATTGTGCATAGTTTATCTTAAACCACTTCAAACCAGTGAACTGAAGATCAAAGAGACAATGACCAATGAATGGACTGAAACCATTATGAAGTTGAGACTGAAGTGGGCCAGTTCTCTGGATATGAGTCAAATCACACTGAGGTGAGTGCACTCTTATATCTACTTGATAGTAAATGGAAAAGTTAGCTCCACTTTCTCACTTTAAAGTATCTATAACCAGTCGTCAGAGCTGTTGGCTTTGGAAGCTAGGGTTGGCTTTCAGTGCTACTGAAACACCTTGAAACACCATGAGATTTATGTTGACTCTATCTTGGACTATTGCACAAACTACTGTAACCAAACATTTTCAGACACTGGGTCAATTTTTAAAATACAGTAAATATTTACTGAGCCCTTACTAGGCTAAACACTGTAATAAATTTGTGGAGCCTTTTACCTGATTGATAATCCAGGTGTTTGACTGAACTAACAGAACTCAGAGTTGTGGTTATGCTAATTACTATAGCTCTGAACCTGAACAGCCTTCAAGACTCTTGCAAAATTTGTGGGTTTTTTAAATACTGTTCAATATTCATTGCACTGCAACAAAATGTTACTATTGATCCTTTGGATGTACTTTACTAAAATATCAATGACTTTCAAACATTCAAATCAATGTCAGAATAATTCATTGTCTGCCAAAGGAAGCAATTCATGTATCTTCAAAAGGGGACTAGGGCTTCCCTGGTGGTGCAGTGGTTGAGAGTCCGCCTGCCGATGCAGGGGACACGGGTTCGTGCCCCGGTCCGGGAAGATCCTACATGCCGCGGAGCAGCTGGGCCCATGAGCCATGGCCGCTGGTCCTGCGTGTCCAAAGCCTGTGCTCCACAACAGGAGAGGCCACAACAATGAGAGGCCCGTGTGCCACAAAAAAAAAAAAGGGGGGACTCAAACTGGTTAGTTTCACTTTCTATTTACATTGAGACTACTTTCCTGTGTACTCGCCTTAAAATCTAGAATGAGTGAGAAATTTAACCTAGTTTTGAAATTAAAACCCGTGTTTGTTTGCCTTTTTTGAAGTATTGCATCAGCCAGTAGAAGAGGTAGCATGCAGGTCCATCCCTAATATGTATAAGATCCAGGCAAGAACACACGTGGAGACCAGGCCCAGGGAGCCCCTTTCTTTGCTCACCCAGCTCTAAGCTGCACCTGAGGGGCATTGATTACATGCATGTGGACACTGTAGCCAGCACGTGCAGGCTCTGTCCCCTCTCATTCCACTTCCAAATATAGCCACTCTTCAGACCTAGGTGTGTGCACACCAGGGTAGACACAGAAGTCTAGGTGCTGGTCTCAGAGCATAGTCTAGAAGTGGGTTGTCAGGGTAGGGGTGAGGGATTGGTCAGAGGTGGGCAAGAATAGGCATGGGGTCCAAGGAAGGAGCCCTAGGTGCCCAAAACCTAAGGGAGGAAGGAGTGGCAATTACTGTGCTAGTTTTAATGCATTCAATGTGCTACTATCTTCACATGTGACATCCACAGCCAGCTAATGAAACTCTTATCATGACATCAACAGAACAAGCATGAAGGCATGCCCAGCCCTAACTTAGAACCCAAGTTCTAGCATATTAACTCTTAGGAAACAAAAAAATAAAATCAGATTTGTTTTTGCCCAAGTAGCATTTTTATTTTTTTTAAAAAAAGCTAATATTTCTCATATACTCATTTTTTTTAAACAAGGCATTTCAGTTTGGAACCCATTTTAATCTGGCCCTGCTTTGAGCAAGTTCATAAAGATCTTACACCTGACGTTCTCTTTTGCTGTTGAGGTACCCTGCCCATTTGCAGGGAGCATGGAGAGAAGAATGACTGGGAAATGCACAGAAAGCAGATCTTTTTCAGCAGATCTATATGTGAGAGGAATGGGGGAAGGAGAAGACAGGTGCTATTTAAGACCATGTCTCCCGACATCAGCTGGTATATCATAATAGCTTGTCTGTTAAGAGTGTCAAGTAACCCATAGGAAAGAAAACATTCCTCAAACACCTGTAAGTCCATTCCAGGGGGCAGATATGGCACCCTCTCCCACCAGGGACCACTGCAAAGCTAAAATCAACAATTAAGAACAGCTGCAGCCTTGCAACCAGCTGCCCTTGCTAACCCCCTTGGAGGGAGGGGAGGGAGAGTTCTAAGAGGGGTAATCAGCAGAGAAGACTGAAATTACTCTTTGCGTTACTTTCTCCTCTTGTAAAATGTGTTGAAACTTCCCCTGTATGCTGAAGAGAGTCCCAAGACTGCTTTTTAATTTACCAAATGTTCTGTAATATTTCCAAGCCTTATAGACTCTGGTGATTTCTAATAGTTCATTTCACAGAGCTGGGGCTCACAGCTTCAAATTGCTGCAGGAAAAGATTCAAATGTGCAAGGAAATTCTGTTGCATTTGAATAAGTTCCTTTGGGAAGAAATCACTAAAATTTGTCATTCAGTCAGAAGCTGTGGGACCTCTCAAGAGCTAAGAAGTGTCCAACAGTCACTGACAAAATTATATGTGTGGTAAATTCTCTCAAAGGATTTGACTTGCCCACAAGTCAGAAAAGGAGGAAGAGCCACAGCCAGGTGATGGGAAGACTAAAACGATGAATAGTGGTTCATAGGTATCTTAGGAGAGTGAATATGAGGACAAAAAGAATTTCAGGACTGTTCTAGAAGATTAATTTAAAAAATCATCTGAGAAAATGAAAATCATCTGAGAAAATTGCTTGCTACCAATGGCTTTTTTTTTTGAAGACTATCTCCCTGAGGGAAATGGCAGGAAAGCCATCAGCTAGCTAAACCATGTATAATAAAGAGGAAGAAAGAATCAGAAAATAGGTTATTTAGAACATTCTCCTCCTCTTCTTCCAGGTCTTTCGGGCAGCAAAATGGGGAGTTAACTGAAATTATCTCATGCACCTTCTAGTCTCTTAATCTTGTTCAGAGTGAAAACCTGTTTCTGGTTCCATGTCCCCCACCCTTTTTGCCTATGGCCCTTCTGCTAATGGAGATGTTCAACACATAAACCTGGGATTCACTCAATTTTCATTGAGCTTCTCCATTTCACTTTTAAGTAAATTAGGTCACCTTATCAGCACAAATTGTGACTTAGGAGAAGACAGAAGAATAAATCAGGTTTGAAGGCCCTTTTGCTGTGGATGTCACATGCCTGTCTGGGTGTTTTGGCAAACTTAGTGTTGGTGCTTTCTTGTTCTTGCCCATGCTAGGACTTGATAGTGTGAAATATAAAAATAAAACAAGTAGTGAAAAGTTGATTCTCACATGTCTGATATCTTGCTTATATGCCCAGGCTGTCTGTTTTTAAAACAAAAGCACTCTCATCTGTGAATCTGTCAACAAGTCATAGGTCGAAGACACTGCCCTCTATTCGTTTTGCTCTGTCATTACACTCCAAATGTCTGGTGCAGATGTTTTTGGACCTGAGAAGTCAACCTATTTGAAAAGTTTTTGTTTAAATTTTTAAGAAAGCTAATGGCACCTAATCAAGAAGACTCCGTAGAACTTAAGAAAATAATTCAAGAATAACTCAGTTCTAATATTACAGACTTCTGGGGACATCCAATATGGTTTATCCCTTCTCTTTTGATTCACCATTATTTCACTCCTTTCCTAAAGTAATTCATGTTAACAGATGTTGACCAGTTTGGATTTCTGTATTTCACAAAAGTAAGGGGCATCCAGCTCTCTCTTTAATTTCCAGCAAAAGCTTATTAAGGTTTTGAGGCTGTCTTGAGACTGTAACTTGCTGATCTCCAACTACAGGAATGTCATTGACCAAGGTCTCTAACTGCTGCACTCTGATACCCACTGTCACATCTGTACCAAGGCCACTCTTGCCACAGGCTGCTCCCAGCCAATGACTAGGTATGGCAGGTAGTCCTGTTCTGGGGAAGCAGATTCCCCTGATAGCCAGTGTTGGCTCAAGGGCTCCCCAGTGGCTATGCTGAACCTTTCTTAGGCTGCAAGCACTCTTCCACCCAACCGTCCTTCTCTCTTTCACTGTGGTTAGACTTGCATCATAGTCTGACGGCTCTGCCAGCTCCTTCTCCATTTTCTCTCACATAGGTGTCCCCCTAATAAAATCCTTGCACAAATCCCCCTAATAAAATCCTTGCACCATCCTGGTGGCTGCTTCTCAGAGAAACTGGCTAATGCAGCTTGATTTTTCATTCTTGGTCCTTTTCAATAAATATGGAAAAACTGGGGTATTAGTATACAAATATACGTTTCTTACTTTCTGCACAGTCTAGAGGAAACAGACAAAACCAGTGCAGTAAGGAACAGATGATCTCACTAGAAGAGTTGCTAGGACCTTCATTCCTGTTCGGTCCAATTCTAGCAGACAGGGGAATAATAGGAACCATCAATTTCCCTGAGTTGCACCAATGTAATTCCAGCTGTGACAGCAAAAGCCGTGGAACTCTGCTCATCTGATAAGTGGGGAAGGTTATCACTTCCTATCTTCTTCCTTCATCTCCACTAGTTTTGGAAGAATTAGCAACTAAGTCAGAACTTGCTCGTTGCCTACACAATGTCCATTCTCACCTTTTTTCTTATAAGGAAAATCTCAATTTTATTCAGGGTACAATATATACAGCTAAAAATACTACATTTTCCAGTCACTCTTGCAGCTAGAGATGGCCATGTGACATAGTTCTAGCCAATGAGATGTGATAAGAAGTCACTGGTCAGGGCTTACAGGAAACCTCTTTAAAAAAGAGTCAACTAAAGGGTTTTGCATATGTAAAATGGTAAACTGATTCTAAAATGTATGTGGCTTATACAACAAACCCAGAGTTAACATCATACTCAATGGTGAAAGATTTGAACGCCTTTCCTCTAAAACCAGGAAAAAGACAAGAGTGCACACTCTCACCACTCTTATTCAACATATTACTGGAAATCCTAGCTATAGTGATTAGGCAAGACAAAGAAATAAAAGGTATCAAAATCAGAAAGGAAGGAGTAAAACTGTCATTATTTGCAGATGATATAATCTTATACATAAAAAATCCTTAAGACTCAAACAAGAAACTGTTGGAACTAATCAATAAATTTACTAAACTTGCAGTATATAAAATCAACATACAAAAATCAGTTTCATTTCTGTGTACTAACAACAAAACATCTGAAAAGAATAAAGAAAACTATCTCATTCACAACAGCACCAAAAACAATAAAATACGTAGGAATAAATTTAACCAAGGACGTGAAAGATTATACAATGAAAACAAGACTCTGATGAGGGAAACTTAAGAAGACACAAACAAATGAAATGATATTCCATGTTCATGGATCTGAAAAATTAATTGTTAAAATGTCCATAATACCCAAAGCAATCTGCAGATTCCATGCAATCCCTATCAAAATTCCAATGGAATTTTTCAGAGAAATAGAAAAAACAATCCTAAAATTTGTATAGAAACACAGAAGATCCTGAATATCCAAAGCAATTCTGGGAAAGAAGAACAAAGCCAGAAGCATCACACGTCCTGATTTCAAACTATACTACAAAGCTATAGTAATCAAAACAGTATGGTACTGGCACAGAAACAGACACACAGACCAATGAAACAGAAGAGAGAGCCCAGAAATAAACCCCTGCGTATATGATCAACTAACATTTGACAGGGATGCCAACAACACTCAATAGAGAAAAGATAGTCTCTTCAACAAATGGTGTTGGGAGAACTGGATAACCTAATGCAGAAAAATGAAACTGGACTCCTATCTTAAACTACTCTCAAAAGTTAACTCAAAATGGAATAAAGACTGAAACATAAGACCTGATTCTGTAAAACTCCTACAAGAAAACATAGAGAAGAACTTCCTTGACATTGGTCTTGGCAATGATTTTCTGGATATTACACCCAAAGCACAAACAACAAAAGCAAAAATAATCAAACGGGACTACATCAAACTAAAAAGCTTCTGAGTAGCAAAAAAAAAGATTCAACAGGGACTTCCCCAGTGGCCCAGTGGTAAAGAATCTGCCTTCCATTGCAGAAGATGCAGGTTCGATCCCTGGTCAGGGAACTAAGATCCCACATGCTGCGGGGCAAGTAAGCCTTCACACACCACAACTACTGAGCCTGCGTGCCTCAATGACAGTACCCGCAGGCCTCAACTACAGAGCCCACATGCTCTGGACCCCACACACCACAACTACAGAGCCCATGCACCCTGGAGCCCACACACCACAAGTAGAGAGAAGCCCACGCGCCACAATGAAGAGCCCATGCACTGCAATGAAAAAGATCCCACATGCCTCAACGAAGATCCCACATGCTGCAACTAAGACCCAATGCAGCCAAAAATAAATAAATAAAATAAATAAATATTAAAAAAAGAAATATTCAACAAAATGAAAGGAAATCTACAGAATGTGACAAAATATTTGTAAGCCATATATTAGATCAGGGGTTAATATCCAAAATATATAAAGAATTCACATACCTCAATAACAAAAAAATTAATTAAAAAGTGGGCAGAAGAATTAAATAGAAATTTTTCCAAGGAATATATTCAAATGGCCTACAGGTACACGAAAAGGTGCTCAATATCACTAATCACCAGGGAAATGAGAATTAAAACCACAATGAGATATCACCTAATTTACAATAACACACTGCAGTGCTATAGGGAAAGGATGGTTTTTTTCAATAAACAATGTTGGTTCCACACAGAAAAAAATCAATCTTGACTGCCACCTCACACCATATGTAAAAACTAATTCCAGAAACATTGTATATCCAAATGTAAAAGGTAAAACAATAAAGCTTTTAGAAAAAAACACAAGAGAACAAACATTTTCATGACCTTGGAATGAACAAAGAGTTTTAAATAGGCCCCCAAAAGCACTAACCATAAGGAAAAAAATTGATAAATTAAACAATATTAGGAACTTCTGCTCATCAAACAGACACCATTAAGAGAATAAAAAGGCAACTAACAGTGAGGGAAATATTTATAATACATGTATATAACAAAGGACTTGTCATGGACTGAATTATATCACCCACAAAATTCACATGTTGAAGCACTAACCCCTAATACTTCAGAATGTGACTGTATATTTAGAGACAGAGCCTTTAAAGAGGTAATTAAGTTAAAATTAGGCCATTAGGGTGGGCCCTAATCCTGTCTGACTGATGTCCTAATAAGAAGAGGAGAGTAAGACACAGAGAGAGAGATAGCAGGGGCACCCATGCACAGAGGGACAACCACGTGAAGAGACAGCAAGAGGAAGGCCATCTGCAAGCCAAGAAGAGAGGCCTCAGGAGGAACGAATCCTGCTGACACCTTCATCTTGGACTTCTAGCCTCCACAGCAAAAAGAAATTAATTTCTGTTGTTTAAGCCAAACAGTCTGTGATATTTTGTTATCATAGCCCTAGCAAATTAATACAAGACTCTCATCCAGAAGATATAGAGAGCTCTACAAAACAAAATGACAAGCACAGTGAGAACAGAACAAAAAATTGTGAACAAGTATTTCACAAAAGAGAATATTCAAATAGCTAATAAACTTATACATAGAAAAAGTTGTTCAACTTTAGTTGATTCACTAGTTATCAGAGAAATAAAAACTAAAAACACAATATGAGACTATTACACACCCACCAGAATGGCTAAAAGACACAGATAATACCAAGTGTTGACAAGGATGTGGAGCAACCAAAAATTTTACACATTGCTGTGGGTTAGTAAATCAGTACAAATACTCTGGGAAATTGTTTGGCAGTATCATAGCTAAACATAAGCATAATCTGTAACTCAGAGGTTCTTCATCTAGGAATATATCCACAGAAATGTGGACATTTGTTCACCAGAAGACTTGTACCGGAACGGTCATTGAAGTACTATTTATAATAGCTAAAACCTGCAAGCTATCCAAATGCCCACCAATACTGGAGTGGATTTTTAAAAATTTATATTCATGCATTGGAATAATATAGCAGTGAGAATAAATGTTCTACAATTACATGCAACAATATGGGTGAATCCCACAAACAACATATTAAACATAGGAAGCCAGACACAAAGGATTACATGCTATATACACCTCCATAAAGTACAAGATCAGGCAGAAATAATCTATGTTCTTCCTTTGGGTGTAGAAGATGGACTTTTGGGGCAGTAAAAAAGACTTTAAGGTACTGAGAGTGCTCTGGTTTTTGCTCTGGGTCCCAGTTACATTGACATGTTCACTTTGTAAAAATTCACCAAGCTATACACTTGTGATTTGTAAACTTTTCTGTATGTATATTATATTACTATAAAGTTTTTATGAAAATGAGGGAGCCAACTCATTTAGCTTGCACTCTTTCCTTCACCTTTAACCCTTTTCCTGCCTGAAACACAGTTGTGATGCCTGACGTGGAACTATGAAGTGACAAGCATGAGAACAAAAACCACATGCTAAAGATTGCTGGGCAGAAAACAGAGGTAGCCTAGGAGATCCTTGAGTGCACTGTGAAGCACTTCCAGCCTTCTTGTTTCACAAGAAAAATTAAAACCGTAACTTGTTTAAGCCACTAACTAGTCAGGTTTCTGTTATTCACAGCTATATGCAGTGCTAATCGATAAACCAATTTCTCAGCAGCTTCCAAAAAAAATGAGGTAGATGAAAAAGAAAATATATATTGCACCTGATGACCAAAGGTAAAGATTGTGAACAAGGATGATCTGGACCAACTCTGAGTCTGCCCCACCCTTCCTGGGTGTTTTTGTACGTAAGTATCACTCTGAGCTAGTCTCCAGGCAAAGGAATTTAAATTCATAGGGATGCTCTCTCTGGAAGCCTTTAAGAGAGAGCTGAAATAGGCAAAGAATTCAGACATCAGTATAATATTGTAAATGTATATGAATCCTGCAAAGAAAATAAGTAACTTTATGTTCGTTTTATTACTAGCAATGTGGTATATAGCTCAAATGCTGTAACATAAATGCAAATTACCAAAGGCTTATATATGGTAGCCCCTCAGTGTTAGGGACCCCACTCCACTTATATTGCTGCTCTACCACTGCTAGGATATTGCCTTCACCTGCCTGGTCCAAGATGACTCACCATTACTACTCTGCATTCCAGGCAGCAGGGTGGAGGAAGGAGGGCAAAATGACACATCTCTCCCTTTAAAAGCACAACCAGTAGTTGTATACATGTCACTTCTGATCACATTCAATTGGCCACAACTTGGTCAAGAACATTAGCAAGGAATGTTAGGAAATGTAGTGGTTAGCTGAGTAGTCATGATCTCACTTTAAAATTCTATTACTATGGAAGAAGAGGAAACGTGGAAATGGGAGAAGTGGGGACTAGTAATCCTGCTGCTACATGGAATAAACACATTTCTACATCCATTTCATCTATTGAGAATCTACATACTAGTAAGGACAAGAAGCAAATTTCTTATTTTGTCAAGGCAAGTTTCTTAAAAGGAAGTATGGTTTGAAGAACAACTTAAGTTTTTTAAATGTTAAACTAATTCTTGCCTCACCATATTCTTCTATTCTCAAACAATTCTCTTCAAAGTTCACCTTTCCTGTTAAGCTCCCCAGATGAACTATACCTGGTTCCAATTGCTCCAGTCACTTCCCCAATATCACACATATCTGTATGTGTGTAGCACTAAGTGATTAAGCATATATGTAGACATTTTTTATTGAGCTTGAATATATTTTTCTGTGATGAGGTGAAAATAATATGGCTTTTGAAGTCTGGCACACATTGATTCAAATCCCAAATCTGTGGCTAAGTGGCTACATGACCTTGCCACAAACTCCCTCCACACACTGATATCTTTGGTCTCAAAAGAGGAGTCTGCTGTGGTCCAACCCATTTCTTGATCCCATCCCTCCCAGTTACTCTAACAATTATCCTCCCTCTGCCTTCAATCTCTTTCTCCACTGACTTCTTTCTCTTATCATATAATCAAGCTCCTCTCTCTCTAACTTTTTCAAAACTCGCTCTCATCACTGTGTCCTATACTATACAACTCTTCTCTCTTTGTCACTTCACCATATAGTTTCTTAAAAGTCTGTGCCCCCTTCTTTGCTTGCTGGTCACCCCTCTGCTGATTTCATTCCTATTACAAAGTGAATCTGCTATTACAAACAATCCTACTTTTAAAATCCAATCCGATAGTCAGTTTTCTGCAGTCTTCAGTACAGCTGACGATTCCTTCATTTACAGATGTTTTTCTCCCTTGGCTTTCACAACCTCACCACCTCAGATTTCTGCTGCTTCCCTGGACTTCCCTGCTGAGCTCCTTCATGAATTCCTCTTCCTCAGCTGTTCATCAAAGGTTGGTTTGTTCAGGAGCCATCTTTGGCCCTGTTCTCTTCTCACTCTCCACATTCCCTATGGATGCTCATCCGTGCATTTGGCTTCCATAAATTCCAAACTGGTTTCTCTAGCCCAGACTCTACTGAATTTTAGGCCATCCCATTTTCTGACTGAAGGATTCTTGAAACTCAGGACTTTAAGACTGAGAAAATCTCAGGTAAAGTAAAATAAGTCAGTCAGCCTAGAAACTCTAAGCACCTACTAGACATTTCTGCTTGAAGGTCCTACAAGCACCACAAATTGAACATGTTCATCCCTGAAATCATTGTCACATCCCACCCCAAACCTGCTCACCATTTTTTTAACCTTTTGAAATCAAAAAATTTTAATTGATTTTTTTACTGAATGAAAGAGGCTTTATATTCTATAGTGCTTTATAATTTTCAAAAGTTTCACACACATGATTTTATATAATCCCATAATAACCCTTTTTTTCCCACCCTCAATGTTGCCCCTTCTCCCTTCTCTCTCCCCACTGGTAACCTCTAGTTTGTTCTCTACATCTGTGAGTCTGCTTCTTTTTTGTTTTGTTCACTAGTTTGCTGTGTTTTTTAGGTTCCACATGTAAGTGATATCATACAGTATTTGTCTTTCTCTGTCTGGCTTATTTCACTTAGCATAATACCCTCCAGATGCATCCATGTTGCTGCAAATGACAAAATTTTATTCTTTTTTATGGCTGAGTAGTACCCCATTGTATGTCTATACCACATCTTCTTTATCCATTCATCTCAAACCTGCTCACCTTTTATTCACTATCTCAGTGAATGATGCCTAAATACTGACAGGTCTCTCACCCATCGCGTCCACTAGTCACTAAAACCTGAACAGAATCGAAATGTACCTTTGTTGCCTCTGCCTTCCTCATCTCTTACTTGAATCATCATTACCATATCCTAACCTCCCTGCACCCAGCCTTGTACACCGATCTATATAGCCATCCAAGTGATTCTGCTAGAACCAAAATCCAACCATGTTACTCCCCTGCCTTATTGAAGGCTCCCATAAAGTTCAAACTCCTTTCTAGGACTCCCACTAGCCCTACAAGATCTAACCCTGGCCTGTCTCCAAAAATCCTCTTTCTTACCCTTGCTCCCACCCCTTATAATCTCCCTACATCAGATACTGCCCTCTTTTGCACTTTCCTGAGAAAGGGAATGCTGTTTCTCATACCCATGACTTTGCTCATGCTGTCCCCTCTACTTGGAGTGTCCCTTCTTGCTACCTGACCAGCTCTTATTAACCCTTCAAAGCTTGGTTCAAGTGTCTTCTTCCCTGAGAAGCCTTCACTGTATAGAGTATACCTCTATCATACCTCTTTTTTTTTTTTGGCTGCATTGGGTCTTTGTTGCTGCGCGCAGGCTTTCCCTAGTTGCGGTGAGTGGGGGCTACTCTTAGCTGCGGTGCGCGGGCTTCTCATTGCAGTGGCTTCTCTTGTTGCAGAGCACAGGCTCTAGGCGTGTGGGTTTCAGTAGTTGCAGCACGCGGGCTCAGTAGTTGTGGCTCGCGGGCTCTAGAGCACAGGCTCAGTAGTTGTGGTGCACGGGCTTACTTGCTCCATGGCATGTGGGATCTTCCCAGACCAGGGCTCAAACCCGTGTCCCCTGCACTGGCAGGCGGATTCTTAACCACTGCGCCACCAGGGAAGCCCTATCATACCTCTTAACACATGAAAATGCAATTACAGTTGTATTCACATCTGTTTTCCTTGCCAGGTTGAGTATAAAATTCTTGAGAGCAGGAACCTTGTATATTCATTTTGTATTCAAGGACAGTGTTTGGAACACACTCAGAACTATAATATATTTTTAGTTGACTGACAATTCTCTGGGTCTAGTTCCCCATCTCTAAGAACTCAGATGTTATACCTCTTTTGAAGAGTATATTGTGGGGATTAACATATATGAAAGTACCTATCACTCTGTCTTGAACTCAGCAGACCCTCCCTTGTGTTCCTCTTCCCCTTTACTAATAAATTAAGACATGTATTTTCTCCATGCTTTGTTATGTCCCTAGTCAAAGCCTGATAGATATTTCTGGATGACTGACACAACGGTTTGGAAAAAGTCTCCATTCCTCCTTGGATGAAGGTAAGAAGTCAACTTAGGGATTAATCAATATTTATATCAGTATTGATTCCCAGCAACAACAGGTCATCTCTACATAGAGTTAGCAAGTATCTATGTTGTTCAACCAGGTTCACATTCATGGAAGAAAAATCTTGTTTTAAAATAATTCTCATTTGTGCACTATATACATTGCACTTATCACCAGAGAGCGCTCAATAAAGATAACTGAGATAAAGTATTTGAAAAGAAAGTGTAAGACCATTTCACACCCACCAGGTGTCCCCACCAGGGGAAGAAAATTGTTTAATGGCATTGCCAGATGTTGGCAAAGATGTGACCTGATGGAGATGTTCATATACTGACAGTGGAAGCACAACTTGGGAGAGCACAACTTCAGAAAATAATTGAATATTACCTAGAAACTTGCATATACCCTATGCTCAGTAAGTTCACTGCTATGTAGGTACGCTAGACAAACTCTTACACCTGTGTACCAGGAAATATGTGCATGAAAGTTCAGAGCAGAAGTTTGTAGCAGAAAGAAGGAAAGACAGGGAGGAAGGGAGGGAGGAGGAAGGAAGAAAAGAAAGAAAGAGAGAGAGAGAGAGAGAGAGAGAGAGAAAGAAAGAAAGAGAGAGAGAGAGCGAGAGAGGGAGAGAGGGAGAGAGGGAGGGATGGGGGAGGAAGGAGGGAAGGAAGGGAGGAAATAAACCTAATGCCCATAGAATGGGAGTGGGATACTTTTATGATGATGGAAATGAATCAACTACAGTGACACACTCAGCATAAATGAATCTCAAAACTTAAAGCTTGGAGGAAAAAAATCAGTGGAATTACACTTACATAAAGTTTAACAATCACACCAAAACTAAATAATACATTGTTTAGAGATCTACACATATAATAAAGAAAGAAAAACAAAGGAATAATGTGAACAAATTTTCAGGTCAAGAAAAAGCTGTGAAGGGACACCAGGAGGGGCACTGAAGGGTTTCAAAGGTTGGAGTAATGTTCAGTTTCTTAGTCTGTGTGGCTAGTATGTGGCTGCTTGTTCTATTGTTGTGTTACTATTATATTAAATATTATGTTATCGTTCTTTGAACTGGCCATGTAAGTTATACTCTTTTCTGTATGTAAGATATACTTTAAATATTTTAAAGTACTTTTTTAAGGAGAGGCTAAGTAACTTTGTCACAGTCATACTAAAAAGTAACAGAGCCACAACTGGAACCCAAATCTGTCTGACCATAAAGGTTGTGGTGCTTTTACCACCTCACATACAAGTTGCACAACCTTAGCCCAAATGTCCATCAATGGATAAATGGATAAACAAAATATGGTCTATTCAGCCTTAAAAGGGAAGAAAATCCTGTCACATGCTACAACCTTGAGGACATTATGCCCTGTGAAATAAGCCAGTTACAAAAAGACAAATACTGCATGACTCCACTTATATGAGGTACCTAGAGTAGTCAAATCTACAGAGACAGTACATAGAATGGTGGTTGCCAGGGACTAGGAGAATGGATATTTTAAAAATCTTTATTGTTTAATGGTATAGAGTTGCAGTTTTACAAGATGAAAAGGGTTCTGAAGATGAATGATGGTAATGGTTGCACAACTGTGAATGTAGTTAAGGCCACCAAACTGTATACTTAAAAATTATAAAAATGGTAAATTTTGTGTTATGTGCATTTTAACCGCAATTTTTTTAAAAAGTTGTACGCCCTTCTGTGAATATTAATCAAGGCGAGTGGAATTTAGTGGCAGGGCACAGAAAAAGGCTACTTTCTAGATATCTAGACATGGCCTAGTAATGCACAGCTGACCTGTTCTCCTTGCACCATCACCTGCATTTCTGGGCCATGGCCTCCTGGAAAGTTGGTCTATCAAACAAGGCAACTGCCATTTCTGGTTTGCCCCGGGCCTCATCCCCATGGTGATGGAATGAAATGTAGGGTGACTGCCAAATAGCAGATGAATAAAAGAGCAGGATCTGAGGTTGAGAGAAACAAGAAATAAAGGGGTAGCAGGTACTGCTGAAGCAGACCTGGTGCTCAGGGGTCTGTGGGCCTAATCACTTCAGCCCATCAGCCTCCAGCTACATGGTGAGAGGCACAAGAACAGAAGAGATAAGGCATCAGAGGAGGAAATGAGAAACAGAAATCAACACCTGGAACACTCGAGCGAGAAAACTGGAATTTGCCACAAAGCTGAGCTTTGAGCCTGAACACATCTCCAAGAAGAATGATTTAGGTCACGCACTTGACAGAAACACAATGCACAAACATACATACACAGACACATTCCAAAACACGATGTTGAGACACCCCCAGTTTCATCATCCAGATAATTTGTCTGCACAATACCAAGAAGCCAGAATCTAGATGACTGACTTAATTCTTTGTGTCTCACTTTTGGGGCATATGCTGACCCAGCCTCAGAAGTGCAAGTGCAGGCTGACACTCTTTTCCTATTGCATTAAACCTACCACACGGATATCTTAAGAATTATCATGGCTAGTAGAGAACATATATATTAAATTAACATTTAGAGATGAAATGCTGCCGGGATAACAGTGTTCTTAAGCTCTCATGAAGCATTTGATGTGTGAAAATGCTGAGGATTCCTTTTTTTTTAAAATATAAATTTATTTATTTATTTTTGGCTGTGTTGGGTCTTCGTTGCTACGCGTGGGCTTTCTCTAGTTGCGGCGAGCGGGGGCTACTCTTGGCTGCGGTGCGCAGGCTTCTCACTGCAGTGGCTTCTCTTGTTGCGGAGCACGGGCTCTAGGCGCACAGGCTTCAGTAGCTGTGGCACACGGGCTCAGCAGTTGTGGCACACAGGCTTAGTTGCTCCGCGGCATGTGGGATCTTCCCAGACCAGGGCTCGAACCTGTGTCCCCTGTCCCGCACTGGCAGGCGGATTCTTAACCACTGCTCCACCAGGGAAGCCCTTTTTTTTTCATTAAACTTTTTTAATGGGTCTCAAATCCTGTGACAGATTTTTGGTCAAGTTGTTTCCATTAAAAAGTACTGATTTTAAAAACTAATAACTTAAAACTGCCACACACAAAACAAATGGTCCACAACACATTCACCTTTCCTTCTGAAGTTAATCCTCTAGGAGGGAGGGAACTAGTAAGTCATCTCCTGTCCATGAGGAGAAATTGAGGCATAAAGAGGTGAAGGGACTGATTGGGATCCCATGCAAAAGGCTAACTGCAGAGCTATGATTAAGCCTCCCACTGCCCCAAGCTCGGGGCGAGGCTTGGTTAGTTAGGTCGAGGCACCTCTCCAATCTCATCACAGAAGACCAGCAGGACTCTGGCTTTTCACCTTCCAACTCGAGGTGGAATCACACCCTGCATGTGTTTCAGAGGCATTTTCAAAGGTCCTTCCCACACCTGCTCACCCTCAGTGTGAAGGTTCCCACAAATGACCAGATCCTCTAAGCCTCATTCAAAGAGAGACATTAATCTACTTTGATGTGGTCTGGACTGTGCCCGACTCCTATTTCCACTCCAGCACATACCAAAGCACCACATTCAGCATCAGAAAAAAATCAGCCTTACAGAATCCCAGGACTCACTTTCATGTCTTCTATTAACTCCAAATTCACCTCATTCCCACCCCTCAACACATGTACCAAACACCTTCAGACTCCAAAGTTAGTGCAGGATAGTGTACACTTAGACAGCCTGTATTCTCAAGTGATACAGCCAGGGCTGTGTTGAAAAGGAACTGGTCCGTGTAAGTGCAGACAATAAAAGTTAGTAATAGTCATTAGTCCTGCTGTTTCTTTCTTTTTACCACATTGGCTTCTCTTGGGCAGTTCTCAATTGTGAGTGTTTGGCAAAGGCCCAAAGCTGAATCTTTACCATCAGTCATATGAGGATGCAACTTCCTGCACAGGAGAAAACTGAATCTCAAAGAACAATAGAAAGTGATGGAAAACTGCAGGTGATGCTAAGCATCTCTAAAATTTTTCCATTTGCCAGACCCATACAGATCATTAGTTAACCAGTCCTTCAAATCCATGACAAAGAGTAATAGATATTCTCAATATCCAGCTTGCAACTGCTACCCTGGAAAGGTCTCTAAAATTTTTTTAAACTGTTTTAAATATGAAATGTCAAGAAAAAAAGGAATGGAATCCCACGTGGCTGTCCAGGTGCTCTCTGCAAGCAGCTCCATTGTGTATCAGGGATGCTGGTGTTCTGACTATGGTTTTCATCACGCTTCTCAGACAGTCCCGTGAATTGTTTACCAATGTGGCTACATCCCAGCTGTATAAAGTTGCATGCACCAGGACTGAATACATTTCCAGAAAGCTGAGGACTGCCTTGTTTCCATCACAACAGAGAAGTGGCTCAGAGATGAAACTGTTTAGCTGTGTGGTCCTCCTGACCAGGACGGCACTGGACACCTTCCTAATCATAATGTCTGCCCAAAGCCTGAATTACTAAAAGCAATTTTTCTGAATCAAAGCACAAATCTCAGGTTTGCAAAAATGCGACTCTGCTTTTCTATCTTGAACTCCAGTTCACCAGTGGCAGAAAACATAATCTCATCGATTCCGGATAAACTCCAACCTTCAGGGTTTTCTCAATCATTGCTACTTTTGTTAAGTCAGTTCCAGGTTTTCTTCTTTCTATCCTTTTC
The DNA here is from genome assembly GCF_005190385.1 of Monodon monoceros. Taxonomy (NCBI): domain Eukaryota; kingdom Metazoa; phylum Chordata; class Mammalia; order Artiodactyla; family Monodontidae; genus Monodon; species Monodon monoceros. The sequence goes on along the minus strand of NW_021703785.1, from coordinate 58,082,291 downwards.
TCCCTCCTCCCTGGACTGACCTGAGTTCCAGAGGGTTTATAGAATGTCTTGGTGTCAGCGTTGGGGATAGAGGTGTTTTTGGTCTGGGATTGTCCTCTCTCTTCTGCAGGATACCTGAGTTGTTTAGTCTCACCTGGTTTCCATGTGTGGCCACCTTTCCAGGCTGGCACTACCAAGATGTCTGTATATCCACCTTGTCTTTGACTATGCGACCAGTACCACGCTCTGCTGCAAACCCCTAGGTAGAATCCTAAGACCCATTCAGTTCCACTGGCCCTCCTGCTTTCTGGTGCTATTTAGTTTCATCCTTCCTCTTTCCCTCAGCCAACTTCCACACCTTCCACAGGACACAGGAAAACTTAGCTGTTCTGAGAGTAACAGAAGACCAGATGGGCAGCTCAGCTGTGGGCCTCCTCACTACCTGGTACCCTACCCAGTGAAGCCACCCTAACTCTCAGCTTCCACTACTGGCAGCATGAGGAACCTGTAGGAGGCAGCCTCCTCCGAGGATTCGAGGAGAATGGGACACATATCCTTTCGCTTCTTGAACACAAGCTTCTCCATTCTGTTACACAGAGTGAGAGGGAGAGGCAAGACACACAGTCCCTTCTCTGAAATCCCTACTTACCCAGCTCTCTGTCACCAAGGGCTCTGTCACTTCTCTGTTGGAGAAAATTTGTTTTGCAGGTTCAGTTTCAAATATTTCTGTCTTAAACTTGGATTGTAGCAGTCTGGGCTCTTGCTGTGAACAACTCTGGCTAACTTAAGCAGAAAAGGAATTTATTGAACCAATACTGGGTGGTTCACAGAATCACTGGGAAGGCTAGAGAATCAGCTGAGAATACAAAGAGCTGGACAGCAGAAACCAAACACTGAATAGTTAGGGCCTTGCCACCCCTGAGCATGCCTTTGTTACCACTGTGACTAACCACTAGTTATCCCTGGATCACCACCTTCACACACAGTCTTTGGTGGGAGCCAAGAGTAGTTCACACATCCGCAAGCTGGCTGCCAGGTAGCAGAAGGATGGAACATCCAACCACCATGTATTTCCACAGTGAGTGGCAGGAGACTGCCTTCCACCAAGACTTGTGTGATTGAAGAATCCCTAACATAAGAGGGGCTTCAGAACTGTTAACAGATAAAAAAAAAAAAAAAAAAAAAGTAAATATTCACTGCAAGGACTTTTTTTTAAACTAAGAGTTAAGAATTTTAGTCTTTGATATCTGGATCAATTCTCTGATTCCCTCTTATCTAGCTGCCTAAATAAAAGAGGATCAAAAAGTGGAAGGGAGTGAAAGTGAAGGAAAGAAACACATAAATTAATAGCTCCTGATATACTATCTCACAAATTTTACCTCCCTAATTTCTTATCATTCCATAGATTGATATTTTAATTCCCATTTTGTATGTGAGAATGTAGATTATTAAAAAGGTTCCATGTGATCTTGGGTAATTATTTATCCTCTATATGCCTCAGTTTCCTCCTCTGTAAATTATGATAAACCTACCTCAAAGGACTATTTTAATTAGACTAAGGCTTAGAGCTATAAGCAACTACAGAGTTCCAGGTATGACAGTGAAGTAGAAAGAGCACCACTGAACAGGACATTAGGCAAACTGGCCACTAATTCTCTGTGAACCATGGATACATCACTTTACTTCTCTGGGCTTCCATTCTGCCATTTGTAAAATAAGCATATTGAACTAGATGATTGCAAACTCTCTCCTATCTCTCAAATTCATCATCCCTGAGTTCATCCTACATATCAACTCCGTGCCAGATTCCATGTGATGGGGCAGTGACCAAGATGCCTAATTCCCTTTGCTGTCCTAGCTCCCAAATGGAGTCTAGTCTCTCCACTCATTTGGAATAACAATTTGATAGAACATGTTAAACAGTGAAGCATGATGTAGTGGCGTGCTACACATATAGCACCTCCAGGATCATTTTCACCAGGAAAAAGAAGGACAGCATGATCAGTACAGCATGAGTCAAACAACAAAGCCCACAGGGAAGAAATGAACAGGCCACAGGGCAAGGGATGATTTCTGATGAGACGATTTTAAAGGGAACAGAAAATGGAGGTTCATCATGAGTGTGCACCATTGAAAATTTGCTTTCAGTTTGCAGGTGTATTTTTGCCAACACCATCATGTCTCATTGAAGGAGTTAAAGACATTAAAGTCATGAGTTCACTCTGAGATCTGGAAAGAGGAAAAGGGAGAAATGAAACTGTCTTCACTCTGTGGAGCTTCCCAATGGGAGTAATAGACAATAGATGAGTTTGGAGGAAGAAAGATAGGTTAGAAGCTGGGAGAGATAGTCAAGAAGAAATCGTCCAGCAAGTCCAGCTGTTCGATTGGGAGTGCTCTATAGTCACTGCCCTCTGCTCCCAGCTCCCTACCTTGGGGATTTCTGAAAATGGTTTGTTAGTGACGCCCCGCCTTGTGCTCCCACAGCACTTAGCACATGTCTTTACTGCACCACTTCAAATGCTAACTGACCACAGTCTGTCTCTTGCACCAGACTCCTGAGGGTCCCTAGTACCTGCCCTGTTCCTCGCACCCAGCAGGTCCTCAGTAATGTTTATTTTACCCGTGAAGGCAGCAATTAATTCCAGCAGAGAGAGAGGAGGGTTGGGTAAAGTTCCACAGAGCTTTTAGTCTATGAACAGGATTTTTTTAAATAAAGGCCTTTCCAAATGAGAGAGCAAAGGCAATGTGCTGCAGAGAAAAATCAAAGAGAGGACAAGGGTGGTGTGAGGAAAGATAGATAATCTCAGGAGGGGCGGAGGCACTTAGTAGCCAAGACAGAGAACACAGTTAGGACAGGGACGTTTGAGGAGCTCAGAGAGACCCAGGAGATGTCCCAAAGGGGGACGGCCATGTGGGTGTGGGGCTGAAGTCAGGAATCTGGAAGACCCACAGACGACATGCAGAGGAGGAAAGGATAAGGGCCAAGGACATGGCTCTGAAGACAGTAACATTTCAGGGCCTGAAAAGAAAAAGCATCGAGGAGACTAAGAAAGAATACAGAGAAAGAGGAGGTAAAACAGATGGGCCATGCTGGGAAAGCCATGAGGGAAGAGTTTCCAGAAGTCAAAGAACATGGGCAGCTGAGCTATCATTTCAGATTTAGCCCAAGCAACTCAGCAAGTGGCTATCATTTCAAATCCCGGAGCCAGCTCTGGTTCAGTGGCTCTGCCCTGTGTCATCACGGTCCCACCTAGCCCCTGGCAGTTTTCATGGAGACTCTGCAAATCCACTTTCATACAAGTGAATGGGCTTGTGTTCCAGACTCATTGCAAAAGACTTGAGTTCTCAAAACTGGTGTCTTTTGCGGGGGGGGGGGGGGGGGGGGAAAGAAAAAAGAAAGTGGGACCTTTTCTAATACGTGATAAAGGAAATGCCCAGGAATGTTCCCAGTGTTGGCCTGAGATTATGGGTGGTTATTTTCCCGTCAGTAAACTTCTCTGAAACAATCTGGGACTATCCCTTCTTGAGGAGCCAAGGCTGCTGGCAGTGGTCGCCATCTGGGAGTGCAGGTGTGGCTGAAAAGTGATACTGACAGGCCTTTCCACGTATGCATGCGCAGAGGCTGGGTGTTTATTTAAACGCTGCAGCTGCTACTCACAGATCCTAAAGTTGTTTGTGCCTAGCTATTAGAATCCTGGAATTTTTTGTTTGTTTGTTTGTTTTTGGTAAGGTAATGCCTTAGCTCTGGAAGACCCATCCCAATTCTGTTTGCTACATAATGTGTATTTGTGTTTCACTAAAGTGCTTGAATTTTGCAAATGTTTTGCATGGCTGCAGGGATTGAGTTGGACTGCCCCAATCCTTCCTCAGAAACTCACTCATAGGTCTCACCTAAGTTTGTGCCTTAAATGGCTTCTTAGACCCATCCTGAATTCAGATTGGAGAGTTGACACAAGCCCCTGTCTGACAACTGGTGCCTGAAATTCCTAAGCACAAATCCTTTGAGTTGGAGCTCTGTCCTCTGAGACAAAAAATGCCCTTGGGCTTCTGGCTACGAAATGAGAGAACATTCTAAAAACCTTCCTCCAAAACCACTTACATGAACAAAGAAAATATGAAATAAGAAAAACTGTCTATGCAATAACATGGAACATTAGAAATTATAGCACTCTGGATTCCAATGCAAAATTAAATAATCCTCCTTAATCCACAGCAGGCGACCAGCATCTGTGCTTATTCCACTTCAGTGTTTCAGGCTCTAGAGTGGGTCTTACATCTTGCGTCACCCTGAGACAATTTTGTTTCCACATTACCACAGGAAACTACATTTATATTGATTTCCTTCTACCTATGTATTTGTCTTTGCCTGCTCCCAGCTGATCCAGTTTGCTTGTGGGTCCAGAAAACTTATTTGTTGACTGGGAGCATAACACTGTGTCTTTTCTCCAAGGAGCCATTGGAATCTGTGCCAGGGAGACTAAGGAGCAGTTTCCAGGAAAAGAAGTCCCAGAACGGGAGCCACTTTTTCCAGCACTACCACTACTTGGTTGTCAACTCAGCACCTGCTATATGTCCCTTTTAGTCTTTTAATCTAACCCCAAAGAGGACCCTTTGTAACTTACCTAGGGGAAGCTGTGCACCACTGGATAACTTCCATGTCTTGTCTGTACTTTAAGATTGGTCCTTCAAGGACAAGTAAAGAGAAATAAATCTGGGCATATGAAAATAATCTAAGGCACACAAATGAAAAGAAAGACCAGTGTTCAAAGTCTGGAGTCATAGGTAATTATTTCATTCTTGATTTTGATATTTCAAAAAAAGACAGCATTTATGGCGTTGGGTTTTATTTCTTTAAGGTATATATTAGTAGAATGAAAAACAGGATGTTTACATTCAGAGGAAAATGCGAAGCAAATGGTATATATAGCATAAGTCAGAATAAAGGGAAATATTTAAACAGAAAGTATAAATAACAATGCCCAAAAGAAATTTTTAGTTTAAAAATTATGGGAATAAATGTAAATGGATCAAGTGCCTATACAAAAAAAAAAGGCTAAAAAGGAGAAGTAACAACTGACACTGCAGAAATACAAAAGATCATGAGAGATTACTACAAGCAACTCTATGCCAATAAAATGGACAACCTGGAAGAAATGGACAAATTCTTAGAAATGCACAACCTGCCAAGACTGAATCAGGAAGAAATAGAAACAAAGAAAGAAAACTACAGGCCAATATCACTGATGAACATAGATGCAAAAATCCTCAAAAAAATACTACCAAACAGAATCCAACAGCACATTAAAAAGATCATACAGCATGATCAAGTGGGGTTTATCCCAGGAGTGCAAGGATTCTTCAATATATGCAAAAAATCAATGTGATACACCATATTAACAAACTGAAGGATAAAAACCATACGATAATCTTAATAGATGCAGAAAAAGCTTCTGACAAAATTCAACACCCATTTATGATAAAAACTCTCCAGAAGGTAGGCATAGAAGGAACCTACCTCAACATAATAAAGGCCATATATGACAAACCCATAGCCAACATCGTTGTCAGTGGTGAAAAACTGAAACCATTTCCTCTAAGATCAGGAACAAGACAAGGCTGCCCACCCTCACCATTATTCAACATAGTTTTGGAAGTTTTAGCCACGGCAATCAGAGAAGAAAAGAAATAAAAGGAATCCAAATCGGAAAAGAAGAAGTAAAACTGCCACTGTTTGCAGATGACATGATACTATACATAAAAAACACTAAAGATACTACCAGAAAACCACTAGAGTTAATCAATGAATTTGGTAAAGTAGCAGGAAAGAAAATTAATGCACAGAAATCTCCTGCCTTCCTATACACAGATAATGAAAAATCTTAAAGAGAAATTAAGGAAACACTCCTATTTACCACTGCAACAAAAAGAATAAAATACCTAGGAATAAACCTACCTAAGGAGACAAAAGACCTGTATGCAGAAAATTATAAGACACTGATGAAAGAAATTAAAGATGATACAAACATATGGAGAGATATACCATGTTCTTGGACTGGAAGAATCAACATTGTGAAGATGACTATATTGCCCAAAGCAATCTACACAGTCAATGTAATCCCTATCAAAGTACCAATGGCATTTTTCACAGAACTAGAACAAAAAATTTTACAATTTATATGGAAACACGAAAGGCCCCAAATAGCCAAAGCAATCTTGAGAAAAAAAAATGGAGCTGGAGGAATCAAGCGCCCTGCCTTCAGACTATACTACAAAGCTACAGTAATCTAGACAGTATGGTACTGGAACAAAAACAGAAATATAGATCGATGGAACAGGACAGAAAGCCCATATGTGAGTGTGACCCACACACATATGGTCACCTTATCTTTGATAAAGGAGGCAAGAATATACAATGGAGAAAAGACAGCCTCTTAGTAAGTGGTGTTGGGAAAACTAGACAGCTACATGTAAAAGAATGAAATTAGAACACTCCCTAACAGCATACACAAAAATAAACTCAAAATGGATTAAAGACCTAAATGTAAGACCCAACACTATAAAACTCTTAGTGGAAAACATAGGAAGAACACTCTTTGACATAAATCACAGCAAGATCTTTTTTGACCCACCTCCTAGAGTAATGGAAATAAAAACAAAAATAAACAAATGGGACCTAAGGAAACTTCAAAGCTTTTGCACAGCAAGGAAACTATAAAGAAGACGAAAAGAGAACCCTCAGAATGGGAGAAAATATTTGCCAATGAAGCAACTGACGAAGAATTAATCTCCAAAATATACAAGCAGCTCATGCAGCTCAATATGAAAAAAACAAACAACGCAATCCAAAAATGGGTGGAAGACCTAAACAGACATTTCTCCAAAGACATACAGATTGCCAACAAACACATGAAAGGATGCTCAACATCACTAATCATTAGAGAAATACAAATCAAATCCACAATAAGGTATCATCTCACACCAGTCAGAATGGCTATCATCAAAAAATCTACAAACAATAAATGCTGGAGAGGGTGTGGAGAAAAGGTAACTCTCTTGCACTGTTGGTGGGAATGTAAATTGATACAGCCACTATGGAGAACAGTATGGAGGTTCCTTAAAAAACTAAAAACAGAACTAGCATATGACCCAGCAATCCCACTACTGGGCATGTACCTTGAGAAAACCATAATTCAAAAAGAGACATGTACCGCAGTGTTCATTACAGCACTATTTACAATAGCCAGGACATGGAAGCAACCTAAGTGTCCATCGACAGATGAATGGATATAGAAGATGTGGCATACATATACAATGGAATATTACTCAGACATAAAAAGAAACAAAATTGAGTTATTTTTAGTGAGGTGGATGGACAAAGCGTCTGTCATACAGAGTGAAGTAAGTCAGAAAGAGAAAAACAAATACCGTATGCTGACACATATATATGGAATCTAAAAAAAAAAAAAATGTTTTGAAGAACCTAGGGGCAGGACAGGAATAAAGACGCAGATATACAGAATGGACTTGAGGTCACAGGGAGGGGGAAGGGTATGGTGGGATGAAGTGAGAGAGTAGTATTGACATATATACACTACCAAATGTAAAATAGATAGCTAGTGGGAAGCAGCTGCATAGCACAGGGAGATCAGTTCAGTGCTTTGTGACCACCTAGAGGAGTGGGATAGGGAGGGTGGAAGGGAGATGCAAGAGCTAGGGGATATGGGGGTATATGTATACATATAGCTGATTCACTTTGTTATACAGCAGAAACTAACACAACACTGTAAAGAAATTATACTCCAATAAAGATGTTAAAAATAAATTAAAAAAATTTTTAATTAAAAAAAAGGCTTTCAGACTAGATAAATAACAATGAGCTATCTTTAAGTGAGTTCACATATCATTTAAGATTGGCAAGGTAAGCAGATGCAAGATGCAATCCAAAACAAATTACATTAAATTTAGAAAGAAGCAAAATTTTTACATGGATAAATATTATGAATACTCTTTTGCAATAGAAATCTTTTATACATCCAAGAATAAAGTACCTATATATAAAGCTGATTCCAAACTCAGAGACACCAGTACCAGCTAGTACCAGACACCAGTACACCCCATAATAACCTGGGATGTTAACATCATTGACGGTCTCATTTTATAGATAAGGAAACAGGAAAGTTAAATGATTTGCCCAAGGCCATACAAATAATAAGTCGAAGAGTTCAGAACCCGCTACCGGGTCTCCTGACCGAAATCCCATTTACTATACCCCCAATTTCATGTCATCCACTGCTATTTTATGTTTTTGTTTGTCCAATCAGTGTGATAGTCACTAGAGGTTTTCACAAATATGGCAGATCTCTCCTTGCAGGCACGTGCCAACTCACACATCCACCCACTTGAGATTAGGTGTGGCTGTAGGTAGCCAGCAATGTTCCAAATGATGAGGACAAAGGCACAGATCAAGACCTCCCACCCATCCCCATCACCCCAGGATGGACCTGTAGTTTGAGAGAGAAATCAACCTTTATTATTTTTAGCCACTAAATTTGGGAGGAGGGGCATTGTTTGTTAGTACAGCATGGACTAAAACCCATCCCAACTGATTCATCATTAATAAAATTTTTCTCTAAGATAGTCCCTAGGACAAAGCCTGACAGCATTCCACGGGAAGTATTTCATAGGCCAAAAGCCGTTAATCAGTCATTTTTAGTTTCAGCCATTTAATCAGTTACTAATCCACCTAACCGTACTATCACATGGACCGGAAAGCTATCAAGAGAGACCTTATCAAAGACTTACTGAAATCCAAAGATCACGTCTATTGCATTTTCTTTATTTATCAGATGAGTAATAATGTAAAAAATACTTATCAGATGAGTAATGTAAAAATGAGTAACAATGTAAAAAATAATGTAAAAAAGAGATGAGGTTAGCGTGGAATGACTTCTTCATCAAAAATCCATGCAGGTGGGCTTCCCTGGTGGCGCAGTGGTTGGGAGTCTGCCTGCCGATGCAGGGGACACGGGTTTGTGCCCCGGTCCGGGAGGATCCCGCATGCCGCGGAGTGGCTGGGCCCGTGAGCCATGGCCGCTGAGCCTGCACTTCTGGAGCCTGTGCTCCGCAATGGGAGAGGCCACAACAGTAAGAGGCCCGTGTACCGAAAAAAAAAAAAATCCATTCAGGTTACTGCTTCTATTCCTAAATGTTCACAGACCTGTCTTTGCTCAGAAATCTGTTTTAGGAGACAGAAGAAGGTAACATTTGATCTGAATCTTAAAAGACAAATACAATTTTTACAGTCAGAAATTAAGAGGAAAGGACATTTTGGGTTAGATGACAGAATGAACAAAACTTAGGGCTAACAAAAGTGCATAGCTATGAGTTAACCAACACTTTGCTTCTATTTTAGACCAAAGGCAGAAACAGTGCCTTCACAATATGTAAAGACTGTTTGTTACTGTGTGCAAAGAATTTTAGAAACAAAAAATGAGAGGATTGAGAAAATTTCATTTTTAAACCTTCGGCAACTTGTAATAACTAATATAAACTTCATCTTTTTAAATTTACTTAGAAGAATTTTAAATACATTAAAAATTAGATATTAACCTAAGCCTTCCCTAAAATTGCTTCTTATAAGAAGTAATAAATTTTCAATAGCAACATTTAATTTAAAACTCCTTCTTACAATTACAGGCACATAAATAAAAGGCTTTTAAAAGTTTTCCATTTGAGGAACGAATTCTCTCTGCTAGGCTTTTTTTCCTAAAGTGAATTCATTTCCCATGCTCTTAGTGACCACAGTCAGAAATTTCACGACAAAAATAATAGAAAGCATCTGCAGAGCAATTATGGGCTCTCCTTGGCTGATGAGGAGCCATACCTCGCCTTCATGCTGTTATCCCTGAGGTCAGAGGTCTTCTGTCAAGTACATGAAGCTGGAAATTTCCAAACAATCTAAGAAAACACTCAAACTGCTTCAGACAGTTTTTTCCATTATTTACGATGCAGCCCATGATAAGATGGAAATTTTCTGAGGGTAGCATGATAAGCTTCATGTGAGCAAGACACAGCTAATGGCTTCAGGAGTGGAATTCTGGTCCTTCCTGAAGAGGCCATTTTAGTACACTCTCCCCTTGACAGGGTTAAGCTGCTTATACATTCCTTAGATAAGACTGGAAAACAGACAGCAGAATATAGACCCAATTCTAATGCCTCAAGACAAAAATGACAGAGAATAGCCAAGTAAATACCAAAGAGCACACTGAAAAAAATTTCTTTTTTTTTAATTTCGTATACTAGCTTTATTCTAAGGTATTTCACATAGTACGAATTCTGACGAACAAGAATTGAGTACTGTATAATTAACAAGGAACTCCCAAAATGCAAGGCATGTCTCTTTTACATCCTTCAGTTTTTCTGCCCGCACTAAAGACTAAAATGACAGTAAGCTAAATTGTTTCAGTACGTAATTAGCCACAGAGCTGGGCAAGCATTTTCAAATTGAATGAACAAGACCCCAAATTTTACCTAAATTGCCAACAAATTTGAACCTCAGTTTTTGAATTTCTAATAGCTGTATTTCGTTTACTACATGGCTGTCATTTCTGAGCATGTCTTTATTTTCATTTTTGGTCCCAAGACATCAGGATATAATAATGATGCCAACTATAAGACACACTGGAGAGGTAAGAGGGCTGTGCTTCTGCTGTCAATTCCCCTTAAACAACCCTCACCTCTGGGCATCAGAAACCTCCTCTGTTCAGCTGGCCAAGCAGCAGGCAGGGGCTCATTCTGACACTCCTAGAGTCCTCTCTAGCTCAAATTTTATAAAAACAGGAAGTAAAAATCCTAGAAAAGTACAAGTTCATATTTTCACAAGATTTCTCAGGCTACTTTGCAGTTTCAAAGCACTAAACTGGTACCTAAAACTATGAGAACAGAGAATTTTTAAAGCTATAAGAGACTTTAAAAATAATCTAGTCCACCTAAGGAGACAAAAGACCTGTACACCAAAAACTATAAGATGCTGATGAGGGCTTCCCTGGTGGCGCAGTGGTTGAGAGTCCGCCTGCTGATACAGGGGACACTGGTTCATGCCCTGGTCTGGGAAGATCCCACATGCCGCGGAGCGGCTGGGCCCGTGAGTCATGGCCGCAGAGCCTGCGCATCCGGAGCCTGTGCTCCACAATGGGAGAGGCCACAACAGTGAGAGGCCCGCGTACTGCCCAAAAAAAAAAAAAGAAAGATGCGGATGAAAGAAATCAAAGGTGACACAAACAGATGGAGAAATATACCATGTTGTTGTATCAGAAGAATCAATATTGTCAAAATGACTATACCACTAAAGGCAATCTACAGATTCAATGCAATCCCTATCAAATGACCAATGGCATTTTTCACAGAACTAGAACAAACAAATTTGTATGGAAATGCAAAAAAAAAACAGTATGATACTGGCACAAAAACAGAAATACAGATCAATGGAACAGGATAGAAAGCCCAGAAATAAGTCCAGAAAGCACTTATAATAATAAAGAAGTAGAAGCCCTCGGAGGAGAAGTAACTAGTAAAGATGACAGTGAAAGTGTCAGAGCCATGGCCCTCATTCCCAAATCACAATATATTTCCTCTATGCTGTACTGCCTTCTTTGTCCACATTTAAGGTCAATAAAAGGCCAAAGGTGGAGTGGACAAATTCTACAATCTAAATATTTCTTGAGTCTGTTTATCTCTAGCCCATACAATACTACCTCCCCCATTTCTTAAATATTGTTGATAAATGTAACGTTTTCTTTCCTAATTGTTGCCCATATTCAAATCTTATCTTCTCCAATCCTTTTCTCTGTTTAGAGTAAATCAGAATAATTTACCTAAATTTCCCATTGTCAGTTTGATAATGTTCCTCTCCTGCTTAAAACCTTGTGATGATTTCCCATCTTTTATGATCTTCATCCTTTTGTTTAACTGGGTAATACTTCCTCTTCTTTCAAGATGTGGCTTAAAGAACTGCCCCAGTGACCAATCTCTATTGAGATCAAACTATTAGTCAAACATGAAGTGACCATATCTCATATTCAGATGTGCCATGTTAGGCACTGCACCAGTTTGCTGAAGTATATTATGAGCCCCACAATGAAAATTCATCAAGATTTAAAACACATAGACAAAATATTTTCTGATTAATAAGTTAAGGAAAGACTTTCTCAGCATAAAAGCAACAGAAATCAAGAAGAAGAAACAAGTGGATCTGACTACATAAAAATTAGAAACTTCTGGGCTTCCCTGGTGGCGCAGTGGTTGAGAGTCCGCCTGCCGATACAGGGGACACGGGTTCATGCCCCGGTCCGGAAAGATCCCACATGCCGTGGAGCGGCTGGGCCCGTGAGCCATGGCCGCTGAGCCTGCGCGTCCGGAGCCTGTGCTCCGCAATGGCAGAAGCCACAACAGTGAGAGGCCCGCGTACCGCATTAAAAAAAAAAAAAAAATTAGAAACTTCTTTTAAACAAAAAGACCTGGAAAACTTTGCAGATGACAAAAGACTGGTATCCTTAATAAACAAAAACTCTTACCAAACAATAAGAAAAACACTAAAAACCACATTAAAGAAATGATCAAAGAACATGAACTGAGTTTCATAAAAGATGTACAGATGGCTAACAAACATCTTAAAAAATTAATTCCATTAGTAGACTAAAATAGCAAATTAAAAGAAAATAATATTTTTCAACTATTTATAACAATTATCACATTCAATGACGATAAGTGTAATCAGCAATATAATCCCTCTCATGCTTTGTTAATAGGAACTGGATTTATATTATCTATCTGGAAAGCAGTTCTGTAGGACATATCACAAACCTTAAAATTTCATCCCTTTGACTCTGTTTTTTTTTTTTTCCTTCTCAAAATCTAGCCTGAGAAAACTGTCATAAATTATAGAAACCTGTACTTCACAGTATCATTTATGGTAGCAAAATGGGATACATCACTGTGTACAATAAAGGAATAATAAAATAAATTATGATGCAAATGTAGAATATAATGCAGTATATAAATGACATGAGAAATGCTTATAATTCAACGAAAAATATTTTTTAAAGTGAAAAATAATTTTTCAGTATGATTCAAATTATGTTTTTAAACATACATATGTCTAGAAAAAGGACTGGAAAGATATACATCAAAATGTTAACACTAGGGCTTCCCTGGTGGTGCAGTGGTTAAGAATCCGCGTGCCAATGCAGGGGACACAGGTTCGAGACCTGGTCCGGGAAGATCCCACATGCCACGGAGCACCTAAGCCCATGTGCCACAACTAGTGAAGCGCACGAGCCTAGAGCCCATGCTCTGCAATAAGTGAAGCCACTATAATGAGAAGCCCGCGCACCACAACGAAGAGCAGCTGCCGCTCACCACAACTAGAGAAAGCCCACGCGCAACAACAAAGACCCAACGTAGCCATAAATAAATAAATTTATTTTTTTTTAAAGTTAACACTGATTATTTCTGGGGAATTATGATTTTTTTATTTGTACTTCTTATGATTTTCCAAACTCTCTATGATAACTTTACATTGCTTTTATAATCAGGTAAAGATGGTAGTTAAAAAAACAAAACAAAACAAATTATATGTATATAATATTTACATTTGAATGTATACACACACACAGATATATTTTTTTTTTCTGTGCGTGTGTTTAAAAACTAGTTCAATCCAGCAGTCCATTTACAAACTACATGACTAATCATTTTTTTAAACTAGTATATTCCTTTTAATACCTAATAAAGTATCTAAGGCTCCTGACATTTACAAGAAAATAGGGTATAGTAATCCCACCACTGGTTAATCCATCACAAGTCTTCTCTAACAGCACCATAAATGTCTTCAGTCACAATTTTACAATATTGTGTGTAGTTTATTTGATTAACATCCATCTCCCCTATTAGACTAAGAATTCCAGGAGAGCAAGGACCACCTTCATGCTTGATCACTAGCATGTGATCTAGGGCTGTATGTCTGAACACATATGAGGTGCTCAATAATTGATTTTTAATCAGTTATGGAAAAGACAGACAAAAAAATCAAGGACATCTCAGGTCATGGAGCCTCTAAATGAATGTGACATTTGCCAGTAAAACTCTTACTTATCTCACATCCTACTTCCCTGTCCCCACAGTCACCACCCAGAAGGAAGTCATATGAAATCTGGAATCCAAATTTTCTTCTCTTTTCCTCAAGTTCATTCTCACTTAAAGTCCTTTTCACAAAGACTAATTCCATCTAGATATTTTACCTAATTAGAGCCACTGACACTTAGACATTAATTAACACTTGGCTGGATGCAGCCAGGAGGTGTCTGAATCCATAAAGAGGCTCTTACTCTCTAGAATGAAATCCCAGTTAGCAAAACGATGGGGCAAGGAAGGTCTTTGTGAGCCATAGGCCTTCCAACATCCCTTGGGGTGTATTTCTCACAGCCAGTAAGACCTTCTCTGATCATCTTAAATGAGAGACAGGAAGAGAGAGAGAGACTAAAATAAAGAGACTCCACAGTCTTTATTAGCCAATCTCCCATCTCCAACCCATCCTTTCCCCCAGGCCCTCATCTCTGAGTGACGACACCCAGGGTCTCAGTAAATGCAGTCACTGATAACTAAGAAAGCATTGCAAACTGGTCACTTATTGGAAATAAGAAAGAAGTATGCTTTGGGAGGCTCATCTGGGTTTCTCAATTCAACAATTCATTTAGGGCAAGCGAACAATTAGGCCAAGAAGATAGTAAAGAAAAATTATGTTGTTTTACTGTTTCTGAGACTTAAAAGGGAAGACTGGACTGATAAAGGTTTTTTTAAACTAGTAAAACATTTCTGCTTGTTTATGAGGATTGCATGATGAGAATAAATTCTATCACAAAGAATGAGTGAACGAAGAGAAAATGAAGAATTTCCAATGCATCAAATAATGATTAATTTCCCCTGAGCTTCCAAAGTGTGTGATTTATTGATATTGTCTGGAATTTATATTCAAGAGAAAAAGATTATCTAAATTTTTATGAATCCCATCTTGCTCTCAATTTGCAAAACACAAAACAATAACCCCAAAACATTCACTGTTGCAAAACAGTCTGCAAGTAGAAGGGGTGCTGACTTAACCATCAAACAAATCTGGTTTTCAATCTGGCTCAGGCACTAGATAGTGGTGTGACCTTGGCCGAGTCTCTGTCATCTCTCAAATGGAGAATGATGGCAGCCGCCTCAAAGAGGTGTTGTTAGAATTAAATAAGAATGCCTCCTGCAGTTCCTGATACAGCAGACACTCAATAAATGGTCCGTACCCAGATCTAAGCAGGAATAAAGCTGTATAACCCAACATTTATTAATAGATACTACCTTAAGTATGTACAGACCTTGAAAACAGATAGTTCCCTTTCCTTGAATTTGAATTTTAGTGAATCTCCTTGCCTGCAGCAACATCTTCTCATTTTACCTCTCATCATGCCTGAAAAGTAGCAAAGGCCCATATTTTGAAGTTAAGAAATTAAGATTCAGACAAATCAGACGAATTGTGTGCCATCATCACCATGGATAGAAAAAAGCAGAAATAAAGTGAAATTCCAGGAGTTCTGAGGATTCTAAGTACTTTACTCTTTCCATGCCCCCAAGTAGCATGGTTTCTAGATAAATAAATCTGAGCTACCCACTGGACCGCCACAGTCAACTAAACAACTAACTTCAGAAAAGGTTCTCAAAACAGGTGACAGAGACATAAAGGCTGTGTACAATAAGATGTCTGGAAAGAACAACCCTGCCATTTGTAGTAAAGGAAATTTGTATTGGAAAGCCGGCCTGCTCAACAAAGAGCAACAGATAGTAAGGTAATAAGTGAGACGA
The DNA here is from genome assembly GCF_005190385.1 of Monodon monoceros. Taxonomy (NCBI): domain Eukaryota; kingdom Metazoa; phylum Chordata; class Mammalia; order Artiodactyla; family Monodontidae; genus Monodon; species Monodon monoceros. The sequence continues at coordinate 58,066,418 of NW_021703785.1, read as the reverse complement.
GAGAGCAGTATATGGAACTTCCAGATACATGAATTACTGTATTTATAACCAAAAAGGATTTTGCAAGAACATATGTGTCAAAAAGGACAAAGATGCTCCAGTGGCTCTAAAATAATATTTTATGTTGCAAACATTTTTTGATTAACACCACACTTGATACAACTCTTCCAGTGAAGCAAGATGTGGAATTCCTTATCAGTAATTCCAAAATCCAAAATGCTCTGAAAACCAAAAGTTTATTTCCTAAGTTTGGCACCAAAACCTCATTTGGTGAAATAACATGAGGTTATCTGATGTGCTGTGAGTATTCAGATGTTCCACATCAGGTTAGACCCGAGACCCTGACTGAGATACTATGTAATACAGCTAGCACATTATTTCTCTAATATCTGCAAAATTTTGATTTCTTTTTAAAAATATTTTATTGAGGAAACTGATTTATAACATAAGATTCATGTGTACAACATTATATTTCTACTTCTGTACACCCTACAACAGCCTCACCACCAAAAATTTATTTTCCATGCACCACCATAAGTTGAATTCTTAAATATATCTGGCCCCAGAAATTTCAGACAAGAACTTGAAGACCTGTATTATTATCTCCATTTTAAAACTGGAAAGTGGCTCAATCTCAAATTAATTTTTATTTTCCTTTGTGTGTAATAATAATCTCTAGGTAAGGACATTCAAAAACTAGTAGAAAATTCTGCTAAGCAGAGAATCCATATGACTGTCAATTTTAAAACTCCTTTTGAACCTGGAAAGAAACCCAGTAAATATCTATAAAACAAGAGCAATTAGTTCAAAAAGGAATTAAATCATGCATAGAGTTCCCAAGGTTACATCTTAATGACGGTAACACAACTGCTAAAGAAAATGTTTTTATCAAACTGTGTTGTTAAAACCACTGAGTTCTGATGTAAGAGGAAGATTTCAGCCAAGTCATCTGAGTGGTGTTCATAAAGACATCCCAGACCATTTGCCTATATTTTCATCTCTGCCTTGATGTGTGCCCCGGGACCAGCCAAGGACTCCAGATCTCTCCTCTCTTGGATAACTGCCTGGAGCCCAGGCTTGAGAGGAAAAGAGAAAAGTTACATCCTGAAAACAGCAACATAAAAAGATCAAACAAACCCACAAAATTCCACTATTTGAGGAAGATTTTTTTAAAGAGTTATGAGGCTTCTAGGCAGGGCTTGGGTGGTTTCATGATTTGTGTGTCCGAATTATTTTTGGTTGTCACATAGAGGTAGGGAAGGGGCAGGCTCCTAGTGGTTTGCTGAAAGTCATCTGCTTCGGATCAAAGATTGGCTTCAAGCTTAGAAGTGAGGAAATAATCCCTAAGAGGGCCAAACCTGAAAGAAGGAGGTGTGTGTGCATTTAAGGGGAAGGGAAGGTGAGAGGGGCCAAGGAAGGGATGGAGAAAGCATTACACCCTGAATCAGCCTCTCCAGAGTTTCCTTGGTTCTTTTTAAGCTAAAGATGTGCCCTGCCAGGAATACTTCCTGCTCTTCTACCTCCCAGTAACTGACCTGCCCTAAGACACCAATAGCAATGTTTCCTCTGCCTGGAACATCTTCCCTCCTCTTCATCACTCAACTCCACTCATCCTTCTGGCCTCAGTCTAACAGTCTCTCTCCATAGGAAGCCATCCTTGACATACCCCTCGACATGCCCCTGCACTATATTAGATCTTCTCCTATATGCATCCACAGCTCCTTACATCCCCCATCAGAGCACGCACTTTGCTTTGTCATAATTGCTTTTTTTCCTCTGCCATCCTCATTAGATATAACCTCCTTGAGGGCAAAGGCTGTATTTATCTTGTCACTATGGTATTCACAGCACCTACTATAGTGTTAAGTCCATAGTATGTGTTTCATAAACACCTATTAAATAAACGAATGAACCAATTAATAAAGTGGTTCCTCGGTGGTTAGCTTTGCGGGGAGGGGGAGTATCAACTGATTGGGGGTTAAAGGGAGAATTCTAGGGTGGTGGAAACATTCTATATCTTATATATCAATATCTTAAATCTTCTGTATATCATATATTCTGTTTACACAAATGTATACATATGTATAAATTCATTTATGTACCTTACAGTATACAAATTATACCTCAATAAAAAAGAAATTAAAAGGTAAAAAATTAAATAGATAAATAAATTGGTTCCTAACTGCTTGGGGTTTGGTGTGCATTTAGGAAAGCTTCAAACCCACTGTATAGCACAGGGAACTCTAATCAATACTCTGTAATGACCTATATGGGAACAGAATCTTAAAAAGAGTGGATATATGTATAACTGATTCACTTTGCTATACAGAGGAAACTAACACAACATTGTAAATCAACTATACTCCAATAAAAATTAATTTAAAAAAAGAACATCAATTCCAAAAAAGAAAGAAAGAAAGAAAACTCCTAACAGGCAAAAGTGGACCCAGTTGGAGTCTTTCGGGAACTGGTGAGATAGAATGGACTGTGTAATAAATGACACCTAGAACTTAAAGAATTGGAGTGCTTCCTCCACTGTAAATGAGGAAAAAACACGGAGTAGCAGCAGGAATATTCCTGGTGTGTTCCAGAGCAATGACAAACCTAGCCTGCCTTCAGCAGAGGGTCTGTGTGAGGGAGTAAAAGGAGAAAATGCTGACATGAAAGTAAGGACCAGTCCCAGAGCATGGTAGTTACCAAGCTAAGGTGTCTGAATTTTGTCCTGTGGTTAGTATAGAGCCAAGAAGTATATTTGACCTGGTAATAAAATGTACAGATGAGCTATAGGGGGACTGATGGGCAGAATGAGGGCCAATTAGGAGACAGTTTGGTTATAAGGCAATGAGGCCATGAGGGTCTGGACTGAAAAGGTGAGAATGAAAATGAAAAAGAGAAAATATTAAGAAGTATCCAGACTGAGTGATTAACTGAATATATCTAAGAAAAACAGCAAAGGCTGTTAAGAAGTTAGTTTGTGGAAAGATTACAAGGAATAATAGTGATTTCAGCTGTCACTTGCTGAGTGTGTACCACATGCCAAGGGCCCTATATTTAAGTTTCATAGTAACTCTCTTGGGTAAGTATTATTTCTGTGTTTTACACCTGAAAAATTTTAAAGCATTTTTTAAAGGCTGCTGCAATCACATAGGCTGGTGGTTTTCAAACCACAGCATCTTCTGGTACCGCCTCATTTGGCAAGGGGAGTGCTCCAAGATCCTTTCCCTCACCTTCAACCAAAGTAGCTCCTCTTCATCTGCCTTATATAATAACTGCCTATGTAAGAGTTCATCTTTTAAAAGGGTTTTCTTTCTTAAAAAAAAGAGTTTGAGAACTACAAAACTAGGCAGTAGTATTTAGGAACATATAAATAAGAGAGCAGGGAGGGATATTTCACATGCATTAATAGAATTTGTTATTAGTGGAAGGGGAAGAAAGGAGTAGAGGATGATCTTAGGTCTTGGGCTTAGACCCTCCTAACTGGGTAGTGGGGAACTTTACTGAGAGCAGGTTACAGGAGAAGAACATTTAGGAAGAGAATCCCTCTGGTTTTAATTGGGTTGATTTTAAGATACCTCTAGGATAGCTCCATGAAGGTAATCAGTTGGAAATACAGGTCTGGACCAGCATAGTGATGACAGTGAAGCCACTGAGTTGGATAAGATCACCAAGGAAAAGAGGGGAGGAGAAAAAGAGAAAAAGACCAGTGACAGAATGCTAAAAAAAACTAACATTTCATTCATTCCTCCAACATGTATTTATTTATTATCTACAATGAAGCTGTAAATAGAAAAAAAGAAGAAAAGATAGTAAAAGAGACAAAAAAAGAGAGAAGAGCAATAAAAGAAAAAAGTGAATTAAGTCACAAAGAAGGGAAGAAGGAATTTCAAGGATAGGGTGGTTAGCAGTGTCAAATACGGCAGAGTTCAAATAGGATAAGATCAGGAAAAGGGGAGGTGTCAAATGTGACAATCTGAATGTGACAAGTGACCTCTGAGACAAGAAATACCCACTTCTCTTTATCCAACAAGTATTTTCTGAAGTACATCTCTGAAATACCAGACACTGGGTCAGTCTCTGGTCTTTAATGGTGAGCACAACCACACAGGCTCCTACTTTCATGGAGTTTATAACTTAGGGAGGGAGACAGACATTAATCAAATAGTAACACAAACTAAATGTAAAATGGGAATTATAATAAGCGCCAAGGAAAAGACCCATGCCAGGCCATAGAAGTCTATAGTAGAAGGCTTGGATCTTGCCAGGAAGGTTTCCCTACAGAAATGATGCTTGTCAGGTAAGATTTCCCTATAGAAATGAACAAAGATGGCAGAGATAAGTAAAGAGGAAAGAGCTCATGCAAGGCTGTACAGTAGGGGAAAGCCCAAGATGTGTTTGAGGGGCTGAAAGTCCAATATGTCTAGAGCAGAGAGAGGAAGAGCAAGTGAAAGGTAAGAATGGAGAGGCAGGCAGAAGCCAGACTATGTAGGGCTTTAGAGATCACACAGAAGAGTTTTTTCCTAGGATCTCCTAAGAGTAATAGCAGCCCCTGAAGTGTTTAAGTATCTGGGGGTGGGGAGGCAGGCACGGAGATATCAGATTTGCTTTCTGGCATGATAGGTCCAGGTGGAGTGGTTGAAGATATACCAGAAGCAGGATATCTGAACAAATTTCCAAGTGATGCTGAAGGATCAGCTGGAATGAGAGTAGGGGGGTGAGGATAAATTTAGAAAGGATGCCTCTTCCTGAGAGATAGGAAGGCAGAGGTAAAGATGTGAGGAAATGGACATATTTGGAAGTAAAGAGAAAGTTTCATTGAAAAGTTGTCATTTTTATGAAGAACACATGGGGAAAGGTGGGGGTACAGTGCCTGCTACAGAGAAGACTTCAGTCAAAATTTATTGAACGTCAGTGCATGTAAAAGTTTGGAAGAGCCACTGTGGCAGACCTGAAAGGGATCCAGCCAGGGGTGACTCTAAGGGCTGCCTAGAAGCCAAGGCCTCACTTTGCTAGTTCTACTTAGTGTGTGCCATCAATGCCTAGAGGGAAAAATGTTCAGGTTCCAAAATATCATAAAGTTGGAAACATTGTGGACACCTGCACTAGGAAAATCTGAATCGTGGCATCATATTGCTTTAAAATGCTCAAAATTAGGGGGAATGTCTTTAACGCGCTTGATTACCACCTCACAAGGGTAACAGGTCATCCTGTGATTAGTGTGATTAGTCATAGGTGGTTTGAATATTTTGGTAGTGATTTTTGCTGCTGGCATTTTCTAAAGACATAAATTATGACTAAATTTCTCCTGTTTATATGCATTGCCATTTCTTCCCACAGCTTTCATCAACAAATAGCAATCAGAGCAATATGGCTAAGAAGTAATAGCTGTGTTTTGTTTCTAACGCTTAGCCAAGCTAGGCTGCCAACTGCTGTCTATTATCCCTTCTCTCCCCCAAGTCACGGAGACTAAGAGCTAAGTGGCTGCTCCCCTGGAGACCGAGTTCGGTAATCACAGAACACAATAAAATTTTGATCATTGGGATGAACAGGGTGCTATGTTGTATTCTTTTGTAGCACCTTAGCTAGAAAGGACTTTTACCAGTGCTCTCCTAAGCAGGGAATGTTGTTCCCAGTATTGATCCATTGAGGTATGGGAAGAAAATATTAGAAGTTGATTTTTAATTTATTTTTATTTTTTTAAAAGAAAAAGAATTAAGCTTTACCGGTGTTGAATTTACTATACAAATCAGCACTGACATCTTACTCAGTCTGAACATCAGATGCCACATGTTGCCTGAGGGAAGAGTGGGAGTTCCACGACACAGAGCATTTGGCAGTGGGATTCTCTGTCATTGTGTCTAATTAAGTAGATTTGTGAGCAACCTCAGAAGACGCAATTTTGTTAGGATCTCAATTCTCTCCTAATTGACCTATAGATTCAATGCAATTTCAATCAAAATCCAATTTTCTGTAATGGGTGAGAGCAAACTTTTCTGTAGAATCTAATTCTAAAATTCATATGGAAAATGCAAAGGATTTGGAATAGCTAAAGCAACTTTGAAAAAGAACAGTGTTGGAGGACTTCCATTCCTTGATTTCAAGACTTATTATAAAGTCACAGTTATTGATACAGTGTGGTATCAGCATAAAGACAAGCAGATAAATCAACAGATCACTGGAGAGTACAGAAATAGATCCACACTTATATGAACAATTGATTATTGACAAAGCTACAAAAGCAAATTAGTGGATGATAATGATAGACTTTTCCACAAATGGTGCTGGAACAATTGGATATCCATATACAAAATATAAACTTTTATCTATACTTTGCATCATATACAAAAATTAACTCAAAATGAAACACAGACCTAAATGTAAAACCTAAAACTATAAAACATCTATTAGAAAACATTGGAGAAAATCTTTGTGACACTAGGATAGGCAAAGATTTCTTAAATATAACAACAAATGTACAACCCATACAGAAAAAAATGATAAAATAAAACTCATTAAAGTTTTTAAACTTCTGCTATTAAAAGACTGAAGAGAATGAAAAGACCAACTACAAACTGAAAGAAAATATTTGTAAATCACACATCTGATAAAGAACTCAATAATAAAAAACAAAAACCCCAATTTAAAAGTAGGCAAAAGATTTGAACAGACACTTCACAAAATAAGATACACAACTGGCAAATAAGCACATGTAAAGATGTTAAACATCATTAGTCTTTGGCAAAATGCAAATTAAAATTCAACGAGGTACCATGCCACACCTATCAGAATGGCTAAAATTTAAAAGACTGATCATACCCAAGGCTGGCAAGGAGGTGAAGCTACTGGAACTCTCATACACTGTTGGTGTGAATGTAAAATGGTACAGTCACTCTAGATAACAGTTTGGAAATTTCTTAAAAGTTAAACATACACTTACCATATTATCCAACCAATCTGCTCATAGGTATTTGCCACAGAGGGAAAAAAATGTATATGTCCACACAGAGACTTGTATACAAATGTTCATAGCTGCTTTTTTTTAATAGCCAAAAATTAGAAACAACCCAAATGTCCATCAACAAGTGAATGGATAAACAAATTGTAATATAACCATAAAATGGAATATTACTCACCAATAAAAAGGAATGGACTACTTATACATTAACAGCATCAATAAATCTCAAAATCATTATTCTGAGTGAAAGAAAGAAGATTACCAAAAATAGCCCATACTGTGTATTTCAATTTATATAAAATTCTAGAAAGTGCAAATTAATAAGTGCAATGACATAAAGATCATTGGTTAGCTGGGGAATGAGGGGAATGAAGGAGATATTACAAAAGGGCCCAAGAAAACTTCTGAAGATAGTGGATTTATTATCTTGATGGACTGTGATGACAGTTTTAGCATATATATATATATATGTGTGTGTGTATGTGTGTGTGTGTGTGTGTGCATATATGTGTGTATATAATGTTCAAACATATCAAATTGTACACTATACCTATGTGCAGTTTATTGTATGTTAATTATACCTCAATAAAGATGTTAAAAGAAATTATATCCTGTGCAACAAAAACTTATTTGTAGATTCAGCAAAATATCATGAATACTACCTCACCCACTACAGTACTTAGACAGGTATCAGGAGTCATCTAGTAACTTTGCAGGATTCCAGTTATGTATCTAAAATGAAGATAACACTTACCTCACTGAAGAATGATGAAAATTATTAACTAGCGTTGACTGGGATCACTGAAAGTGTTAATTGTTGTGCAAACTGCTTTATTTTTAGTTATAAAATATGGCAGTTACTTTAGGTCACTGAATCTAACTAATTATTAGTTATCCATTTAATTCCAGATATAGAACTCTTTATTTTAAATTTCTTATCCTTTGGCCTTTCATAATAGAGACTCACCTGCAGCGTGTTTTCCCATTTTATCTGGTTTTTTTTATTGCTCAAATGTCCTGCCTTTAATAAACAAGCTAAATGCTACTATTTCTGATCAGTCATTTTTATACATAAAAACACGTCTTAGACACTTTACACATCCCACCCCCATCCTATGAATGTGTGCTCACAGAACGTTTTGGCATAAAGAAGGGACTATTCAGAGGTTTGCTTTGGTTTTAAAAACTAATATTAAATGTGTTAAATTTATTAACATTACCAACCAAATAAACACCAGGCATTGACCAATGATGAGAATGTGTCATGAGCCAAGGATTCCAGTTGACCCAATTCTGAGCACCTGATATTCATTTGATTAAAAAACAGACATAAACCTCATTATTTCCTAAACTTTTAAGTTTAGCTTACAAATATTTCTATATTTGTAATGCTAACAAATTTTAGCAGTCACTCTTAAGAACTTTTAGATGATACTGATTCTAATGTTCAAATATTTAAAATTAAATGTATAAATTTTATATATTCAATTTACTTTTTAAAGTACTTCAATTATATTTAGCCAACAAATTATCCTATGAACTTTAAGTAATTCTTATATATCTGATAAATTAAATTTACAAATATGGTGAATCTTAAGTTCTCTTAAATGTTCCAATACTATAAACTAATTACAATTTCACACTAAAAAATCACAGCTAAAAATCAGCTATTCAAAGATGTAAGATCTGTGTCTTGGTTCACTTTTTATAACACATGAACTTCTGATTGTTCAGCACCATTTGCTGAAAAGATAAAGAATATCCTTTATCCTCTGAATTGCCTTAACTCCTTTGTCAAAGATAAGTTGACTATATTTGTGTGGGTCTGTTTTGAGTTCTCTGCTTTGCTCCATAGCTATCCTTTTGCCAGTACCATGATGTCTTGTCTTGATTATTTTAACAGTACAATAAACCTTGAAATCAGATAGTGTAATTCCTCCAGTTTTGTTCTTCTTCAGTAGTATGTTTGCCATGCTTGGTCTTTTACCTTTCCATATAAACTTTAAGAATCAATTTATTGATGCCCACAAAATAGCTTGCTGGGAATTTTTGCTAACATTTTGTTGAGGATTTTTACATCTATGTTCGTCAGAGATATTGGTTTGTAGCTTTCGGTTCTTGTAATGTCATTACCTGGATTTGGTATTAGGGTAATGCTGCTTTCATAGAACGAATTAGGAAGTGTTCCCTATGCTTCTATTTTTCTAGAGAAGATTATGGAGAATTGGTATCATTTCTTCCTTAAATATTTGGTAGAATTCACTGGGCCTGGTGCTTTCTTTTTTGGAAGGTTATTAATTGTTGATTCAATTTCTTTAGTAAATATAGGACAATTTAGGTTATCTGTTTCTCTTTTTGTGAGTCTGGATAGTGTCTTTCAAATAACTAGCTTTCATTTCTTCTGAGGTATCAAATTTGTGGGCATAGAGTTGTTCATAATATTCCTTTATTATCCTTTTAATGTCCATGAGAAGGTCTTGTACATTATAGAAAAATATTTTCCATTTAAAGAACCTTGAAGTACTCCTACATTCTTTTCATATGTTTCCTACATCTTAGGACCATACAACCTGAAGAGATATTAAAATGATACTCCTTTGAATTCTGGATATATCTCATTTATTTGTCTACCTTGTTACAACTTCCAAGGTCATTTCCCCAATAGAGTTAGGCGGAGTCTGAGCATTCTTGTAATGTTTAAGCAATTTTTGACCTAAAAAAGCAATAGGTCGGCCTTGTTATTCCAATTTAAAATTGTTAATTGAGTAACTGACATAGACTTGTGATTTTTAAATATAAATCTTACTATAATTATGTGCACTATTAGAATATTTAAGAGAAATTAGGAATCAGCATATTTATAAGTTGATTTTACAGATTTATAAGCATTACTTAAATCTTCAGAAAAGTTTTAAGTCAGACAACTGACATAGTTATAAAAATCAAGGTATTTAATTTTAAAAATAAGTAAATAAAGGGAGGAGTTTAAGTTTGTAAATTAAAACCTTATTCAAAAGCCATCTTATGAGTAATTGTTAAAATTTATTGAAATAGAGTGGGAAGATCTGTAAGCTAAGTTTTAAAATTAAAGGAAAAACTAAGTTTTCAAATGCAACTTTAAAAACTGAATATTAGTTTTAAAACCAAAGTAAATCCCTTGAATTGCCTTTTGTGGGCAAAAGCCACCTTGGGGGCTACCAAAAATTCACATTTCATGGTTCTAGCAATTGGGGTTACAGAGCTTGCAAGTAGAGAAGGACAGGCAGGCAGTACAGAAGGGTGTGTTTTCACAAGTGCTTGATGGGGGTTGATTTTTGACTAAGTGCCATCCTTAAAGATAACCTACAGGGATATATGTATAAGCTGATCCACTTTGTTTTAAAGTAGAAACTAACACACCATTGTAAAGCAATTATACTCCAATAAAGATGTTAAAAAAAAAAAAGAAGATAACCTACAACCAAGGGTTATAGTAGCTTAGCACTCAAAAAGGCAAGCCAACTCCATACTTCATGCTTTTACTCTTCAAAGGCTGAAAATGAATAAGGAGGAGGAAAAGAAATATGGCTTGTGAAGAGACTGGCCCTGTTTCTTAATTGTGTGCTTTAAAATGCCTGCAGGAATACTCTACTTGTTAGCACAGGAAGCTGAAGGTATGCCCTTTTGGCAAGATCAGAAACGTATCTGGGGGCTTTAAAATAGAACCTAAGGGACTTCAGCAGCTTAACAGACCACTAACCAGTGCCTCCAAGTATGTCTAACAATCACAGTGGTCAGCCTGAATGATGCAGAGATGCCAGCAGGCACAAAGCTCAGCCACAGTCTCATGCTCCACAGAGCCAAAAATGGGGTCTTCCCTTTTCAGACCTCGTGTGACTGATATTTGCCAAGCACTTTAACCTTCTGGATGAAAAGTACCACACAAGTACAGGCTACTTTATCCTGATCCCAAACAGCTCTTTGTAAATAACGTGGCTACATTTACTAGCAGTAAATAAAATGCACAAGGAAGAGAACTAACATTTGTCAAACACATATTATGTGCCAGGTATTACAATTATTTCAGCTAATACTCCTCACAACCCTGTGAGGTAAGTATTATTACCCCCATTTAACTGGGTATTGGAAATTGAAGCTTAGAAATTTTTAATAATTTACCCAAAGTCATGAGGCAGGAAACAGCAATGCGAGGACTTGAACTTCCTAAATGCCTGCTCTTACTTCAACACCATCCAACAGAAATACAGTGCAAGCCACAAATGCGAGCCACATATGCAATTTTAAGTTTTCCTGTAGCCACATTTAAAAAGTAAGAGGTAAGACAAAACAGATGAAATTAATTACAATAATGTATCTTATTTATCCCAACAGAGCCATAAAACAATTTTAGCATGTAAATCAAAGTGAAAATTATCAATGAGATAGTTTACATTCCTTTTTTCATGCTAAGTCTCCAAAACCTGATGTGCTCTTATAGGACATCTCAATTTGGACTAGCCACATGTCAAGGACTAACAGCCCATGTGGCTAGTGGCTACCATATTGCATGACACCGATCTGTAACCTCTGGGTCACCCTACCAGACTGCTGTACATCCCTGGATTACAACCTGCAACTGTACTACACCTGCAACGAAAATGAAAAGAAAAATGCTACAGATTAAAAGTCAAATTGCTAGAAAACCATACATTTTTCTGGTCAAGAGACAAATAAAAGGAAGTAATTCATCAGCTGCACTCTTCTGTACAACAGTCATAAATGCACCAACAGCACTGAGCCATTTACCTCAGTGGGACTGGAAACAAATGATCTAACACTCATAAATCCACACATTCAGAAAGTGTAGACTGCTGGAGAGGGAAATAAACTCAAATGAGTCCTACCTGAATTCTTCTAAGCTGTTCTTTTTTAATTGATTTTAGAGAAATCCCCGACAAATTATACAGTCCTGTATGAATTTTATCCATCCCCCCACCACCCACTCTAACGAAACTCCCTCAAGGGGCTTACTCTGGGTTAAGGAATTTCCTTTATTTATTTTCCATTTCCTTCTTGTTGTAACTGTAGTTTTATCCATCCTGCTTCCACCACCCCCACCTCACCTCCCGCTTCCTTTCCTCTCTTTTCTAGTTGGTCTCCCAGATTCTTAAACCTGCACTAGGTTTTCTGTTTTATTCTGCTTTATGTTTTAACATTAACTGTATTGTTTTGCTGCTGCTTTTCACTGATCGCCTGCCATGCGGATCGTGTTCCCTCCTGCCTGGAGGAAAAAGAGAAAACCTTTCCAGCACCATTATCAGGGCTGCTCCAGCCACCACCTGAAAGGAACAGGGATAGAGGGATGACAGAGATTTTTGCAGCACACAATTCCTGGTTGGGGAGAGCGGAGTGGGGTGGGATGTGCCCAGCTGCCAGTGCAAGTTTTCAGTGAAATAAAAGAAATCTTTACATTGTAAAACTCATTTACTTTGGTTGTTCTGGATTATGTTTACAAAACGAAAACAGGTTAGTTTTTACAGACTTCAGAATAATACAGAAAAAGTGAAAAGGAGAAACAAAAAAGCACCTGGAATTCCACTAGCCGAGAGAACCACTATTAGCATTCTCATTTTTTTAAATCTCCATTTAGTTTTTAACCCACAGAAAGTTAGTCAACTGCCTCCTACTCCCACCTCAGGGTAAGAGGGGGAAGAAAGAAGTAGTTCTGACTTAGTTCTGAGATGATGTAATTAATATTTAAGTCTGAAATGAGCACAAAAGTTAAATGAGCTATCCCTCACTCAAGCTGCTAGCAATCTTAGTCTGAATATTTGTCCTTTTGAATGTAATTATAGGATATAATAACAATAATAATTATACCCATCATTTACTGAATACTATGTGCCAAGCATTAAACTGGGTGCTGGCCATATGTTTTCCCATTTTAATTTGTGTCACAATTACATGAGTTATAAAGTACTTTTCCATTACACAGGTGGGGAAATTGAGACTTAGAGAGGTTAAGGCAAATTACTAAGTGACAGAGTTAGGATTTGAACTTAAGCCTGCCTGGTTCCAAAGGCTGTGCTCTTTTTGCTATATCATAGTGCCAGAGCTAAGGTCATCATAAAACCGTGCAATCCAGGGTTGAGTGTTTACTGGTCATAAGAAATAGTCATTTATTAAATTTACCTTTACCAATTTTAGAACCTAAAAAGTTGGGCCTAAGAACTTGAAGTCCAGTATGAAGTAATTTACTTCAGGCAGAAAGATGCCTGTAATTTCCACCACACAACTTCTCCAGCCCCAAGGAGAAGCCCCAAAGTTACTCTAGTAACTTTGGAAAGGAAGCATATGTCACCAGCCAAATGCCATCTCTTTCAGGGCCAGGAGAGCTGAGTTCTGGTTGCAAGGCAACCACCTCCATTTACTACGAGAGGAGCCTCTGAAAAAACAGCTAGTGGGAGAAGGATTTTGTTCTTGATCAGCAGTGATCTTTCACTCTAAGGGCCATGTGGCTTGAGCCGTTTTTCCAAGGGTAGAGCTGAGGCTGGAATGAATTAAGAAACTCACATTTGCTATCCACAATCTCTGTACTCATACACCCTAACACCTACTTTGATTTACAAGAACTTAAGAGCTTTAGAGCAAAAGTTCTTCATAATGCAAAGAACAGACATAAAGAATTCTTGCCAATGGGTTAAGCTGATGAAGGCAAGATACTAGACAGCTCACTGGAGACCTGACAACAAGATAGGTAGCCAACGACTATATGATGCACTCTTCTTTAAATCACTGTTTCCCAACATTGTCATGCCATGCTGCTCAGAGAAAATGGCACAATGGGGTAAACTGGAGGAGATCTGGAGGAAAATCCTTAGAGTTTCCTTTATTATATATTTATGATTTTAAAATAAACTAAAAGTATTAGGGAAGATAATAAGTACTGAAATACTTAAAACTTCCAAATAAGATCTTTTCAGGCTTTTAATGTGAAATCTAAGTTTGCTCCTTTGAACATAATTTTGTCATATAAGGTTTTATGGATAAATTAAGTATATGTACTTTCTGACACAGGCTTTTTAAACCATGATCTCTTTAGAATTCTTGGTCACCATCAAAGAGAAACTTTGCACCAGCAGGTGACTAAATTTTTTTAACATTATATAATCATTCAAATATTTACAAGCACTGAAGATATTTTAGTGAATTTAAGCTCTTCCTCTTATTTTATATTAAAATGTCTGCTGATAATATGTGTTTCAAAACCAACAAAATTTGTTCATACCAATAATTTCTGAGATAGCAGAAGCAAGAAGAACTCCAATCCTGTAGCCTGTGGAATGAAAACCAAATTCACAGAAACACAGACAAAATGAAAAGGCAGAGGGCTATGTACCAGATGAAGTAACAAGATAAAACCCCAGAAAAACAAGTAAATGAAGTGGAGATAGGCAAACTTCCAGAAAAAGAATTCAGAATAATGATAGTGAAGATGATCCAGGACCTTGGAAAAAGAATGGAGGCAAAGATCGAGAAGATGCAAGAAATGTTTAACAAAGACCTAGAAGAACTAAAAAACAAACACCTAGAAGAATTAAAGAACAAACAAACAGAGATGAAAAATACAATACCTGAAATGAAAAATACACTAGAAGGAATCAACAGCAGAATAACTGAGGCAGAAGAACAGATAATTGACCTGTAAGACAGAATGGTGGAATTCACTGCCACGGAAGAGAATAAAGAGAAAAAAAGAATGAAAAGAAATGAAGACAGCCTAAGAGACCTCTGGGGCAACATTAAACACACCAACATTCACATTATAGGGGTCCCAGAAGGAGAAGAGAGAGAGAAAGGACCTGAGAAAATATTTGAAGACATTATAGTCAAAAATTTCCCTAACATGGGAAAGGAAATAGCCACCCAAGTCCAGGAAGCGCAGAGAGTCTCAGGCAGGATAAACCCAAGGAGAAACAAGCTGAGACACAGTAATCAGACTGACAAAAATTAAAGACAAACAAAAATTATTAAAAGCAACAAGGGAAAAATGACAACATACAAGGGAACTCCCATAAGGTTAACAGCTGATTTCTCAGCAGAAACTCTACAAGCCAGAAGCGAGTGGCATGATATATTTAAAGTGATGAAAGGGAAGAACCTACAACCAAGATCACTCTACCCAGCAAGGATCTCATTCAGATTCAATGGAGAAACCAAAAGCTTTACAGACAAGCAAAAGCTAAGAGAATTCAGCATCACCAAACCAGGTCTACAACCAATGCTAAAGGAACTTCTCTAAGTGGGAAAGACAAGAGAAGAAAATCACCTACAAAAACAAACCCAAAACAATTAAGAAAATGGTAATAGGAACATACATATCGATAATTATCTTAAATGTGAATGGATTAAAGGCTCCAACCAAAAGGCACAGGCTCCCTAAATGGATACAAAAACAAGACTCATATATATGCTGTCTACAAGAGACCCACTTCAGACCTAGGGACACATACTGACTGAAAGTGAAGGGATGGAAAAAGACATTCCATGAAAATGGAAATCAAATGAAAGCTAGAGTAGCAATGCTCATATCACATAAAATAGGCCTTAAAATAAAGAATGTCACAAGAGACAAGAAAGGGCACTACATAATGATCAATGGATCAATCCAAGAAGAAGATATAACAATTATAAATATATATGCACCCAACATAGAAGCACCTCAATAATAAGGAAAATGCTAACAGCTGTAAAAGAGGAAACCGACAGTAACACAATAATAGTGGGGGACTTTAACACCTCTCTAACACCAATGGACAGATCATCCAGACAGAAAATTAATAAGGAAACACAAGCTTTAAATGACACAACAGACCAGATAGATCTAAATGATGTTTATAGGACATTCCATCCGAAAATGGCAGATTACACTTTCTTCCCAAATGCACACAGAACATTCTCCAGGATAGATCAAATCTTGGGTCACAAATCAAGCCTCAGGAAATTTAAGAAAACTGAAATAATATCAAGCATCTTTTCCAACCACCACGCCATGAGGTTAGAAATCAATTACACGGGGGCTTCCCTGGTGGCACAGTGGTTAAGAATCTGCCTGCCAATGCAAGGGACACGGGTTCAAGCCCAGGCCTGGGAAGATCCCACATGCCACGGAGCAACTAAGCCCGTGCGCCACAACCACTGAGTCTGAGCTCTACAGCCTGCAAGCCACAACTACTGAGCCCACATGCCATAACTACTGAAGCCTGTGCGCCTAGAGCCCGTGCTCCACAACAAGAGAAGCAACGACAATAAGAAGCCTGCACACAGCAACGAAGAGTAGCCCCCGCTGACCACAACTAGAGAAGGCCTGCACACAGCAATGAAGACCCAACACAACCAAAAATAAATAAATAAATTTGAAAAAAGAAAAAGAAATCCATTCCAGGGAAAAAAATGTAAAAAGCACAAACACATGGAGGCTAAACAATACTTTACTAAATAACCAAGAGATCACTGAAGAAATCAAAGGGAAATCAAAAAATACGTAGAGGTAAATGACAATGAAAACATGACAACCCAAAACCTATGGGATGCAGCAAAACCAGTTTTAAGAGGGAAGTTTCTAGCAATACAGTCCTACCTCAAGAAACAAGAAAAATCTCAAATAAACAATCTAACCTTACACCTAAAGGAACTAGAGAAAGAAGAACAAACAAAACCCAAAGTTAGTAGAAGGAAAGAAATCATAAAGATCAGAGCAGAAATAAATGAAATAGAAACAAAGAGAACAATAGCAAAGATCAATAAAACTAAAAGCTGGTTCTTTGAGAAGATAAACTAAACCAATAAACCTTTAGCCAGAGTCATCAAGAAAAAGAGGGAGAGGACTCAATAAAATTAGAAATGAAAAAGAAGTTACAACAGACAATGCAGAAATACAAAGCATCCTAAGAGACTACTATAAGCAACTCTATGCCAATAAAATGGACAACCTGGAACAAATGGACAACTTCTTAGAAACGTATAACCTTCCAAGACTGAACCAGGAAGAAACAGAAAACATGAACAGACCAATTACAAGCAATGAAATTGAAACTGTGATTAAAAATCTTCCAACAAACAAAAGTCCAGGACCAGATGGCTTCACAGGTGAATTCTATCAAACATTTAGAAAAGAGCTAACACCCATCCTTCTCAAACTCTTCCAAAA
Source organism: Monodon monoceros (assembly GCF_005190385.1). Taxonomy (NCBI): domain Eukaryota; kingdom Metazoa; phylum Chordata; class Mammalia; order Artiodactyla; family Monodontidae; genus Monodon; species Monodon monoceros. The sequence continues at coordinate 58,049,277 of NW_021703785.1, read as the reverse complement.
AACTGAAAAGGAAGGAACACTTCCATACTCATTCTATGAGGCCATCATCACTCTGATACCAAAACCAGACAAAGATACTACAAAAAAGAAAATTACAGACCAATATTACTGATGAATATAGATGCAAAAATCCGCAACAAAATACTATCAAACAGAATCCAAAAGCACATTGAAAGGATCATACACCATGATCAAGTGGGATTTATCCCAAGGATGCAAGGATTCTTCAATATACACAAATCAATCAATGTGATACACCATATTAAGAAACTGAAGAATTAAAAAACATATGATCATCTCAATAGATGGAGAAAAAGCCTTTGACAAAATTCAACACCGATTTATGATAAAAACCCTCCAGAAAGTGGACATAGAGGGAACCTACCTCAACATAATAAAGGCCATATATGACAAGCCCACAGCAAACATCATTCTCAGTGGTGAAAAACTGAAAGCATTTCCTCTAAGATCAGGAACAAGACAAGGATGTCCACTCTCACCACTATTATTCAACATAGTTTTGGAAGTCCTAGCCACAGCAATCAGAGAATAAAAAGAAATAAAAGGAATACAAATTGGAAAAGAAGAAGTAAAACTGTCACTGTTTGCAGATGACATGATACTATACATAGAGAATCCTAAAGATGCCACCAGAAAACTACTAGAGCTAATCAATGAATTTGGTAAAGTAGCAGGATACAAAATTAATGCAAAGAAATCTCTTGCATTCCTATACACTAACAACAAAAATATCAGAAAGAGAAATTAAGGAAACAATCCCATTCACCATTGCAACAAAAAGAATAATATACCAAGGAATAACCCTACCTAAAGAGGTAGAAGACCTGTACTCAGAAAACTATAAGACACTGATGAAAGAAATCAAAGATGACACAAACAGATGGAGAGATATACCATGTTCATGGATTAGAAGAATCAGTATTGTGAAAATGACTATACGACTCAAAGCAATCTACAGATTCAATGCAATCCCTGTCAAATAACCAATGGCATTTTTTACAAAACTAGAACAAAAAACCTTAAAATTAGTATGGAGACACAAAAGACCCTGAATAGCCAAAGCAATCTTGAGGGGAAAAAAATGGAGCTGGAGGAATAAGACTCCCTGTGACTTCAGACTATACTACAAAGCTACAGTAATCAAGACAACATGGTACTGACACAAAAACAGAAATGTAGATCAATGGAACAGAATAGAAAGCCCAGAGATAAACCCACACACCTATGGTCAACTAATCTATGACAAAGGAGGCAAGGATATACAGTGGAGAAAAGACAGTCTCTTCAAAAAGTGGTGCTGGGAAAACAGGACAACTACATATAAAAGAATGAAATTAGAACACTCCCTAACACCATACACAAAAATAAACTCAAAATGGATTAAAGACCTAAATGTAAGACCCGACACTATAAAACTCTTAGAGGAAAACACAGGAAGAACACTCTATGACAAAAATCACAGCAAGATCTTTTTTGACCTACCTCCTAGAGTAATGGAAATAAAAACAAAAATAAACAAATGGGACCAAAGGAAACTTCAAAGCTTTTGCACAGCAAAAGAAACCATTAACAAGACGGAAAGACAACCCTCAGAATGGGAGAAAATATTTGCAAACGAATCAACAGACAAAGGATTAATCTCCAAAATATGTAAACAGCTCACACAGCTCAATATCACAAAAACAAACAACCCAATCAACAAATGGGCAGAAGACCTAAACAGACATTTCTCCAAAGAAGACATACAGATGGCCAAGAGGCACATGAAAATCTGCTCAACATCACTATTATTAGAGAAATGCAAATCAAAACTACAATGAGGTATCACCTCACACCAGTTAGAATGGGCATCATCAGAAAATCTACAAACAACAAATGCTAGAGAGGGTGTGGAGAAAAGGGAATCTTCTTGCACTGCTGGTGGGAATGTAAATTGATACAGCCACTATGAGAACAGTATGGAAGTTCCTTAAAAAACTAAAAATAGAATTATCATATGACCCAGCAATCCATATACCCAGAGAAACCATAATTCAAAAAGACACAAGCACCCCCAGTGTTCATTGCAGCACTATTTACAATAGCCAGGTCATGGAAGCAACCTAAGTGCCCATCAACAGACGAATGGATAAAGAAAATGTGGTATATCGTATGCTAACATATATATATGGAATGTAAAAAAAAAAAAAAAAAAAGAGGTTCTGAAAACCCTAGGGGCAGGACAGGAATAAAGATACAGATGTAGAGAATGGACTTGAGGACACAGTGAGGGAGAAGGGTAAGCTGGGATGAAGTGCGAGTGGCATGGACACATATACACTACCAAATGTAGCTAGTGGGAATGATAGCTAGTGGGAAGCAGCCACATAGCACAGGGAGATCAGCTCCATGCTATGTGACCACCTAGAGGGGTAGGATAGGGAGGGTGGGAGAGATAGGCAAGAGGGAGGGGATATGGGGATATATGTATACATATAGCTGATTCACTTTGGTATGCAGCAGCAACTAACACAACAATGTAAAGCAATTATACCTCAGTAAAGATTTAAAAAAAAAAAAAAAAAAAAAAAGCTGTAGCCTTCTAATTGAAAGCACATCTAGGGACCTGACTGCAATAATCTCCAGAGACCACAGAGGACAGCAGGCATCGACTTTCCACTTTCCCTCTGCCTCACTCCAAGTCATTGATACCTCCTGGAAAAGAGCTTAAGCACAGGTCTGGCACCTCAGTTTTTGTGGCTGCTGCCCAGAGGACTCATCTTGATCTACTGGCTCTGGTAGCCAGTAGGGCTTACATTCATGGGTCCTTGGGACTGTAACCAACAGAAACAGTTCTTACTGGCTATAACTCCAAGCCACAATGCAGAGGCAGCAAACAGAAACACCCAGCCTTTCCCTGAAAGAGGCCTGCGTGCTTATATTAAAAGCTGGGGCCTGAGGGGTAGGCTTCTAATTCAACACACATCTAGAGGCTGACTGCAATCCTCTCCAGAGACCAGGGAGGCGGAGACTCTATCATTGTGCTTTCCCTCTGTCTATTCCAGCTCAGCGGTGTCTCTGAATAAGGAGCTTGTATGTACATGTTGTGCCCCAGCTATTATGGCTGCTGCCCAGAGGACATATTCCTTGATAGCCTGGCAATGCCTTGACAGCATGGCAAGTGGGGCTTGTGTTCACAGCCTCAACAGGATGGTAGCAGAGAAAGAAATAGTTCTTAACCACCTATTCCCCCCACCCCCAGGGCTCAGTGCAGAGGAAGCAGACAGAAAGTACCAAAGAGAAATCACAGAGCTGAAGAATATAATAACTGAACTGGGAAATTCAATAGAGGGGCTTAACAGCAGACTAGATGAAGCACAAAAAAGGATCAGCAAACTCAACGACAGGGTAGTGGAATTCATCCATTCAGAGCAGCAAAAAGAAAAAAAAGAATGAAGAAAGACTGAAGAGAGTTTAAGGGACCTATAGGAGATCATCAAGTGGACCAATATTCACATTGTCAGGATCCCAGAAGGAGAAGACAGAAAGGGGCAGAAAACTTATTTGAAGAAATAATAGCTGAAAAATTCCCTAACCTGGGAAAGAAAACAGATATCCAGATCCAGGAAGCCCAGAAAGTTCCAAATACAATGAATCTAAAAAGACCCATGCCAAGACGTATCACAATTAAATTGTCAAAATTAAAGAGATTTTTTTATTGAATGATTCTTTAAATTCTATAGTGTTTTACAATTTTCAAAAGTTTCACATACATGATTTCATATAATCCCATATTAACTTTCTTTTCCCCTAACCCCATGTTGCCCTTCCCCCCTCCCTTTTTAAGAAGAGATTCTTAAAAGCAGCAAGAGAAAAACAACTCATTATATACAAGGGCCCCCATAGGACTACTAATCAGAAGATTTTACAGCAGAAATTTTATAGGCCAGAGGAGAGTGGCATAATACATTCAAAGTGATCAAGGAAAATAAAACTGCCAACCAAAAATGCTCTACACAACCAAGTTGTACTTCAGAATTGAAGGATAGATAAGCAGTTTTCGAGACAACCAAATACTGAAGGAGTTCATCACCACTAGACAGCCTTATAAGAAATGTCACAGGGATTTCTTTAAGCTGAAATAACAGGGCTTTAATTAGTAACAGGAAAACATATGAAAGTATATATCTCACCAGTAAAGGTAATTATATAGTTAAAATCAGAATAATGTAACGGAAGTGAGTTAATCACTTATAAATCTAATGTGAAGTTAAAACACAAAAGTAGTAAAAAATAACTACAATAATGTGTTAATGTATACACAAGATAAAAAATATGTAAATTGTGACATTTACACAATATAGAGTATTAGATTGCATTCGAACTTAAGTTGTTATTGACTTAAAATACACTGCTATGAATATGAGTTGTTTTAAGTAAGCTTCACGGTAACTAAAAAGCAAAACCTTATTGTAGATACACAAAAGAGAAAGAGAATGAAATCTAAGCATATCATTAAAGAAACTATCAAATCACAAAGACAGCAAGAGAAGAAGGAACAAAAAAATTTAAAAACTGCCAGAAAACAGTGAACAAAATGACAATTAGTCCATACCTATCAATAATTACTTTAAATGTAAATGACTAAATTCTTTCATCAAAAAACATAGAGTGGCTGGATGGATTAAATTTTTAAAAAAACATATATATGTTGCTTACAAGAGAGACTCACTTCAGCTTTAAGGATACATAGAAACTAAAAATGAAAGAATGAAAAAAGATATTCCATGCAAATGGAAACCAAAAGCATAAGCTATACTTATAATAAGCAAAGTATAATTTAAGACAAGGACTGTAGTAAAAGAAAAAGAAGGTCATTATATAATGATAAATTTGTCAATCCAACAAGAAGATATAACATTTGTAAATAGGTATACATCCAACACAGGAGCACCTAAATATATAAAGCAAATATTAACAGACATAAAGGGAAAAATAAACAGCAATACAATAGTAGTAGGTGACTTCAATGTCCCACTTTCATCAATGAGTAGATATCCAGACAAAATAAGGAAACATTGGTCTTAAACAAAACAATAGACCAGATGGACGTTAAGAGACATTTTCAGAACTCTCCATCCAAAAGCAGAAAAATATACATTCTTCTCAAGTGCACATGGAATATTCTCCATGATAGATCATATGTTAGGCCACAAAACTAGTCTCAATGAATTCAAGAAGATAGAAATTATATCAAATATCTTTTCTGACTACAGTAGAATGAAAATAGAGATCAATAACAGGAAGAAAGCTGGAAAATTAACAAATACATGGAAATCAAAACAACATATTCTTGAGCAACCAGTGAATCAAAGAAGAATGGGGAAAAAAAGGGAAAAAGGGAAATCAAAAAATGTCAAGATAAATAAAAATGGAAACATGACATACCAAAACTAAAAATGCAGTAAACACAGTTCTAAGAGGGAAGTTTGTAGTGATAAACACATATATCAAAAACAAAAGATTTCAAAAAACAACCTAACTTTAGACCTCAAGGAACCAGAAAAAGAAGAACAAACTAAAACCAAAGTTAGTAGCAGAAAGGAAATAGTAAAGATTAGAGCCAAAAGAAATAAAATAAAGAATAGGAAAACAATAGAAAAGATAACAAAACCAAGAGTTGGTTCTTCAAAGAGAAAAACAAAATTGACAAAACTTTAGCTAGATTCGCCAAAGAAAAACGAGAGAGGACCTAAATAGAATTATAACTGAAAGAGGAAAAATTACAACTGATATCACAGAAATACAAAGGATCTCTAAAGACTACCATGAACAACTATATGCCAACAAATTAGACAACCTAGAAGAAATGGATAAATTGCAGAAACATACAGTCTACCTAGACTTAATCATGAAGAAAGAAAATCTCAACAGACAAATTACTAGTAAAAAGATTGAATCAGTAATCAAAAATCTCCCAACAAATAAAAATCCAGGACCAAATGGTTTCACTGGTGAATTCTACCAAACACTTAAAGAATTATTACTAATCCTTCTCAAACTCTTCCAAAAAAATAGGAGAGAGAACACTTCCAAATTCATTTTACAAGACCAGCATTACCCTGATACCAAAACTAGACAAAGACACTGCAAGAAAAGAAAATTACAAGCCAATATACCTGATAAACATGGATGTAAAAATCCTCAACAAATTATTAGCAAACTTAATTCAATGACACATGGAAAAGGATCATACACCATGATCAAGTGGGATATATTCCCAGGATGCAAGAATGGTTCAACATGTGCAAATCAATCAATTTGATACACCACATTAACAAAATGAAGGCTAAAAATCATATGATCATCTCAATAGATGCAGAAAAAGCATTTGACAAATTCAACATTCATTCATGATCTCTCAATAAAGTGAGTGTAGAGGGAACATACCTCAACATAATAAAGTCCATATAGAACAAGCCCAGAGCTAGCATCATACTCCATGATGAAAGATTGAAACCTTTTCCTCTAAAATCAGGAACAAACAAGGATACCCGCTCTTGCCACTTTTATTTAACACAGTACTGGGAGTCCTTGCCATAATAGTAACATAAGAAAAAATAAAAGGCATCCAAATCAGAAAGAAAGAACTAAAATGGTCTCTATTTGCAGATGGTATGATATTAGATAGAAAACCCTAAAGACTCCACCAAAAAATAATAATAGTAACTGTTAGATAATAAATGAATTCAGTAAAGTTGCAAGATACAAAATCAATATACAAAAATAAGTTGCATTTCTATACACTAATAATGTACTCTCAGAAAGAGAAATTAAAAAAACAATCCCATTCAGAACTGCATCAAAAAGAATAAAATACCTAGGAGTAAATTTAACCAAGGAGATGAAGTATCTGTATACTTAAAACTATAAGACAATGATGAAAGGAATTGAAGAAGTCACAAATAAATGGAAAGATACTCCATGCTCACAGATAGGAAGAATTAGCATTGTTAAAATGTCCATACTGCCCAAAGCAATCTACAGATTCAATGCAATCCCTATCAAAATTCCAATGGCATTATTCACAGAACTAGAACAAATAATCCCAAGATTTGTATGGAACCACAGAAGACACCATATAGCTAAAGCAATCTAGAGAAAGAAGAACAAAGCTGGAGGCATCACACGTCCTGATTTCAAACTATATTACAAAGCTATAGTAATCAAAAGAGTATTGTACTGGCATAAAAACAGACACATGATCAATGGAACAGAATCATGAACCTAGAAATAAACCCATGAATATATGGTCAAATAATTTTTGACAAGGGAGCCAAGAATTCTCAATGGAGAAAAGAGTCTCTTAAATAAATGGTGCTAGGGAAACTCGATATTCACATGCAAAAGAATGAAGCTGGACCCCTATCTTACACCACTCACGAAAATTAATTTAAAATGTAGTAAAGACTTAAATGTAAGACCTGAAACAATAACACCTAGAAGAAAATATAGGGGGAACGCTCCTTGACATTGTTCTTGGCAACTATTTTATGGATATGACTCCTAAAGCACAAGCAACAAAAGAAAAATAAACAAATTGGACTACATCAGACTAAAATCTTCTGCATAGCAAGGAAACTATCAAAAAAATGAAAAGGCAACCTACAGAATGGCAGAAAATATTTGCAATGGTAAGGGGTTAATATTCAAAAATATATACAGATTTCATAGAACTCAATAGCAGAAAATAATAATAATAATCCATTTTTAAATTGGGAATATGTCCTGAATAGACATTTTTCCAAAGAATATATTTAAATGGCTAACAGGTACATGAAAAGGTACTCAACATCACTAATCATCAGTGAAATGAAGAATCAAAACAATATCACCTCACACTTGTTAAAATGGTTATTATCAAAAAGACAAGAGATAAGTGCCAACAAAGATGAAGAGAAAAGGGAACCCTTGTGCACTGTTGATGGGAATATCAATTGGTACAACTACTATGGAAAACAGTATGGAGGTTACCCAGGAAATTAAAAATAGAACTACCCTATGATCCAGCAATTTTACTTCTGGCCTGAAAGGAATGAAATCACTGTCTCAGAGATATCTAGACTACACTGCTCATTGCAGCATTACTTCCAATAGCCAAGACATGGAAACAATCTAAGTGTACATTAACAGATGAATGGATAAAGAAAATGTGATATGCTATATATGTATGTAGGTATAGGTATAGGTATAGATATATAGCTGAATATTATTCAGCCATAATAAAGAAGGAAATCCTGCCATTTGAGACAACATGGATGAATCTTGAGAGCATTATGCTAAGTGAAATAAGTCAGACAGAGAAAGACAAGTACTGTATGATCTCACTTATATGTGGAATCTAAAAAAACTAAACTCAGAGAGACAGAAAAGACTGGTGGTGGTGATGGAGTGGGTGGGTGGGTGGAGGATGGGAGAAATGGGTGAAGATGGTCAAAGAGTACAAACTTCCAGATATAAAATGAATACATTCTGTGGATGTAATGTGCAACATTAGTTAACTATACTGTATTGTATATTTGAAAGTTACTGAAGAGTAGGCTTTTAAAGTTCCCACCACACACAAAAAAATTGTAACTATGTAATGTGACAGATGTGTTAACTAACCTTGCTGTGGTAATCATGACAGAGAGAGAGAGGAGTCATTATATTGTACACATTAAACTTACACAATGTTAAATGTCAATTATATCATCTTGTTAAAGCTGGAGAAATAATTTTTTTATTTTAAGCAAACAAATAAATAAATAATAATCCCATTCACAGTAATATCATGTCATAAAATGTCTATGACTAAATCTTACAAAAGATGTTCAAGACCTCTACAACTTCTTTTGGAGAAAATTTTTTTGTAACAAAATTGATTTCTTTAATAGATACAGCACTATTCAGAATTTTTTATTTTTTCTTGCATCAATTTTAGTAAGTTGCATTTTTCAAAATATCTGTCCACTTTGTTTAAGTTGTCATATTTGATGGTATAAAGTTATACATAGTGTTCTCTTATTACCCTATTATATAGCCTGTGGTTAGAACTCTTTTATTTCTGATATTGGTGAATTGTTTTGACTCTCCTTTTTCCTTGACCATCCTACTAGAGATCTGTCAGTTTTGTGCATGGTTTCAAAAAATCATCTTTCGTCTTTGTTGATTTTCTCTATTACCTGTCTGATATTTATTTCTGTTATTATTCACTTCTTTCTACTTTAGGTTGGCTTTGCTTGTCTTTTTTTAGTTTCTTAAGGTGGGGCCTTGGGTCACTGATATTAAATCTTTCTTCTTTTCTAACATAAGCACTTAAAACCATAGTTTTCACTCTGATGTACCAGCTTTAGACTAGTTTTAGCTCTGTCTCACAAACTTTGTGTACTTACACCATCATGCAGTGAAAATACTCTCTAATTTGTCTTGTCATTTGTCTTTGAAATATTTAGAAGTATGCTCTGTTTTATGGCCCATAACCCGGTTTTTGGTCATTATCACTTCATCTTGGTGAATGTTACATGCACTTGAAAGGAATGTGTATTCTGCTGTGGTTGAATGTTGTGTTTTATAAATGTCAATTAAATCAGGAAGGTTGATAGTGTTGTTAAATGTAACTGTATCCTTACTGATTTTTCGTGTACTTGTTTATCAAATGCTGAGAGAGAATATTAAAATCTTCTATCACAATTGTGGAACTTCTATTTCTCCCTACAGTTTGGTCAATCTTTACTGCATGTATTTTTAGGCTCTCTTATTAAATGCATACACACATAAAATTGAAAAGTCTTCCTGATGAAATGACCCTTTTATCATTCTGATATTCCTCCCATTTTATCTCTAGAAATACTCTTTGCCTTGAAGTATTAAAATAGCCACTCTGTATGACACTCTTAGGTCCGTCCACCTCTCTACAAATGATCCAGTTTTGTTCCTTTTTTGTGGCTGAGTAACATTCCATTTTATATATGTACCACATCTTCTTTTTTTTATTATTTAAAAAAATTTAAACATTTAAAAAAAATTTTATTGGAGTATAGTTGATTTACAATGTTGTGTTAGTTTCAGGTGTACAGCAAAGTGATTCAGTTATACATATACATATATTCATTCTTTTTGATATTATTTTTTCATATAGGTTATCACAGAATATTGAGTAGAGTTCCCTGTGCTATACAGTAGGTCCTTCTTGGTTGTCTAACTTACATATACTAGTGTGTGCATGTTCATCCCAAGCTCCTGATTTATCCCCACCACCACCACGATATTTCCCCTTTGGTAATCATAAGTTGTTGGGGGGGGTTTGTAATTTTATTTTATTTATTTTTTAAATACAGCAGGTTCTTATTAGTTATCTATCTCGTACATATTAGTGTATATATATCAATCCCAATCTCCAGTTTCATCCCACCACCCACCCCCACACTTCCCCCCTTGGTGTCCATACGTTTGTTCTGTATATCTGTATCTCTATTTCTGCCTTGCAAACTGGTTCATCTGTACCATTTTTCTAGATTCCACATATATGCGTTAATAAGATATTTGTTTTTCTTTCTGACGTACTTCACTCTATATGACAGTCTCTAGGTACACCCACGACTCTACAAATGACCCAATTTCATTCCTTTTTATGGCTGAGTAGCATTCCATTGTATATATGTACCACATCTTCTTTATCCATTCGTCTGTTGATGGGCATTTAGGTTGCTTCCATGACCTGGCTATTGTAAATAGTACTGCAATGAACATTGGGGTGCATGTGTCTTTTGGAATTATGGTTCTCTCTGGGTATGTGCCCAGTAGTGGGATTGCTGGGTCATATGGTAGTTCTATTTTTAGTTTCTTAAGGAACCCTCCATACTGTTCTCCATAGTGGCTATATCAATATTAATGCATATATGTGGAATTAGAAAAACTGTATAGATGATCTTACTGGCAAAGCAGAAATAGAGACACAGACATAGAGAACAAATGTATGGATACCAAGGCGGAAGGAGGGGTGGGAGGAATTGGGGGATTGGGATTGGCACAATACACTATTGATACTTTGTATATAATAGATAATAAGAACACACTGTATAGCACAGGGAACTCTACTTAATGCGCTGTGGTGACCTAAATGGGAAGGAAATCCAAAAAAGAGAGGATATATGTATATGTATAGCTGATTCATTTTGCTGTACAGTAGAAACTAACACAACATTGTAAAGCAACTATACTCCAATAAAATTAATTTAAAAAAAATTTTTAAATACCACTCCAATCTTGTAATGTTTACTGTTTGTATAATGTGTCTTTTTCCATGTATTTACTTTCAACCTTTTTGTGTCCTTATATTTAAAGTGTATTTCTTAGGGGCAGCATATAGCAGAGTCTTGCTTTTTTATTCACTCTGTCAATCTCTGTCTTTTAATGGAGTATTAAGACCATTAATGTTTAATGAAATTATTGCTGTGGTTGAATTTAGATGCACCATTTTTTAATTTGTATTCTGTTTGTCTCTGTTGTTGTTATTGCTGTGGTAATTTTCTTACATCTGCTCCTTTTCTCTTGCCTTCTTTTGGATTATTTGAATATTTTTTAGTATTCCATTTTAACCTGTCATTGGCTTTTTGGCTATATCTCTTGTTTTATTTGTCCATTTTGGAGTTATTCTGTTGTATTTTTTTTGTTCTTAGTGATTTGCCTAGTGATTACAATATACATACCTGATCTTCTCATTCTAAATAGAATATGCCACCACTAACGTAAAATGTAGAAGTCTCGCAACCACATATGCCCTTTACTACCTTAACTGACTTTTACAATAGAGTTGTCATATGTATTTTACCTTCATATGCATATATATCCCTTCAAAATGTTATATATGATATATATATATATCCCTTCAAAATGTTATAAATTTTCTTTTCAGTGGTCATACATAAGTACAGAGAAGAAAAACATTTACCATTCCTGTTGCTGTTCTCTCATTCTTAAAGAGTCAAGCTTCCCTCTAGTATCATTTTCCTCAGTGTGAAGAATTTATCTTAGCATTTCTTGAAATGTTCATCTGCTGGGGATAAATTCTCTTAAATTTTCTTCATCTGAGAATGTCTTTATTTTGCTTTCATTCCTAAAAGACATTTTCATTGGATGTTGAATTCCGGATTAACAGTTGTTTTCTTTGAGCACTGTTCTAATACCTTCTGGCCTCCCTTAGTTTCTGATTAGAAATCTACAGTCATTTGAATTTGTATTCTCCTGTACATAATGTGCTATTTTTCTCTAGCTTCTTTCTAGATTTTTTAATTTATCATTGGTTTTTAGAAGTTTCAGTTTGATGAGTTCTAACATACTGTTTTTTAATTTTTATCCTATTTAAGGCTCACTGAGCTTCCTGAATCTATAAATTACATTTTTCACCAAATTTGGGGAGTATTTTGGCCATTATTTCTTCAATTTCTTTTTTTTATCTCAGTCTCTTTATCCTTGCCTTCTGGGACTACATTCACACATACTCATATTGTCCCACAGAGCCCTAAAGTTATGTTCTTTTTATTTCCTTCAATTTTTTTCTCTGTTCTTCAGATTGGATAACTTCTATTGATCTATCCTCAAGCTCACTGACTCTTTTCTCTATCATTTCCATTTTGCTATTGAGCCCATCCAGTTTTCAGATATTGTATTTTTTCAGTTCTACGTTTTCCATTATATTATTTTTTAGTTCTAAAATATCCATTCGGTTCTCTTTCTATTTCCCTGTTAAGAGCTCCTTTTTTTCCATGCTTTTCAAGCATGTTTTCCTTACCTCATGGCACACAGTTATAAGAGCTGCTTTAAAGCCTGTCTGATGACTCCAACATCTAGTCACATTGACTTTGGCTTTTGCCGATTATCTTTTCTGTTGGGGCAAAGATGTGGATACATTTTCTTGGTTTTTTAAATATTTATGTAACTTTTGAAATGTATCTGGGCATTACGAATGTTATATTTTGTAAACACTGAGTCCTGTTATCATTGTCTGGACAATGTTGATGTTTTTGTTTCAGTAGCAATCAATTGTTTAGGCTCACATTGCAGGTTCTATCTTCCCATCTACGGGCACTGGTGCAAATTTCAGTTTAGTCATCAAAGCCCCTGCTATGCTGGTTGAGTCTGTCACTCCCATTTGTACTTCAAGAATGACTCTGAGACGTGCAGATTCATATACAGAATTAGGGATCTGTTTTCCAGTTCTCTCCACTCTAGTATTTTCCCCTCAGTTTCCAGCCCCCAAGGGCTCCTTTTCCTAGTTTCTATAGCCAGAAGGACTGGTTTTCCATTACAATTTTATCTGCCTATACTGCCATCACTCCCTCACTGTTCCATAATGGTACCCACCCTTGGGGTAAAGCTGTAAGAAAGAAGAGGGGGAAAAGGGAATCTCACCACCATGTGGTGATTTATCCATGTGTTGCCCCTCCTCAACAATCTGTCTGCTTTGATTCAGTTTTCAGAATCCTCAAATAGCATGGGGGTTTTTTTTGGCTTGTATTTTGTCCAGTGTTTATAGTTGTAATGAATGGGAGAGATGGTTGTATTGAGAGATGGCCATGTCAGAACCAAATTCCTTAGTAGCTTAATAGGCTTAAAATTGGGGCCATTTCACTACCATCCCAGTTATCTGAATTGAAAAATTCCAACAGGGGCTTGGGCACATATGTGTGCCTGCATGTATGTGTGTGTGTGCATGTGTGATAAGCACCTGATCCATGTACTAGTATAAATTCTTATCTCAAAGTGTTATTGCAAGGCTTAAAGGAAATAAAGTGCTCAGTACAGTGTCTGGTAAATTGCAAACATGGGTAAATATAAGTTCTCTTTACTACTACTGAGTATAAAGTACACTGAACTGCAAAGACCAGTTTTTTCAAACAAAAATAATAACTATGATGGAAAGTCAGGATGCTTAGACATGTTCTTGGCATCTAATGATTACAGACACTGACAGTTTCTCTTTCTGTTCTTAATTATATGCTACCTCGTCATTCTCTTTTGTTTACTCTTTCTCTTTGTTGACAACAATCAGTTGTGTCATTGGGCTGGCAATGAAGTCATGCCCACTTATAGTAACAACTAAAGAGGAATATGTTTCCATAGTTCTGGCCCACCCTAAAGCCTTAAGTCAATTCTCTGCCTGCTTTGCATCATTATCACATACAATGGAGTTGCCTGAAAGGAAACCACAAGGAAAGCAATCATCTTCTAAACCCAAACTCACTTCAAAGTGAAGAAGTTCTCCATATCTAATAGCTGAGAATACCAAGGTGCACACTCTGAGTGGCACACGATATTCCATGACAATTAAGAAAAGACTACTGCAACACAGTCTCCAAAAAGGGGATTTGGAGGAAGTGGAAGAGAAATGGAATGAGGGAAAAGTAAAGAAAGATTGAGTGAGAGAAAGAGAGAAACTAAAGTTTCCCTGTTTCTTTAAAGTGTAGGAAGAATACTAGTCAAAATATAATCATTCAAATCCTTTTTAGTCTTGCAGCTGTAACAATATGACCCAATCCCACAGAAGTCAAAGCCATTTGCCATAAATAGAGGTGTCCCATCACCCCCAGGTCATGCACAGAACTGCTTTTCCTGAGGCCCCTGCTTCTGGTACTCTGCAAGCAAAAAATAAAGAGCATTTTAAAATGGAGAGTTGAAATGCAGTCTGCATAGAATTTAAACCCTCTGATTAACCCTCTAAACATAACTATATCCACCAGCTTTTCTAGTGGCCTTGGTTAGGCAAGCATGGACTCCATAACCTACCCTCCTCAGCCTATTTCATCCATTTTTTCAATAACAGCAAATCTAAAGCATTAACCAGGGGAAGATCTGTTTCCATAGCTCTACTCCATTCTAAAGCTTTAAGCCAGCTCACTGCCTGCTTTGCATCACAGTCACACATAGGGAAACTGTGGGAAAAACCATAACCTCCCAAATCCAATCTCACTTCAAAATGAAGAAGCTCCCATATGCAACCAAGAATATCAAGGTGCAATATATGAGTGACAACAATATTCAAAGGCAATAAATAAAAGATTAGTGCAACACATTCTCCAAAACATGGGATTGGTAAGGCAAGCAGGGGCGGTGGAAGAGGAGATGGCTCCCTGTGCTCCAGGCACTGGCCTTCTGAAAGCAAAAGCAACCTTGCTCTTTCAGATGTTCTCTAATCCAGTAGGATCTCAAAAGAGAAGAAGGTTGGGCTTCCCTGGTGGCACAGTGGTTGAGAGTCTGCCTGCCGATGCAGGCAACACAGGTTCCTGCCCCGGTCCGGGAAGATCCCACATGCCGCGGAAAGGCTGGGCCCGTGAGCCATGGCCGCTGAGCCTGCGCGTCCGGAGCCTGTGCTCCGCAATGGGAGAGGCCACAACAGTAAGAGGCCCGCGTACCACAAAAAAAAAAAAAAAAAAAAAGAGAGAGAGAGAAGAAGGTTGAGGAGTATAACTCCTTCTTTACACCACTGCAGCAGTAGATGACAAGATTGGGACTGGAGCACTTGTGACTATGGAGCTGACATCTTTTCATGCAGCTCAGCTTTTCAATTGGGCCAAAGGGTGGGAACATCCAGCTTATGGGTGCATAGGAGCAGATCTCTGAAAGAATCATATTTGGAGTAACAAGATCTATTTCTGGTCTGTAATCAATCAGAAAACAAAGGAAAGCAGGCCTAAGTGATTACTGATTGCCAAGTGTCATACAGCAGGTCCACAGCAACTATAACTTCATATAGATGTAATTGTCACTCTGATGTCTTAAGGGTCAAACAGCAACTAAAGATAGCATGGAGAAGGATGTTCAGAACACAAGTGCAAGTATTTTTTTAAAGCATTGAATTACATTATTGAAGCATTTTGTTGGCTCCTTTACTTAATTTTGTTGCAAGTCAGTAAAAGAAAAAGAGAAAATTTTTAAAAGTTTTTTTTAAAAACACCTTCTTGGAAATTTTTATTATTCCTGGATAGTGTTAAGGAAAAATCATGCTTGGGAGGAAGGAAAGATATCATATTTAGTAACTACTGTACCCAAGCACTCTGCCAAGTATATATATTTACAGTAACCACTTTCAGTTTCACAAACCCTGTGAAGTTTATCTCCATTTTAGAGATGAGAAAACTGAGAATCAGAGATAGTAAGTGACTTGCCCAAAGTCACAGAGCAAATGAGCAGTAGATCTGGGGTTCTAACTGGCTCACTCTGATTGCAAATGCCCTTACAATTCTACTATGCAAAATGTAGAAGCAACTGAGTGCTGGTTCTGGTTATTCATTCACCAAGTCACTGAGTGACCATGGACAAGACCCCCTATTTCTCTGGGGCTTCTTTTCCTCATATGGAAATGGTGGCTCCCAAGCCTCCCTTCAGCACTACCTCATATGCCCCCACTGCACGGGGGTTCCCAACCCTTCCACTACCAAGGACCTTTTCTTCTTTCTTGTAGTTTTCCTCTTGGAAGCCATCCTTAGAATGATGGATCTACCCAAATTTGTATCTCTCAAGGAATAACTGATTTACTTTTCCCATTGTAATTAATAATAAAAAAAATTCTATGTATCATTTAGGGTCCAGTGAGGAAAACAGAAACCACTCAAGGTATTCCAAACAGAGAAGATTTAACATGAGGAATTTACTGCACAGATGATAGGAGAGCTGAAGGAGCACCCAGGAAATGGTGAGCCAACCCAGAACCCAGCAAGAGCAAGAAATCCACAGCCATTCCTATGTCTGAAGAAACAATAAGAGGGGGTGTCGCTGTTAGAGTCCAAAGCTGCAGCCATCCAGCAGGTACCAGAACCGCAGTGGAGGCTGCCTAGTGGGATAGGACCATAAAGGGAGGGACTGTCCAGTGGACGTTAGAGCCACTGAGAAAACACAGCCAATGAAGGAGGCACAGCCCAAGGCAGAGCAGAAGGGAAAGATCCCTGGTTCCTCCCCCTCTTCCACCCTCTAGACTTTCTCTGATGTCTTCCATTAGCTGAACCTACTCATAAGTAAATTTGCAAGTAAACCTGGGAAATATAATTCCCTATGATACAGAGCAGAGCAAGGAAAGGTGGACAATGAATTTGAGTGCAGAAAGGTAAGTGATCTACATTACCCCATTTGACTGGTAATCAGAGCTTCTGATCAGTATATGACAACAAAGTGCCCCAAGGGACTAGACAGAACTCTGGCCAAAAGCAAAGCAACTTAACATCTTATTTAGCCCATGACACTTGGCCTCAGATTAAGTGTACACTTTCCATTTGGCTCCTTAAAATTGTTTTTATACCTTTTGGAACAGTCAGGTGATCAGGGACACCAGTTTGGGAATCAAAATTCACATTTCACCAATTTGTTTTGAATGTGATTCTTATAAAATGGTGATATCTAGACTCAAAGAACAGTGAGGGGGAAACTGCTTCCTAAATCTAGCCCTGCCTGAAGGGACCCTCAGGAAATGGCTTCCCCTTCTTTGTATCTCAGATTTCCTGTTTGCAAATGAGTAGTCAAAAATCACTACTAATCTCTAGAATTACAAGCTATTATAGTGTTACAAAATCACTACTAATCTCCAGAGTTACTAAATGAAATTATGTAGCAGAGTTCTAAATTTACTCACCACACCCAGAAAATGTACCATATTTCACAGAGTTTAAAATGTAAATTTTTTTGTATTTTAACATCTCTAAAATTGAGATATGCCATACCATAACCTACCATAGTTTAATTGGTAGCTGTGATGGTCAGTTTTATGTATCAACTTGACTAGGCTACAGTCCTCAGTTATTCACTCAAACATTAATCTAGGTATTACTATAAGGTGTTTTATAGATGTGATTAACATACATAATCAGTTGAGTTTTTTGTAAACTTTTTAAAAAAATAAGTTCATTTCTATCTTTTTTTAACTTTTTATTTTATATTGGAGTAGAGTTTATTAACAATATTGTGTTAGTTTCAGGTGCACAGCAAAATGATTCAGTTATACCTATACATGTATCTATTCTTTTTCAAATTCTTTTCCCATTTAGGTTGTTACAGAATATTGAGGAGAGTTCCCTGTGCTACACAGTAGGTCCTTGTTGGTTATCCATTTTAAATATAGCAGTGCGTACATGTCAATCCCATACTCTCTAACAATCCCTTCCCCCTACCTTTCCCCCTGGTAACCATAAATTCCTTCTCTAAGTCTCTGAGTCTCTCTCTGTTTTGAAAAAATGAAATTAGAACATTCTTTAACACCATACACAAAACTAAACTCAAAATGGATTAAAGACCTAAATGTGAGACCAGACACTATAAAACTCTTAGAGGAAAACATAGGCAGAACACTCTCTGGCATAAATCGTGGCAATATCTTTTTCAATCCATCTCCCAGAGTAATGGAAATTAAAAAAAAAAAAAGGGGGACATAATTAAACTCAAAAGCTTTTGCACAGCAAAGAAAACCATAAAAAAGATGAAAAGACAACCCTCAGAATGGGAGAAAATATTTGCAAATGATGTGACCAACAAGGGATTAGTCGCCAAATTTACAAACAGCACATGTAGCTTAATATCATCAAAACAAACAACCCAATCAAAAAAATGGGCAGAAGATCTAAGTAGACATTTCTCCAAAGAAGACATACAGGTGGCCAAGAGGCACGTGAAAAGATGTTCAATATCACTAATTATTAAAGAAATGCAAATCAAAACTACACTGAGGTATCACCTCACACCTGTCAGAATGGCCATCATCAAAAAGTCTACAAACGGGCTTCCCTGGTGGCGCAGTGGTTGAGAGTCTGCCTGCCAATGCAGGGGACACGGGTTCGTGCCCCGGTCCGGGAAGATCCCACATGCCGTGGAGCGGCTGGGCCCGTGAGCCATGGCCGCTGAGCCTGCGCGTCTGGAGCCTGTGCTCCACAACGGGAGAGAACACAACAGTGAGAGGCCCGTGTACAGCAAAAAAAAAAAAAAAAAAAGTCTACAAACAATAAATGCTGGAGAGGGTGTAGAGAGAAGGGAGCTCTCCTACACTGCTGGTGGGCATGTAAATTGGTACAGCCACTATGGAGAACAGAATGGATGTTCCTTAAAAAACTAAAAACAGAGCTACCATATGACCCTGCAATCCCACTCCCGGGCATATATCCAGAGAACAACATGGTCCAAAAGGACACATGCACCCCAATGTTCGTTGCAGCACTGTTTACAATAGCCAAGACATGGAGGCAAACTAAATGTCCATCAATAGAGAAATGGATAAAGAAGATGTGGTACCTATATATAATGGAATAATACTCAGCTCTTTTTTTTTTTTTTTTTTTTTTTGCGGTACGCAGGCCCCTCACTGCTGTG
This sequence comes from Monodon monoceros, assembly GCF_005190385.1. Classification (NCBI taxonomy): domain Eukaryota; kingdom Metazoa; phylum Chordata; class Mammalia; order Artiodactyla; family Monodontidae; genus Monodon; species Monodon monoceros. The sequence continues at coordinate 58,029,891 of NW_021703785.1, read as the reverse complement.
GCCTCTCCCGTTGCGGAGCACAGGGTCCGGACGCCCAGGCTCAGCGGCCATGGCTCACGGGCCCAGCTGCTCTGCGGCATGTGGGATCTTCCCAGACCGGGGCACGAACCTGTGTCCCCTGCATTGGCAGGCGGACTCTCAACCACTGCGCCACCAGGGAAGCCCCTCAGCTCTTAAAAAGAATGAAATAATGCCACTTGTAGCAACTTGGATGCACCTAGAGATTGTCATACTGAGTGAAGTAAGTCAGACAGAGACAGTGAAGTATCATATATCACTTATATGAGGAATCTAAAAAACATGATACTATTGAACTTATTTACAAAATCAGTTAACTTTAAATAAAGGAGATTATCTTAGATAATCTGGGTGGGACTGATTCAATCTGTTGAAAGGCCTTAAGAACAAAGTTGAGACTTCCCTGATGAAGAAGGAATTTTGCCTGTGGACAGCAACTTCAGTTCATGCCCAAGTTTTGCATCCTGCTCTTCCTAACCTTCCCTAATACCCACAATCTCATAAGCCAATTCCTCGTAATAAATCTCTTAATATATATCTCCTACTAGTTCTGCTTCTCTAGTTGAACACTGACATAGTAGCTCTATTTTTTCTTAGTAATTCATAAAATAATGGTTCTTCTATTAATCAATGGCATCTTAGCTTTGATAAAATACAGGAATTTCTACTTTCATTCCATAACCCATATGATCACACTCATAAGCCCCTATCCTCTAGAGCAAGCCTGGGAAAAAATTAAAGGTCTTTCCAATCCAGCAAACTTGATTCAATGCAACAATTACTGCAGTCCCTTTAATTAATTGCTTGATTTATTTGGGTAAAATCTCCTCTCCCTCCTCATTCTCCAATCCAAGATGATGGCTTGTTGGAGGGGACAGCAATGATCATATATGATTATGTGACAGAGAGGGAAAGCGGGTCCTCAGAGCCATATGGGGTCATCTGGATTCTGCAGAGTGGCTGGACTGAGCTTCTCCCTGAACTGGTGACCACAGAGGTGCAAATGAGTCTGCCTGGCCGTTTGAGGTCACATGCTAGGGCTCACTGCTGGAACCCATGATTTAAGCTATTTATCCTCATCTTTAAGATCTCACCAAAAATGAATTCTGTCCTTTATCAGGACCTCTGTTAGTTCACCAGGACCCTCAGCATCTCAACCTCCCCTCCATAGGCATAAAGTAACTTAAAAGTCCTCTATGTACCATGCACAGGCCCAGGGGATCCAGAATTGCTGACTTAGGTTCCCAACACCATTTGCTCATATGCCACACTGGCCATGGTACCAAGCCCACAGCTGCATTTTTCCTGCAGGGCTTCAGTCTTCACCACACTAGTCCAAAGGAGCAAAGGGTTCCTTTGGCTCCCTCATTCCAGTATGAATGACACTTTCTAAAGCCCCATCCCCTTCCCTATCCCACGTTGGGCCCTGGAAGAAGAGAAACAAGGACGCTGACATCTGACTTTTCCTTATTCCCATAATCATCCCAGACTGGAAGGGCAAACTTTGTGTATTGCTCTCTACATCATATCTTCCTCCCACCCGAGGGCAGCAAGACCCTTGGATCAGCCTACAGAGGCAGAACAGGAATCTTCTGAACATGTTAGGAAGAAACTGAATGATCTGAGCCCACCGGACCATATTCTTGATAGGTTTCAGATATTTAGAAAAGACTCTTTCATTGGTCGATTGAGCCCATCATCTCAATAAGTAGGAAACCCCCCAAATATCAAGATCTACAACAGATGGAAATACACCTGGAAAAAAATTTTAATATGTCATCTACATTACAAATACTTGTGTCACCATTAGGATCAAGAGTCTACATGCCACATATGAACACAATACCCAGGCTTTCACAAATCTATTCAATCAGGAAGACTTGGATTGACTGAGTGAGTTTTAATGAATCAGTAACGGGTAGCACACAGAACAGCAAATCCAGGTCCTGCCACTTAAACATCTGAGCTCTGCCACCTCCTCCACAAAATCCTTTATTGAAATGTGAAAATGCTTCATAAATTTCACAGTGCTATGTGCATACACGCTATTAATCTTTTTGAAAGCATTAAAATCCCTACTTCACTAGTTTTTAAAATTATGTTACTCAGACTAACTTCTTAAGTACTGCTGGTCTATGGCCAATTTTCCCAGCTAAAAAAAAATCCATGCTCTCATTATGCTGTAACATAACGTATTAGAATACAATTATTATTATTAACTAACTGAAATATGGTCCTTGTTTCAGGTAGGCATCTTGACATTTCTTCTTCCTTTTTTATCATTTTTGTTTATTTCCTAATAATCTGAGAAGGATTGAACATACTTTTTAACCAAATTTTATGCAGTGCCGTAGGACAAGTTATATCTAATTTGTTCAGTTTGCCATTTGAAACAAAATGTGTGTTGCTTCACTTTTCAAACACTGAAGATACTCTGTAGTTTTGCAGAATTTCAGCAAAATCTGGTGAATAAAAGAAATTACAGAAATTCAGATTGTCCTAAATATTGACTGTGGGTTACAGGACACCTAGTGATTTTTAGTAGTAAGAGAAGTCGTATACTTCCTGAACTTGATGATGTTAATGAAGCCCAGAAGTGTTGGCTGATAAGAGCAAAAGCTACCTTTAGTTAAAAAGTTGTGCTTGTGTGCAACTCTTTTTTTTATATACAACAGGTTCTTATTAGTTATCTATTTTATACATATTAGTGTATATATGTCAATCCCAATCTCCCATTTCATCCCACCACCCCCACACACACTTTCCCCCCTCGGTGTCCATACGTTTGTTCTCTACATCTGTATCTCTATTTCTGCCTTGCAACCGGTCCATCTGTACCATTTTTCTAGATTCCACATATATGCGTTAATATACGATATTTGTTTTTCTCTTTCGGACTTACTTCACTCTGTAAGACAGTCTCTGGGTCCATCTACATCTCTACAAATGACCCAATTTCATTCCTTTTTATGGCTGAGTAATATTCCATTGTATATATGTACCACATCTTCTTTATCCATTCATCTGTCGATGGGCGTTTAGGCGGCTTCCATGACCTGGCTATTGTAAATAGTGCTGCAATGAACATTGGGGTGCATGTGTCTTTTTGAATTATGGTTTTCTCTGGGTATATGCCCAGTAGTGGTATTGCTGGATCATACGGTAATTCTATTTTTAGTTTTTTAAGGAACCTCCATACTGTTCTCTATGGTGGCTGTATCAATTTACATTCCCACCAACAGTGCAAGGGGGGTCCCCTTTCTCCACACCCTCTCCAGCATTTGTTGTTTGTAGATCTTCTGATGACGCCCATTCTAACCTGTGTGAGTAGATACCTCATTGTAGTTTTGATTTGCATTTCTCTAATAATTAGTGATGTTGAGCAGATTTTCACGTGCCTCTTGGCCATCTGTATGTCTTCTTTGGAGAAATGTCTATTTAGGTCTTCTGCCCATTTGTTGATTGGGTTATTTGTTTCTGTGATTTTGAGCTGCATGAGCTGTTTATATATTTTGGAGATTAATCCTTTGTTGATTGGTTCGCAAATATTTTCTCCCATTCTGAGGGGTCTCTTTTCTTCTTGTTTATAGTTTCCTTTGCTGTGCAAAAGATTTTAAGTTTCATTAGGTCTCATTTATTTATTTTTGTTTTTATTTCCATTACTCTAGGAGGTGGGTCAAAAAAGATCTTGCTGTGATTTATGTCAAAGAGTCTTCTTCCTATGTTTTCTTCTAAGAGTTTTATAGTGTCGGGTCTTACATTTAGGTCTTTAATCCATTTTGAGTTTATATTTGTGTATGCTGTTATGGAGCGTTCTAATTTCATTCTTTTACATGTAGCTGTCCAGTCTTCCCACTGGCTCCACTTATTGAAGAGACTGTCTTTTCTCCACTGTATATCCTTGCCTCCTTTGTCATAGATTAGTTGACCATAGGTGTGTAGGTTTATCTCTGGGCTTTCTATCCTGTTCCATTGATCTATATTTCTGTTTGTGTGCCAGTACCATATTGTCTTGATTACTGTAGCTTTGTAGTGTAGTCTGAAGGCAGGGAGTCTGATTCCTCCAGCTCGTTTTTTTCCCTCAAGATTGCTTTGGCTATTTGGGGTCTTCTGTGTCTCCATACAAATTTTAAGATTTTTTGTTCCAGTTCTGTAAAAAATGCCATTGGTAATTTGATAGGGATTGTATTGAATCTGTAGATTGCTTTGGGTAGTATAGTCATTTTCATAATACTGATTCTTCCAATCCATGAACATGGTATATCTCTCCATCTGTTTGTGTCATCTTTGATCTCTTTCATCAGTGTCTTATAGTTTTCTGAGTACAGGTCTTTTACCTCCTTAGGTAGGTTTATTCCTAGGTATTTTATTCTTTTTGTTGCGATGGTGAATGGGATTGTTTCCTTAATTTCTCTTTCTGATCTTTGTTGTTAGTGTATAGGAATGCAAGAGATTTCTGTGCATTAATTTTGTATCCTGCTACTTTACCAAATTCATTGATTAGCTCTAGTAGTTTTCTGATGGCGTTTTTAGGATTCTCTATGTATAGCATCATGTCATCTGCAAACAGTGACAGTTTTACTTCTTCTTTGCCAACTTGGATTCCTTTTATTTCTTTTTATTCTCTGATTGCTGTGGCTAGGACTTCCAAAACTATGTTGAATAATAGTGGTGAGAGTGGACATCCTTGTCTTGTTCCTGATCTTAGAGGAAATGCTTTCAGTTTTTCACCATTGAGAATGATGTTTGCTGTGTGTTTGTCATATATGGCCTTTATTATGTGAGGTAGGTTCCCTCTATGCCTACTTTCTGGAGAGTTTTTATCATAAATGGTTGCTGAATTCTGTCAAAGGCATTTTCTGCATCTACTGAGATGATCATATGGTTTTTTTTCTTCAATTTGTTAACATGGTGTATCACATTGATTGATTTGCATATACTGAAGAATCCTTGCATCCCTGGGATAAATCCCACTTGATCATGGTGTATGATCCTTTTCATGTGCTGTTGGATTCAGTTTGCTAGTATTTTGTTGAGAATTTTTGCATCTATATTCATCTGTGATATTGGTCTGTAATTTTCTTTTTTTGTAGTATCTTTGTCTGGTTTGGGTATCAGGGTGATGGTGGCCTCATTGAATGAGTCTGGGATCACTCCAACTCTTAAGAGCAAACAAATCCTAGATTCAGTTAGGATTAAACTTAAATCCGTTTCTCTCAGTTCTCTGAACAACCATCACCAGCCATACTTAATGTTTTTTTAAAAATTTTGCTTTGTAATGTTAGCTCACACCATACCCACAAGGGCTGTGAGCTGCCTTTCTGAATCTAAGACGGGGTCCGTCGCTACCACTGCTAAGGACTGTGGCTGTGAAATGCACAGACCTGTCTAACACCTGCTTTCATCTGAGTTGGAATCCACAGCAGTTGCTGTAACTGTAACAATGGCTGGAGGCCTGCTCACCACGGCAGGTTGGTTTAATTACTTTTCTGACCAACTAAGTAGAGTAATATTTCATTTGGGTTCTCTGTAGAGTGATTTGGTAATTGGTCTGAGACTAGAGGAGGAAAAAAATCTTTTTTGGCAGGAGCTAGGACCTCCAGACAGATTTTCTAGGAGTCCTGTTTTTAAATAGAGAAGGTGCCGGCAAGGCCTTGGTGAAGCTTTTTTTGGCCATCCCAGCAGTCAGTTGCTCCAGGGGCCTGCATGGGGATGTTTGTTAATCTGTTAAATTGTCATTTTTGAGTACATTTGATTTTTGGAGATTACTAAAGGTCATAGGGAGCCAAGTCGGCTGAACTAGAACTTTGGGATTTAAAAAAAAAAAAAAAACCTCCACTGAAAATAGAATATTTTCCTGTGTGGTTCATTCACTGGCTTTAAAAACTATTCAAAGGTAGAAGTTTAAAAAAGTAGTTGAGCGCTTAGCTCAGAGTAGGTAATTGAAAAATATTTTATTGCCCTAATAACTCAAATAATGAGACATCATTTGACTAAGTACATAATCTTGCAAGGTCACTGATTTAAAGAGCAATACTAATTTGAATAGATAAATTCTGGAAATCTTAGTCTTTAAATGGTTTGATGACTTTACAGTCTGTCTCCATGCGTAAAGGAAAATAAATAAATAAAATAAAAACTATTAGAAAGTACTTTTTAGACCTTCTGGCATGGGCATTGTCTCATCCTGGTTTTGGTCTACACATATTATCAAGAGTTGGTCACTGTTTGTGGATTTGAAAGTTTCTTGGGTAGCATCATTCAGAAGACATAAGCATCATTCAGAAGACCAGATCACAAAAAGGCTTAGCAACAGTATGAAGACAATCCTAAAAGATTTCACTGATTGAAAATTCCATTAGTGTCAGCAAAGTGTCATGGTTACCAAAAAAGTTAATGTAATCTCAGGCATCAGGAATCAAAATACAGTGTTCAGTCTAATGTTTGCCAGAGTTCTGCTCAAATTTGTACTGATAAGGGAACCTGGACTAACATGCTTACTTCTGGAAAACCTGAAGCACAGCAGAGTAAAGTGACTGGCATGGTGAGGGGAACAGAATCCCCAAAATATGAAGAGCAACTGCCAGACTTAAGGAAACTTAACCTGGAGAGAGGTTCTGTGGGACACCTGATGATTCACCAATAATGTCTACAAAGGAAGAACAAAGACCAGATTTACCGTATCTTCCTTTTCTTCAATAGGAAGAATTAGGACCAGTAGATAGGAGTTATAAGAAAGGAGACTTGGGTTAGTATAGAGCTTTATGAAAATTTAAATGGCCCCAAAATGAAATGAGCTGCCTAGTGAGATAAAAAGGGGCCACTACCAAGAGGTGTTTAGGTGGAAATTACATGACTCTTTGTCAGAAATATTATAAAAGGACTCTTGCACCACAGATGATTAGCCTGGAAGACGTCTAAGGACCTTTCCCAATTCTCATAGCCCTTACTTCTAAGTACTACCTGTGATCCCTACTGCACATGCTATGTGTGTGTGTGTGTGTGTGTGTGTATATATATATACTTTACATGGGTGGTGGATTTACCTAAACTCATTAAAAATACTGCGACCTGGGCTTCCCTGGTGGCGCAGTGGTTGAGAGTCCGCCTGCCGATGCAAGGGATGCGGGTTCACGCCCCGGTCTGGGAAGATCCCACATGCCGTGGAGCGGCTAGGCCCGTGAGCCATGGCCGCTGAGCCTGCACGTCCAGAGCCTGTGCTCCACAACGGGAGAGGCCACAACAGTGAGAAGCCCGCGTACCACAAAAAATAATAATAATAATAAAATTAAAAAAATAAAAATACTGCGACCTTACCACTGAGAGGAAAAAATAATCTGTTACTCACTTCCTGACATAACTGCTATTAACCACTTATCATTATGAAACTTTCTTGCATTTTTTCAGTTCAATCTTACTACTAACTAGGAAGTAACTGAAATACTAGTTGAGTGCCTAATATTCAGAAGTGGTTGGCAAACACTAAGCACATATTATGTGTTTGGCATTGCATTCAATGTATGCAAAAATGAATAAGGCATAGTCTCCTCCCATAAGATGTTTATAGGCTAAAAGGTCAAATTACATCTGAAACAAAAATTTTAATATATTCAGTAGTAAGCCAGAAGCCAAAGAACCTAGAGAAGGAGCCCATATTTTAAGCGAAGACTTTCTGGAGAGAATGATGGCTTATCCAGTAAAAGTCAGCCAAGTAGAAGAAAACAGGAAGCGTATTCCAGAGAGAAGGATTGTTGTGAAATGTAGAGCAGTACAGAGTGTGAAAGGATCACTAGAGTATAAGAGGTCAAGTGTGAAGTGGGGAGAGGGCAGGAAATGAGGCTGTGGAGACGGAGAGAAGGCAATGCACAAAGGGCTCATATCCTGTTGCTTAGGAGCTTGGGGACCAGCCCCATCAGGACCATAATCAGGGAGGTAACAAGCTTAGATGTGCATTTGGGGTAGAACAGTCCAGCTATAATGCCAAAGAAAGCAAACTTAAAATTTGTAAATTAGAAAACTCATTTGAAGGATGATTTATTCACATATACTGTTGAAGGCTTAATTTTGAAATTCCACTAGATTAAATCCTAGGTTAAGCATAGTTAACATCCTAGATTAAACACACATACAAGCACAATACATGCAACACAGGGATGGTAAAAGCAACTGCTCACATGGCTCATTCTATGATCCACATCTCCCTCTACTTCCCATTCAATCACCTGCTCCCAGGAATAGGAGGGTCAATCAAACACAGCTCTTTCTTTTTCATCTTTTTCAGAAATACATCTGGAAACCGCCGTTCATCATCTTTGTCCTAATAAGCAGAAAAGCAGAAGTATAAACCTGTCCTTAAAGAAATAAATGTAAGAGATCTTTTTTTATTACTGATGAAAAGCCACCTCTAGTTTTTTTCATAGACTGGTGGAAAGAAGAAACCTGAAATCCAAGTTACTCTCAGAGGTGACTGTTCTCAACACTGACCATTCTTTTGAGACCAGAGCAAGAAAATGATGGTGTCGTACACCTTAAAGATCATCTCTGGCCAGACATTTCTGGCTTTACCTGGTGACGTCCCCCATCTGAGACAAGACAAATAATACTCCTGATCTGCTCTATCTTATTTCTTCAGAATGAAAATCTCCTGTTCATTTTACACACCACAATTCTTTTGTCCTCCTGTCTCCATCCTTGAATATCCAGTACTGGTGACAGACAATCCATTTTCCAGCACCTCTTATAAAACAGGTGCAGCCTCCCATTTAATTCCATTAACATTCTTAACAGTTTGGTTTAGAGTATCTCGGTCAGACCCTCCACACTACTTCTTTCAAATGTGTGCACGTGTGAATAAAACTATTACTTTTTTCAAAAGCAAAAACTAACTTCTACTTCCTTATAATTGTGTCACAAAGCCACAAAATTAAACAGGAAAAAAAATCCAGCAGCTTGGAGGACTGGAGTTTTGCAACAATTTGCAAATGCTTCATAAGTCTCACCAAAGATGTCTCACTGTCAAAACTGGTCAAACAAGATGAAAACCATTATGGTAACATGGCCATCAGGTAAAGAAAGATGCCTCCGCCTCCTTTTTTAATCTCTAATCCCCAAACTTTATTATTTTCCACAGAAAAGTTTAATAACATGGAGCTATGGGAAGACCTAAAATTTTGTTACTACACCTACCCAACCTAAAGAAGGGAAAAATTTGGGGTTCTGAAATGGAGAAGCTGGGGAAAAGGTTAGCTTGAAACAGTGTAGGAAAAATCAGTGTACACGGTGAGTGATCCTATCTGGTCTCAGTGACTCTAGCATCCCTTGTGGCCCTTGGGCATGTACAGCTGTCATTGGTGATGCCTGGATTTCTGTGCTTTGTGCTTTTATCTACCTTTCCTTGGTTCTGCCCTGCCTTCTCCAGTAAATTGGAAGGGTGGGTTCTGTAACTTCTACTTCCTCTAAAACTACAAACAACTCCTAATAAAGTGCTCCCCACATATGGGGCACGTAAACAAGGCCAACAGCCTTGACGACAAGTGAACTAAAGCAGAACTTACCACTGAACACGTAAACTCCCTGGAGTAGAACCATTCTAAGGCTCCATCCACAGAGTTCAGGATTGATGCCTTCTGGAGACATGTTTGTTTTCACTGAGAACAAATACCATTCCCCTTTGAACAACTATTAAATGGATTTCACAGTTCACTGAAACAGTGAACAATGTATGAGCTACAGCTAACATTTTAAAGCTTTACCAAAACTTGAAACTTACATTGTAAATCATTTAGGTCTCAATTCAGAAGTCACCTCCTCAGAGAGACTTGTTCAGACCACAAAGCTAAAGCCATCTTTAGTCACTCTCTTAACATATGACCCAATTTAACCTTCTGCTTAGCATTTATCTGTACCTGAAATGATCACACTTGCTTATGTGTTTACTAGTTTATTACGTATTCATTTAACAGCTTATTGTCTGTCTCCACTCACTAGAATATAGTCTGTACAACATCAGGGATGCCGTCATTCTCTGCTCCATCTCCAGCCTCCAGAACAGGGTCCAGCACATAGTATGTACCAATTAAACCTTTGTTGAATCTCAGATATATGTTACATCTCCTCTGGTCTGGTATACAGACTTGTTCTGATTGGGGTTTTTTTAATTTAGAGTACAGACATAAAAATTAAATAAAGTCAAGATTGGAGACCACTGCGACCTCAGCATAGTAAAACAAATAGTTCCATTAGATGAATGCCTGGGTGAAATCGTTTTCTTAGAAAACACCCATTAATCATTTTAAAAGATGGTTTATTGGAAAATATGCAGCTAGAAAATAAATGTGAAGTAGATTCTTTGAGCAGCTGCGGGCATGGAAAACAGATTCCCCAGCTATAGGAAACAGGTACATCATGCAGCAGGACACTTAACCCTTTATCAGGACTAGTTACATAATCTGTGGTGTCCAATGAAAAATAAAAATGCAGAGTTACGTGTTCAAAAACAATTAAGAATTTAAAGATGGCAACAGCACAGCCTTAAAACAATGCAGGGCCCTTCTGAATATGGGGCCATGTGTCACCTGCCCATGACACTGGCCCTGCTCTTTCTTCATCCACAACAGTAAATTGGGCCAAGCAGGGTGGTATAGACACTAGTCAGAAAAGTAGCTCTCCGAAATTGTGTGTAGCTGGGAGACCAGAGGTTTCCTGGCTCATCGCTGACGTGTGTGGGGCGGCGGGGGGGGGGGGGGGGGGGGGGGGGGGGGGGG